>NC_135726.1:31598147-31898147 GCF_964656455.1 Halichoerus grypus
TTAGAGGATCTAGATATTTGGCCAGATAACTATGACTCGTTTGGGCACTCTGCTCACATCCCCACCCCCAAGAAGGAGGAAAAATGAAAGGAAATAAAAAGCTGTTATTGGAGGTTTCATCTGGACGTCATCCCTGAAGCAGGACATTGGCCCATTTAGATTTCAGGTTTATTTCAACTGTGCTCATTTTCTCTTCCCTTGATATTCAGTGGCTTTTCTCAAGAGAAAGCAGCATGGCTAGAGAATGCCCCATGCAGGGGGGGGAATATATAATCTGACTCTGAAACTAGGCCTCAACCCAGAGAGGTCAACGTGTTCTTTAATTAGGCTTTCAGGCATTGAAACACACATCATACTGAGAAGAAAAACTCCATTACAACTTGAGTATTTTGTCATCAAATTCAATCTGATTCTTCCTCTCTCCTTTTGTTCTAGGGGAAACATGTTTTCCTCCTGAGCACTATTTTGGGGTGAGCAAACGGACAGGGTGGAAGTTGGTGTCTTCAGGGGTCCGGCGATTTGTTTCTTTCAGGGAGGTAGGTGTGAGCCCGTGGCCCGTGGCCCTGCACCCAGGTAAGGGACAAGCATCGGCCGCCTCCAGTAGAAGTTTGCACCGGGGCGCAGGCCACCCTATGGCCACCCCGGGACGCGCCTCCCCAAGCTGGACAAGGCGGGGGCAAGTGCCCCCCAAACCAGGAGAGGTGCGGGGAGGGGGGCTGTGCGGCAGCGTCGGGTGCAGAGGATCTCCGCGACACTTCAGCGCGCAAGCATTGGGGGATTGAGCCTCTGCAGTCCCGGCCACGCGCCCCAAGAGAGCTGCCTTTGCTCAAGAGTGGGGACACGGAGGCAAGGCCGCAGTTCTGGCCAGAAGCTCTTATTCTACGCGGGCCAGAAAGAGGACGTTTCCGTGGCGTTCGGGCGTCTCTCCCCTTCCCACGGCTGGGCGCGGCGAAGAGGGGGCGCCCCGGGCCGCGTGGCCTCGGGGTCAGGGCCCTCCTCCCGGAAGCGGCCCCTGCGCCCCGGGACAGGCTGGGGGGGTCCGCGCCGCGGGCCACCGGGAGGGGCGGGCTCGCAGTGCCCCCTCCGCGCCCCTCCCGCCCCTCCAGAGGGGCCCAGCGGGCCGAGCCCCGACGCCCACCCCTGGCGCACGCCGGGCCGGGGCCCAGCTCGCCGCCCCCAGCCCCCGGGGCTCCCACTCGCCGGCCGCCCGCGGGGTCACGGCCCTGCGCCACCCCGGGCTGCGCGTCCGCTTCCGCGAGGCGGGCGGTCTGGGCCTGGAGCCGGACAATTGTTTCTCTCCCCGGCTCACCACCGACCTCCTCCCTTCTAGCGTTTTCTGGAAGGGAGTTAAGGGGAGCCCCGGCAACTTTTCGCTTAGACAGACTTCCCGAGGCAGCCGAAGCCCCGGGGTCCCGGTCTCTCCCCCTCCCTGCGCCTTTGTCCCTGCCGAGCCATCCATCGATCCGCTATCTCTCTAACCTATTGATCATTACCTGCCCACTCGCCTTGCTGTTCATTTCCAAATCAAGGCTCGCCCTCAGCCCCGCTGCCCTTCCCTGTGCGATCCCTACGCTCGGCCTTTAGGCTCAGCCCCGCGGGAGAGACACGGATTCCTATCTGTAAAACAACGTGGTTTATTTCAAGGCGGAGCCCGTTAACGCACCAGCCCCCCCCGCCCCCCCTCCCCGGCTAAGCCTCAGCCCCTCGCTTGGCCGCCTGGCTTAGCCCCTTCTGAAACTTGGGGTGCGTGGAGGTAGTTTGAAAACCAAGAAGAACCGAATTTCCTGGGTTGTTGCTGCCGGGAATGACGACCGTGAAGTTGACGACATTTTTGAACTAAAAATATGGATTTGGGTGACATGGCGCCCCAGTTCCTATTTTTACAATGTGCACTGTGAAAGTATAGAAGAGTACAGCGAATCATGTAACGAACCCCCTTGTCTAAAAAATATATTTGGAAGGGCAGTGTAGTGATTGACAGGGACCTGGGGAGGAAAAAAGAAGAGAGACCAATGAGGGAACCAAGCTGCCCAAGACACCCCTCCCAGGAATGACTGTGGGGGAAGGGGTGGGGGAGGGGGGAAACAGGTTCCTGCCGACCCTTTAGAGACACCTGAAAATGACTCTTGAGTTTTGAGTTTTCACATCTCAGTCCTCACAGACCAGGTTGATTCGACTGACTTTTATAGGTGTGGGATGGACAGTTTTGTTTTTTTTTTTAATTAGAAAAAGTGTTCATACAGAAAATCCTAAATGATTTGCAGTTGACATAAACTTCTAGCAGTAGATTATTTGCTTATTGTTTTTGGCGTGTTGTGAATGTCAAGAATGAGAGAACCTAAGGGAAAAAAAGGAGAAAGAAAAGGCTCCCACTCTGTTAAAACTTAGCAGCCCCGTTAGAAAAATAAAGCGTCGGAACCTTTACTAGGAGTCACACACTCTACCCCAAGTGAAACAAATGTCAGAGGGGGTAACAAAGTGGGAAAACATGCAAAGTGAATTTCAAAGGGTTCTACAGCAAAGCGCAATCTGAGATTCACAGAAAGTGGAGACGGATAAGACAGGAATTAGGTCATCGCGTCCAGACCCCAGGAAATATGTTTAGATCAAAGCCTGCTCCGTTAGAATAAACAAAACAGGGCCCATTGGGCCCTACCAATATTTTCATCTCCGTGCTAAGAGCTGCTAATCTAACCGGCTCTAGTTGATGAAAGAGGGTAAAAATTACAACTGTAAAAATGACTAAGTAAAAAAAATGTCCTCTCGACTATAATAGGAAGATAAAGATTTAGATTTGAGCTAAAAAGTAACACGATCCAGGCCCAGATCAACACAAACTTCCTGGAATTTTAGCACTAACTAAATTATCTAATCCCAGGCCATTGTTCCCTCCTTGTCCTCCACCCCCCTCCCACCAACCCATGCAATTGAATATGCCAGATGATTTACATAAAAAAATTGTTAAATTTTAACTGCAGTCTAAAAGCCTTGCAGGAGGCCAGCCTTTGGGTTCGCTTACTTTACATTCCTTAAGGACGTACCCCCCACTAACCCCACTGTCGCCTGTGCCCCCTGCCCAGGCAGTTGTCAAGGGGGGGAAGCGTGCTGGCCTTTATTGTTAGGAGTGGTTCTTTAAGGCCAGTCTTTGAGTTTGGCTTCTTTCCACGGAGGGCAGATAGACAGAGACTAGAGCGTGTGTCCTAGAAGCCAGGCTTTGGGTCCACACCATTGGGCAGCCCTTGATGCGTTAGCAGCTAAGCCCAAGTACTGCGTAAAGCTTACGTTCACAGCAGAGCTGACGTACTGACACCAACAGCCAGGGAACATTTGATAGATAGAAACATCCAGAAACGGGACAGGAAATCCCAGCGAAGGAAAATTCACCCAGGCTAAATCCAGGGTTGCAGTTCCTTGCTGAGCTGGGTTTCCTCTTAACTGTTTAAACATATGATTTGGCTCCTCTTTGTGTTTCTGCGTCCATCTGAGCTCAAGTTTAACAAAGACTCGGGTCCCCTCCAAAGCCAGGACGACGGGGGTGGGGCATGGGCCTTTATAAACACCGCCAGGAACAGGCCATCTTATGTGCGGGGGCCCATGGCGACTCACCTCGCAGAGGGTAAACTGGGGATCAGCTTGGGACTTACGATCCACCAAGGGCTCTGAGGAAAAGTGGCCCTGTGTCGGAGGCCACTCAAACCGATCCTGCCTCGTTAGGCCCACGGTGGGACCCCATCCAGCTGACCAAGTACAGGCTGGATCCCCACGCGGCACAGTCGGTCGGTTAGGACCTGGGTGCGGAGAGGCCGGGGCTCACGTCATCTTGTAATCACAGCCACATCCAGTGTGAGGCCGGGACGGTCACCTAGAAACATGGGTGCAGGCCCCACTCCTGATGGAAGGGACAGGGAGGGACATAAAAGCCTGCAGAGCTCCTTCTACATTCAGAATCTGGGGTGCTTCCACATGTCTCATCTTGTTACAGTTCTGTGAGGCGGGCAGGGCCACTGTCATTTACCAAATGACAAAACTGAGTCCCAGAGAGCAGAGAAGGAACACCAGGAGTCGGGGAGCCTTCACTTGCTTGACAGCCAACCGCAAGGTGCAGTCCTAACTTGCCTGACCCATGGACCGCTTTCCCCATCTGTACCACGCAAGGCTTGCTTTCCGTCAGTATTTCCAGTACCTTCCATCAGACTCTACCGTGGTCTCCATGTCACACTATCCCAGTCCCACCCAGACTCTTACCTATTTGATAATTTCATGTAAGTTACTCCCTCTTTAAAAGTGAGTGTATTTATTTTAGAAGGAATAGGAAACACTGAATTTGATTCTCTGCAATAGTCTTTCCAGCCTTGTGCAGGAGAAATCTTACCACTCTCGGCCATTCAGTGCCGTGCCCCAAATCCAAATAACACCAATACCAACACCACCAAATGATACCAATGCGTCCACTGCTGTGTCCTCTCCTGATTTTCCAACTGCCTCTTGCTTTAGACAAGTGTGAGGCCCGTGAGTCTTGGAGAGTTTTCTTTCCTGGTCGCCATCCCAACCCTCTACTTGTCAGCACGCCTTGGCCCTGGCCCAGAGTTTTTCAAACTGTGGGTTGGGACCCATTGGTGCATTATGCAATCAGCCTAGTGGGTCATCATCAGCATTATTTTTTAAATGGAATAGAGTAGAAAGTATCAGTATATATCACACTCGATAGTAAGGGTGAGTAGTGTCTTACTCATTTCAGTTGTGTGTGTATGTGAGTGAGTGTATGTGCACGCTCACGGGTGCACGAGGACACAGCGATAAATGCACTTAGCGTGGTCGCCATCAAAAAAGTTGGAAAGCCACTTACAAAGGCCCTGGAAAAGACGGTTTCTCTCCTCTCTCTTTCTCAGCTGAAATCACAGCACCAGGGGCTTTCAAGAGGAGCCTGGTGGTCAGATTTGGGGATGGGTAGAGCAGAGATGAAGGCACAGGCAGATAACCTAAGCTCCCCAGCTCTCTGCAATGACTCATCCATTATGCAGAGTTTTCTACCTGCTGCTTCTGCAGGAAAGGAGAGGCGAGCAGCGGGACTCCTGGTGTCGGCCTGTGTGTTCTCCCCTCTTGGGCTGCTTCCATGTGGAGGATTTTAAAAGCATTTTGCTGTAAAGGGGATTTCTCCTTAAACGCACACTTGAGTGCCAAAGAGAAAAGCCAAACTGAGCGCTAAAGCTTACTCATTGCACTAAACCGCACTGTCCCATGAAGATCCTTCCCCCCCATTGGAAATTGGGCCCCAGCTCTTGGGTACCTAAGATACCTTCCCTCCGGAACCCTGCCATTTTTGAGCATCCCTAGTCATGGTGCTCACTACGGGGCCCAGTAGTACGTGGTCCTGAGCAATCATTCCTAGCTGAGTCCTTTTCAGAAACACTGCTGGGGCGGGGTGGGGGCCCTGGATGGCGCTGTCGATTAAGCGTCTGCCTTCGGCTCAGGTCGTGATCCTGGGTCCCGGGGTGGAGCTCCGCATCGGGCTCCCTGCTCAGTGGGGAGCTTGCTCCTCCCTCTGCCTTCTGTTCTCTCTCTGACAAAGAAATAAATAAAATCTTTTTTTAAAAGATGTATGTATAGTGATTATGAAAGGTCAGACATCGTGTTAGATGCTTTACTTGAATTAACTCATTTAATCCCTGTAACGACCACATGAGGTGGGGACTATTGAGACACCCATTTTATGGATCGGGAAACTAAGGTACAGAGAGATTAGCTGAAATGTCTAAAGGCACACATCTGGTAAACAGAATTTAAGCCCAGACAACCCAGCTCCAGGATGTGCATGCTTAGCTTTTAACCACTATGCTATCCTTTTGCCCTGTCACAGATCTTTCCAAGAAACCACCTGCCAGTCCCTCCCCAAGGAAACCCCAGGCCCAGAGTTACAAAATAAGTAAATCAAAGCTCTGCACCTTTTGCTTTTTCTACTCTATTTAGAGGTCTCCTGAGTGGTAGCATCTTGCAGGATTCACAGGCAAGTGCTCTGCTTCCCAAACACCTGCTCTTCTTGCCAGGAGAACCCTCCTGACCAGGGTCCTTCATGCTCAGCATGCAGTGTAGACAGAAATAGCAGGTATCCACACTAAGTGTAAATCCACACACTAATTCCAGTACCTTCCTTCAGTGAGCGCTGGATGCTTTATGCGTGTGATAAGCATTATCTACCCTGTAAAGACCTTGCTAATACTTACAGATCAAAATATTTTTGTATCTTTTCCATAGAGGAAATGATCCAGCCACCTAGCAGTGTGGGGGGCTTTGCTTGCCTCCCTCTTTCCCTCTCTCATGGGAAAATGCATCAGTTGGTTTTCCTTTTCTTGTTCACACACGACAAGTCATGCAATCTTTCACCGGGGCGGAGGTTGGGGGGGGGGGGGGAGTTTCATCTGATTTATCACAGCAGAGAGACAGTCAGCAGGCATGAGTAGCTGGTATCCGTTTGTCTCCCTGTGAGGAGAATTGACGACATTCACATTTTCTTACTGCACAAAGCCAGATGGGCAAATTCCTGGAAAATCAAGGAAAGGTTAAGGACAAGAGCTAAAATTTAGGAGGACGGTCAGGTTTTCACGATCTGCACGTGCCATGGAGGGAGGGGGAAGGATGAGAAGGTTGGGGTGGCTGAGCTTCCTTCTCTGGGGGTCAGCCCCTGATTGGCCAGCGTATCCACTTCCCAGGTCTGTTGGGACAAATAAGACAACAGAAACACTCTATCACAGTTGTAGAGGTTGCAAGTCAGTCAGGACGTTGGCAGAGCCATGTTCCCTGTGAAAGCTCTTGGGGAGAATCTGGTCCATGCCTTTCTCTTAGCTTCTGGTGTTGCTGGTGGTCTTTGGCGTCCCTTGGCTTGTAGACGCATCCCTCCCATCTCTGCTCTCAGTGGCACGTGATAGTTCTCATCTGTTCTCCTCATCTTCCCTCCGTGTGTCTTCTCTTCGTATAGGGACACTGGTCGCATGGACTCAGGGTCTGCCCTAAGGACTTCATCTGAACCTGATTACATCAGCAAAGACGATTTCCAAATAAGGTGGCCCGGGCAGACACCCAGGGCTAGAGGGAGGCCATCACAAAATCCCAGGTGAGACACAAAGAGAAGCTGAGAAGAAAAAGAAGGTGAAAGGAGCTCTGGATATTTTTGAGCAGATTTCGCAGCCCAGAAAAACCACAGCTCTGAGAACTAGAAAGTCACCCAGAGGCCCTGGGTCACAAAGTGGAGACTCACAGGCTGACTTCGGCCCGCATATGTGTTTTATTTGGCTCGTGAGGCATATTTAACAAATTTGAAAGCATTGCCAGCATTTGAAAGTCAGGAGATCTCATATAAAAGTTCAAATTTCCAGATTTTTTTTCCTTTTTTTTTTTTTGGAATGTCAAATGATCTAGTGTTCTCGCCTTCCCACATTTCAACAATTGGCTGGCACAAAGGTGTGACTGTCCCGTTTGGAGGGAGCAAACCTGTTCTCCACTTTTCTCCAGTTCCCACCCAAACCATCTCCCGCGGCTACCAGCCTGCCGGCCTTGGCACATACTTCACTCTTCTGCCTCGCCGTGGTCCAGCCAGCTCGTTTTGTAAGTGAAGAAAGGAAGGCCGAGAGACAGAAGGACCTTGGTTAGTGGTAATGCCGCACAGATGAATTCAGCAGGAAAAGGTGGAAAGGCAGAAGGCAGATACCTTCAACGGAAAGAGTCGAGGATGTCAGGAAGGTAAACCATAGCAAGAGGGCATTTCAGGAGGAGGGCTCCTTCAGGAAGCAAATCTTGGGGTTCAGACAGGATCCTGGATTTCCTGCAGACATTCTGGCTGGAAATGCTAGGTAGAGAAGGGGAAAGGAGGAACACGATGACTTTAAGCTGGCCTCGGTAGGCCAGAGTTTAGGTTTCCCTGGTCATTCTTTGCACACCAGAGCTTTGTGCTTTACAAACCACTTCCACACTCACTGTCTCCTTCAGCCCCGCAGGGTGGAGTGGATGGTAGCTACATTCCCTTTAAATAGATGGGGAAACTGAGGGCTAGAGAACTTAACGAGACCTTTCCAGGGTTGTCTCCTCAGTGGCAGAGAACTATGGAAATCCAGCTTTTCTCCCTGCTAGCCCAGTGCTCTTTCTAATGAAACACGATTTCAGGAGGTTATAATTGCCCCCCAGCAAAAAGGCTCTCCCACCTTTGAGTCTGGAAGGCTCAGTTCAGACCCAGCCACAACAAAGCCTAAAAAGGGTTAGCTTCCCCCAGATCGACATGGAGTTATGTAGAGAGAGCAATCTCTAATTAACCACTTTACCCAGAGTCTCCCTTCCTCTCCTCCCTCCCACCTTCCCTCGTTCCTTCTTTCATCAGATGGTTATTAAAGCTTATTAAACTATGAAGCACCTCTAAGTGCCAGGCAGTTTGGTAAGCCCCAGGATTGCCCTCTGGTGTCCACAGAGCAGTGCAGACCACCGCCGTGGAAGATCATGAGTGCAGTCAGGGGCTCTCGAAGTCAGCACACAGGACAGCAAAGTCTAGCTACAATGGGAGAGGTACTTGGGGAAGCCTTCCCAGGCCCCGGGAACGTACCTGCTGCTGGGTTTCTCCCTTCCTTCATTCATTCAGCAAACGTTCAGTGAGCAACTGCTGTGTGCGGGGCACTGTGCTGGGTTCTGGGACACAACAGTGACCAAAAGCAGGATGAATCTCTCCCTTCAGGTTGCTTACGCTCAGCTCCTTTTCTAAAAGCTGTTGTTCTACCCACGCAGAATATTAACAGGTCCTAACAACACCCACTGCCACAGAGATATTTACATCCTGCATTATTAGGATGAGAAGGAGACCAAACTGTCATTGGCCACGTGCTAAGTGAGTGACTACATTTGCGGGGGCATCTGCTTCTAGAAGTCTAGAGACAGGAGAACTCTGTCTCTAGAAGAAGTCCTACACGTGGGAAGAATTTTCTTCTTAAGAGATTTCTGCACCCAGAAACCTGAATCAAACAGCCCGTGTCCATGTTCCAGGTGGGGACACTCTCCCCAGGTGACGTGTCCTTGTCTCCTTCCAGGTCAGATTACCTCCAGCCAGGGTAGGGGCAAAGAGCAAATCTTTTCTATAAGAAACATCTTTATGACTGATTCGGGTAGAAGAAGAACAGTGGCCGCTGATGCCCAGCAAATAAAGAAAGAAAAAATTTTAAAAAAAATAGTGCTCCTTCCCTAGGAACCCTCATTCATAGTTTGGGGTAAATCCGAGAACACTCTGTGGGCCCGTGGGCTTGACATTCATCACTGCGGGACAATCACCAGAGGGTTCATACAGACGTGGTCTTTTCCTGGCCACTGAAGGAGAAGAAGCGGACCTGTCTTAGAATCAGTGAAAGCTGTTGCCTTAAAGGAAACAAAAACCGCACCGAAACAACAACTATATTAATGAGAAGACAGACAGAGACAGAGGGACTTTACAGAGTAAAGGAAGAACACGGAGATGTTCACACAAAGGGCAATGAGAAAGGGCAAGTATTACAAAGCATCCTGGGTAAGAGGAAGAGGGAACACGAGAGGAGATTCATGACTGTCAAAAATTAATGATGGAAGTCTCTATTGATATGACAGTGTTTGTATTTCATTGTCTTACATATTTTTAAAAATATATATGTAATACTAGTATAACCTAGTAAATATTAATATTTAGTTACTTTAATAAAGAACCTCTCCTCCCTTTAAAAAAAAATCTAGGGGCACCCGGGTGGCTCAGTCCGTTAAGCGTCTGCCTTCAGCTCAAGTCATGATCCCGGGGTCCTGGGGTCGAGCCCCGTGTCGGGCTCCTTGCTCCTCGGGGAGCCTGCTTCTCTCTCTCCCTCTGCCTCTGCCCCGCTCCTTGCTTGTGCTCTCTCTACTGTCAAATAAATAAATAAAATCTTTAAAAATAAATAAATAAGTAAAAATTAAAATTTTAAAAATTAATTAATTAAAGAAATTAAAAAAAAAAAATCTCAGTGGTAGGGGCACCCGCCTGGTTCAGTTGGCAGAGCATGCGACTTGATCCCGGGGTTGTGAGTTCAAGCCCCACGTTGGGTGTAGAGATTACTCAAAAAATAAAATCTCTTAAATAATTCAAAAAATCTTTAAAAAGAAATAAATCTAAACAATAAAATAATTTTCAGTGTCTACTGCTCAGTTAAGTTTTATAAAGCCAGTAAGTTCAGATTTCAAGGTTTCCGTTCAGACACTACAGTTCGCTCCAAGGAAGCTTAACACAAGCATAACCTAAAACAAAGTTTCACTCTGCTTTTTTCCAGGGGCTTCCTAATACCAGAGAAAAATGACGGTGTAATCAGGTACTTTGTTGCTTATCTCTTATTACTAAAAATCATACAGTTTCCACTTTTTGTTCTCTGTAGAAGCTTAATTATGATACATAAGGTATTGGTTTAAATGAGTGCTTCTCGAACCGTCCTGTGTATTCAGATCCCTTGGAATGGTGTTGAAATGCAGATTCGGATTCAGTAGAGATGGGGAGGGGCCTGAGAATCTGTATTTCTAGAAAAGCTCGGGCGGGGGGTGGTGTGACGCTGGTGTTGTTGCTTCATGGACCACCTTCTTTTTTTTTTTTTTTTAAGATTTTTATTTATTTATTTGACAGAGACACAGCGAGAGAGGGGAACACAAGCAGGGGGAGCAGGAGAGGGAGAAGCAGGCTTCCCGCTGAGCAGGGTGCCCGATGTGGGGCTCGATCCCAGGACCCTGGGATCATGACCTGAGCTGAAGGCAGACGCTTAACGACTGAGCCACCCAGGCGCCCCCATGGACCACCTTCTTGAATAGCAAGGCTCCGAATGAGTTCATCACCACCTCTGTCAGAATCAGTCCCACAGTCGTTGGATAACGTGAATACTCAAGAACCATGGTTCTCAAAATTTCCAATGTATCAACATCACCTCGAAAACTTGCTCTAAATTGCAGAATCCAGGGCTCTGGCCCCCAAGATTCTGATTCATTGCCTCCACCCCTCAGTACGCCTTTACCTTAGCCTGGCTGCATAATCCAGTACCAGGGCTGTATAATTAGGGCCCTGCCAACTTTCCAACCCGGGCTCCAGATACTGTCCCCCTTGCTTGCAAAGCTCCAACCTCAGTGGGCTGTCTTCTTTTCCTTGAATGTTCCATGTTTGCTCCGTATGTTTGGACATAAAATTCGTATTTGCAAAACTGCCCCTAGATTTTCCCAATTTCCCCATGACTCTCTCCTCTTGTTCTTTAGTTCTCAGTGTCAATGTCACCTCCTCCAAGAGGCCCTCCCTGACTACCCTAACGTAGGGTGGCCTAAAGTAGTCTAAAGTAGTGCTTTCTCCCATAGTTTTTTTCTTTACCACATCACCAGACTGCATCGCCATCACAGCTCCTATTACTATCTGGAATGATCTTGTCCATGTATATGTATATTGGTTTAGTGTCCCTCTGCCATGAAGGCAGGGACTCTACCTGCCTCGTTTCCCACTGAATTCCCGGTACCTAGCACAGTACCAGGGTAATGAATGAATGAATGAGGGAATGAATGAATGAGTGAATCAATGAACAAGCATACCCAGGTTGAAAAGCAAGGTATAAAAGAAAATGAACAATGCCATGAATTCTGGTCTTAGAGGCTGACGCCTGCAGAGGAAAGCAGATGTGAGGGTTTAATGAGCAGAGGATCAGATAAGTAGAAAAGGAGTCGCTATGCTTCCTTCAGGGTGTGGAAGAAAATTAAATTAGGAATACAGGATGGCAGTGAGTTTGCAGCTTTGTGCTCATGTGCTGTATAATACCAGATCCTTTGTCCTTTTTCTGTGTCTGCTTTAAAATGGTAAAAATAGATGTTCATGGCAGACAACTGGGGAAAACAGGAAAAGCTAAATGAGAAAATACATACTGCATTATCTTACCACCCACACATAACAATGGTTGTCATTTTTGTGTTTTTCCTTTTAGCCTATTTTCAGTCGTTTCAGATACCTGTGTCTTGCAAGAGTGTATATGGCAAGAGCCTCTCATGGTGTGCTCTTTTATGATTTAACATTATGGGATGAGCATATTCTCATGCCTATGAAGTGTCTTAAAAAACATATTTTTATTGGTTGCTTAATGTTGCATTAAATGGATCGAAATATCTAATTCAGGTTCTTTGTTTCTTTCACTCTGTTGTCCAGAAAAGTGCGATATAACTTTGTGCTATCTCTCTTTTAAGTGGAATGGAAATGTCTAATAAATGAATTTTTCCTTGATGAGAGGAGTGGTTCTCAACTGAGGACGGTTTTGCCCCCCCGGGGTGGGGGGCAGGGTGTTCAGCTCTGTCTGGAGACATTTTTTGTTGGTCGCCACCGAGGGGAGGAGGGTAGCTGATGGCATCGAGCGGGTAGAAGCCCGGGTTACTGCCAAACACACTGCAGCAGCCAGGACAGTCTCCAGCACCAAAGAATTGTCCAGCCAGAATGTCAATAGTGCTGAGGTTGAGAAACTTGCTATCCAGGGCAGTGTCAGGGTTAATATTCAACAACCACTTAAAATTGCAATTAGTACTCTACCATTAAAGTGCAGGACTTTTCCCTGGAACTCTGCTGTAGAATAATGAGAACTGCAGTTACCAGAATCTGGGATAGCTGATAGTTTACTTCCACAACTTCTATTTTATTAGAAATGCTTAAATGGCAATAAGAGAACGTGACACTAGAGCTTCCGAGTAAGTTCCGAGGATGAACTTCATGGTCCCGGTGTTGGTCCTCATTTGGGTCCATACTCTCTTGTAGACACCGAGGACCAGAGAGTGGACAGTCCCAGGCTGTTAGACGGGCTCAGTAGAAAACATTTTCTAAGGCAGACAAGGGATTTGGCTACTCTAGAAAGAGTTTCCAAATTCCAAAGGGGGTTCTGATGAGCACTTAGTTACATGCGGATCTTTGGAATCCTCTTCTCTGCGCCTTTCCCTGAATGAAGGTTTTATTCCTTTGCAGCTTTTGTAATATGTGAACTTGTTGAGGAATTCCACATTTAGTAAGCAAAATCACCGAAACCGCCCCCACTTCCCTTCTGTTGAGAAATGTGTGCGTCCCTTTCATCCCGATTGCGATCTTTGGGACTTTACCCGACCTTCACGGGGACAATTGGTGTAGAGACAATTTGTTATGATATATCCCCACAGATGATCCAAATACCATTGTTTCAATGCAGAACAAAGGGAATGTTTGCTGCTCCTTTTCTTCGGCCCACATTCTTTCTGGGGTTTATTGTGAATGGGAGAGACGTCTAACTTGGAAATGTTTGGAATCGTGGCTCGGCTATTCAAAAGATTAAACAGAAAGCCTCCCCAGGCAGGTGCTCTCGGTAAGACACACCACAGCCAAGCCAGGAATCACTTTCTGAGCCATTAACAATGGAAATGCGATCTTTAGTTAACAGGGACTCAGAATTTAGAGCGGGCGAGCGGAGACCAAGGTCAGTGGTTCGCGCCTTGAGATCAATGCGTGCCTCGGACCGAGATCATTTCTGCATGCTGCACTTGTTGGTAACTTTGCCTTCTGCAGTAATTTATGTGACTCATCTGCGGAGCCTCAGAACTTCGGAGAGAGGGTCAGGGGAGCTTCACTTGCAGGCAAATCATCTTCCAGGAGGAAGACATCTCCCCTTCTCTTGTCCTCCGTGCAGGGTTGGCTGCAAGACAAGCAGCAGCTCCGGGCTCTAAATCGGCTACATCAGCCAGAGCCACAGACTCTATCATTTGGGAGGCCTGGGAGAAGGGGCGAGGGGGACAGGGAAGATAGAGCCTCGAAACTGGAAGACAATTTAAAATGAGCAATCATGTGCTGGAGGAGACATTGTTGGCTATAAAAGAAGTACGGGAATAAAAGAGATGGATGGGAAGTCAATTCTTGGGTCTCTCTGCTCTAGGTGATGTACAGTCTTTCATTTTTCTGCTCTTGGTCGGCAACCTTTGGTTTCCCACTACTCATTTTCTTTGTAATTTGCCATTAACATACTGCTTCAACTGCTGAAAATGATACAGCCGATGCTCTTAAGATTCACAGGCTGTAGAAAGGCACTCTTCTCTGGCAAGAGAAATACATCTGCAAACACAAATGCACCCAAACATGCCGGTGGCGACACAGAACACACATCCACACACGTGCGCAGTGGAGACTGCCGTAAACATAGGCCATGTGGCAAATGGGATTTGTTCATCGTCTTCGGACTGGAATGGGTCTAGGGGCAGGGGGTGGAGGGAGGGGTGGTCAGATGGGAGGTGGAAAGGAATGAACTTCACCTCCAATTGCACAATCCCTCCCAATATTCTCCAACTCAAGTAAAAGCCCCCAGGTCAGGTCTTGATTGATATTTCCATCAGTTTCATCTTTGAGTGAACGAACACCTAGGTGGCATCTCTCTGCCTGCCAGAAACCACGGCGATGTCCGTGAGTAGGATAACCAAAGTTGCCCTCGAGAATTAGAATCCTAGTGGGTATAAGACGATCTTACACAGAGTTATAGCGTAAGTTATCGTGCCCAGGTTCAAACTGACCTTTCCTTCTTTTCTTTTTTTAATTAACTAATTTAATTTTTAGTAGGCTCTATGCCCAACGTGGGGCTTGAACTCACAACCCCTAGATCAAGAGTCACATGCTCTACTGACTCAGCCAAGAGGCACCCCTGACTTTTCAATTCTAAGTAAGAGTATTGGAATTGGCACCTAAGATTTCTTTCAAGTAATTCCAGTCAATGCAATGGGGCCTCCCAATGGACCGGGCGGTCAGACTGTGGGTGACACTCTTTTATTCACCTGTGGACCATGAGACCTGTGAGTTAGATTCTTCGGTAAAACCAAGGGAGCTTCCTTATTAGTGGAGCTGATAATACTACAATTCTAGCATTTTTAGCCCTAGAATAATTTTGCTTGATACTACAAGTAAACGAAGGCCTACAAAGGGCAAGTGATGTAACCAAGGGCCCACACAGCTCTTTATTTGAAAGAGCTGGGAGTGGAATACAGGGTTGCGCATTTTTCCCCCATTTTCTAGGTTCTTCCTGCAACAGCACATTTTATTCACACCCAGGAATCAAGTAAAACGAGGATCTCCACTGTATTAGGTGTATGTGCCTAAAGATGTGTTCGGATCCAGGCAGGAGAGCTGGAAGACCATTCCATTAAGATAAACAGTGGAAAGCACCTGGCAAAACGCCCGCTATGTGACAGGTCTAGGGACACGGATGGCCATCCTCATGGCCATCGTCCTCCGTGTCTCTATCATTATATTCTAATGCCAGCCTCTATTTGGAAAACTGGTAAATTCACTTCTCAAAAAGATGCCACACCTTACAAAGTCATCTTCAATAGTATTCATTTAAATGTTTACTTGCCCTCCAAAAAATTTACACGCATGGGGTACATTATTATGTAGAGGAAGATCTATTTACTCTCAACTGGAATACATATTTGCATCACTTAAGAAATGTTAAGTAGCTTTTCATTTGTACTGTCTACAAGACAGTGATGATAAAAGATGTCCATGAAGTCTGGAAATATAGTTATTATTAGTTCTTGACCACATTATTTATATTCACCTATGTTTCCAGACTTTATGGACATCCTGTAGATCATAAACATAGTAAACAAGAATAAATTGCTTGCCATTTTGGAGAAATTCCTGATGTTTTGTGTGCTTGGCTTTAAAAAAAAATACATTTTATGATGGAATCTCTGTGTTTATAAACAAAGCCCCAAAAAATTTACAGAGAAAGAAATCATTTTGACTTTCCTACTCAATATTGCTTTCATAAACCATGACCGAATTATGGCAAATCCTAGCTTGAAAGATGATTGAGTTATTTTGTTTAAGTGAGTTTAATATGTTCAGGACTGGGCAATTTTTTGTTGGTGTTGTTTTCCCTAAATTTCATCCTTCTCTGAAGTTTTACAATTCAATCATCTGGGTTAATTTCTCTTAGGCATTTCTGAGCCCGACAATATGGAAAATTTTGTTATGCAGGATTTTTCTTTTAGTCTCGTTCCCCAGGCACATCCTGGAAGTGAAAACAATTTAATTTTCAAAAACATTTTTTTTTACCCTAAAAACTACAGAACAGATTACTTTTTAGTGTGGTTCTTCAAATGATCAGATTCTCTGTGGCTATCAGGCTCACTAGAAAATACGAGACCGTGTCTTAGTCGGCTGTGCCCCCATGAAACTGGTTTTCAGGTTCTGCGATGACAAAAATCATAGCCCGGGTGACCATCTGCCTGGTCAATAAGTGGCCAGGAGTGGCCTGAGTCAGCTAATTGTGCATAATTGGGATTATGTAGTAGAGATGACACTCCCCTCTCCAAACAAAGAAAATCACATTTGTGCTGTTTCATGTGACCACTGATCTCTTCTGGCCAGCAAAAGCAGAAATTTGGGGTGTTGTAAAGTCTGTGTCTACAAATGGCCAAGATGGTAGGAATGATCAATTCTGGGATAAGCACCAGACAATAGGCAGTGGGGGAGGGGAAAAAGGGAGCCGGGGACAGGGGAATCAGAACGAGATGGGGGGAGGTGAGATTTTGTGCCGGGAAAATTATTGTCACCCGTGTTTTAGATTCTGAAATGTAGGCACATGCAGTGTCGAAGACCTGTCTTCAGACTGCCGGGTCTAAAATGGTTATCCAAGTAGCTTCCGAGGACAGGTGTGTTGTGGGGGTCCCTGGTGGGGGCAAGGGGAGAGGGTTTGTGTGTGCGGAGGTGTCAGAGGTGCTGGGGGGGAGGGTGTGAGGAGGGTGAGGAGGGTGTTGGGTGTGCATGGGGCGGGGGTAGAGAGCAGAAATGATGCCACTGATTTCAAGATTGATGATTTGTTTGTTCAAGCCCTTCTGATGAGTCAGGTACCTTGGAAGCCAGGCTGGAGCTGAGACAGCCAGCCCTCCGCAAGAGGGTGACCGGTGGGTGTGCTGGAAGAAGTCAGAAGGAGGGCTTGTCCTCGAGCGGCCCTGGAGCCGGGGCCCAGAGCTGCAAGCAGCACACTGCGGACAATGGCTGCCAGTGGCGATGGAGTGGAGGGCTGGAATGAGGCCCTGTTTCCCAGCCACGATATCGAGAGAGGGGCATGGGTTCTCATGCTCCCCATCCCCCTTCTCCTAGAGAGAGTGTCAAACGCACTGTGGTTGAAACAGTGCCAGCAACACGGTCAATTCTGGCCAGAAAGCCTTGGTGCAGCCTTAGTCCAGGATTGCTCAACCTTGGCCCCATGGTCATTTGGGGTTGGACAATCCTGTGTCGTGGGGCTGTCCTGTGCATCATCGGATATTTACCAGCACCCCGATCTCTACCTACTAGAAGCCACAGCACCACTTCTTCCCTGCCACCGCCCCACCACCCCATCGTCTCCTCTCCCCAGATCGTGACAACCAAACATGCTTCCAAGATGGTGCCAAGTGTCCCCTGGCTGAGGGGTGGGAGCCAAATCACCCCAGGTGGAGAATCACTGTTCTGAGCCCTCATGCTCCGCTCTACTACTATCAATTGAGGCAGAGTCTTTCCCAAAACTCAGATCCTCTGAGGAGTTGTGCCTTCTTAATCCAGCCGAGTGTGTACATTTGTTCAGGTGTGAGGCTTTGCGTCTGTGTGTGTGTATACGTTCACACGTGGCTGTCCATCTTCTACTGACCACTTGAGAATGCTCTGGGAGTCAACCAGCCCTTGTTTTAAGGGTCAGTCCAAATTCCAAATGTGCAAGGCCACAGGGCAACCTCTGGGATTGAGCCAGGCAGACCCCGCCGAGCAGACCACTCCCAGATCCCCTTATTCACTGGGCACCTGCTACGTGCCAGGCTCTGTGTTCTGAAGACACGGAAGGAAGAAAGTAGGGCAAGGCCATTGTCCTCAGGGGGCTTACGTTCCAGAAGGCGGAGGCAGCGTGGAATGTGAGGATCAGATGATTTCAGGGAGCCTGGCTTTCCTCTGGGTCAGACTTTTCCAGAAGCTGCGAGGCTTCAGTTAGGGGCTTCCACCTCTCAAGCCCCTCCAAGTCCAGGAGGGACCTTTGGCAACGAGTTCACCAGTTTTTATAAATTTGGCAAAAAGTTAAGAGAGCTTTTCTTCACAAGTGCCCTCAGGTTGCATGAAACTCGGACTCCCCCCAAAACTGGGATCTGTCCCTGATTTTCAGCTTCCTGTACATTACAGAATCAGGTCCCCTTTTCTTTTTTTTTTTTTTTTTTTTTTTAAGATTTTTTTTTTTATTTTTATTTATTTATTTGGCAGAGAGAGACACAGTGAGAGAGGGAACACAAGCAGGGGGAGTGGGAGAGGGAGAAGCGGCCTCCCACCGAGCAGGGAGCCCGATGTGGGGCTCGATCCCAGGACCCTGGGATCATGACCTGAGCCGAAGGCAGACGCTTAACGACTGAGCCACCCAGGCGCCCCTCAGGTCCCCTTTTCAAAATGTATCCGGAAGGAGGAGAAAAATGCATCCAGTTTTAATTCACTGACAGCAGGGGAAGAAAGAAAACAACATCCATCCGAAAAAACAAAGTGATGAGAAAAGAATCCGGTAGATCACCCATCTGGGTGGTTACTCGGGTGCTCCCCTTCAGAGACCGGGGTCCTCAGATTCGCACACACCGGGGTGGAGGAAGCAGGGGAGCCGGGATCACCGCCCCCCCCCCCCGCCCCACCCCCCGACTGGGGAGGGAAGCTGCCATTTCTGGTCGGGCAGGGCTGAGCTGCTGGCCAAACCCCCGCTAGCTAGAAGCCGGCCACGGGGCTCTCCCGGCCATTGTGAGCCCGTATTGATCAGGCAGGGCCATAGGGCTGCAGCAGCTGAAGCTCTGGGGTGGGCAGCATTGATCCCCTCCCCAGGTTATTTATAGGATGCGCCAGCCTGGCAAGTAACCGGGGGAGAGCTTGTTTAACGAGGGTTCAGGGCGCTCTTCGCTAGCTGGTTAACTTTAAGTATTGGAAATGGGATTGATGCGCACATAATAATATTATGATTCATACAAACCACTTCTCAGGCAACTCAATATATTTCATTACCTCCTTTCTAGCAAATGTATTGATTTCTGTTTTGCGGTTTTATAACACAATTTCAAGGCTGTTGTGGGCTTAATGAGCCGTGTTCTTATGATGTTTAAAAAGATTTGAAGCTATTGTTGAAATAAATATTATGGATCACCCCCTCCCGAGGCTCCCCTCCCTCTCTCCCTGCCCCCCGCCCTCCTCCTCGCCCCCACCCCCACCCCCCCAGCCCGCCCCTCCCCTGCCCGGGCGGTGCCGCCAGCGGAAAGCAGGGGGCTGCAGCTCTGCGGCCCTTTGTGGCCCAGATCAAAGGACCCGAGCGTCACAAAGGCCGCCCCACTCGGGCCGCGCGGCCACACACAGCCGCACCTGCAGCACGGCCAAATGTCATTGTCGCTTCTGCGGGGCGAGCGCGGGGGACGCACCTCCGAGGCGGCAGATGACTCTAATAACGCTTGATGAGAATTGATGGGGAAGGAGGCAGCGCAGTGTCCAGGGCTTTTTATTAGCTGCCCCGACTGCCCGAGCCCGAGCCCGAGCGCCTGCACCTGTGGACCCCCTTCCTCTCAGCCTTTATGGAAGTTGACAGATTTTATTAACTTTAAGGAAGAACTTTCCAGCGTGCGGAGGGCTGCAGTTTATTTTGTATTCATGCGAAACGGAAACCGAAAAAGCCATGTTTACATATTTACCGGCCCCAGTGACTTCCCTCTGGGGCTCCATAAGTCACGTTCCAGATTAATTTTGTCATAAAATTGACTAGCGTGCTAAGGGATCTTGGGAGTTTGGGGGCTGTCGTTGGATGTGTGAATTTTTTTTTTCAATGGGAGAAAGCTATATTCAATTATCTAATATCTTAGAGGAACCTCCAAAGACTTCCCAAATCGTGCAGAAATTGGAATTCTTTTTAAAGGCGTTTGCTCCTGGGGAGAGAGCATTTGCAGGAACCCGAGTAGCTTTTGCTCACAGCAAGGCTTTCCAAATCTTTTTGATAAACTAGAAACAAAGGCAAGGACCAGAAGCATCTTCAAACTTTGTGAGAGTGACTCTCTCTGGGGGTCTTGGTGTGAGGGGCTCATGCATGTGTTTGTCCTCGGACATTGGAGGCTAAGCCCCAACACATTTTGAAGGAACACATTTTAGTTTTTAGTAAAATGATATGGTTGGTGGGCAAACTATCATTCCATAATCCAACATGATTTTACGTAACTTCTACGCTCTATTAGAAAGATCCTAACTGGGGGGACAAAGTAGTAGGATTTTGCTTATATTCCTAGTTGTCCACTGCTCTCAGGATATTTTTAGGGTTTATGTCTCATGACAAATGGAAGTCTCCAACTATGAAAATTCATGTTATATTAATGGCCCAGTGTTGAAAATTCAGCCACGGAGTCAGCTGGGTATATTGCTTATTAGCTTAAAAGCATAAAGCTTTCTAGAGCTTCCTTTTGTGTGCCAAATAAACTTCAAATGAACCGAGGATCATTTTGCAGGAAACTCTTAAGTTGAGCGATAATAGAAAGTAGTTAGTAGAATATTACACTTTTCATTTGGGCAAACAGATGGGATGCCTGCTTTTAGATTTAATCAGGGGCTGACAGACAGGTAGGACGCCGGCATATTTTAGTTGGAGTCTCTTTCTTTTCAGGAAAGAATGAAACTACTTAATATTCAGTATATCCGCCCCCTCCCCAATCTATTCCACTATGCCCCGTGATCTCGAATGCCTAACTTTTTCTCATTTCTGATGACATTTACAAAGTACAAAGGGCATCTAAGTGCAAGTGAATCCGTTTATTAACACATCTTTTACTCTATTCTTCCCTTGCAAAAAAAGTTATGTGTGTGTGTGCACATGCACGCATGTGTGTGTGTATGGTTAAAAAATAAAACAAAGGCTGTTTAAATCACCAAGAGCACACTCAAATCTCCATTTACACAGACACAGACGTAAATAAATGATTTAACAATTTGGGAGCCATGAGTCTCTGACCTCATGCTTTCTCAACTAACCTTTTTAAAAGATTTTGATATCAATTGTTTCTCTTTTTTCCCCAGAAGCATAATACGTGGTAACCTTAGCATGCCCAATCTGTTTCAACAGGAGCATACAGACAAGTCAGCCAATGGTGGATTTTAATATCGTGGCAAAGCTTATATTACCTTGCTGGAAACCAAATCTCCCCCCACCTCCTTCAAATGCAAGTCCCTTGACACCCCCCCCATCGGAGATCATTTGTTATGCAGAGTTTTGTGAGGCAATCAAAATTAATTCACTGCGATCTTTTCACCCAGAACCTCCAGCCTCTAATAATGGGCTTTCTCAACAGGTGTTCATTGTGGCAATCTGACTTCAAATTGCCAGACTAAAGGTTTTATTCTTTCGTCATTTCTTTTTCAATCTCAAACTTGTAATTTACTAATCTGTAGCAGCTCTCAAGGAGGGCCCAGCTGCCTACCAAGAGGGGACGTGTACCTCCTAGGAGGCCAGGGCAGGAGAACTTCACCTCTGGACAACCGGGAGGGAAAACGAGATTCACAGCCTGGGCGGTGCCCAGACGGACTTGATCCCAGGGCCCCCTTCCTCCGAGGCTGACCTAAAATTGGTGATATCTGATTGGTGATAGCAGACCCCTCCAGAAAGGCCTCAGGAACGTCCTGGGTTTTGCATGAGTAGAGACGGGATTTTAGTGGTGGCGACACCGATCGCCAGAAAAATACCATGCAGAAGGAAAGGGTTTTTAAAACTTCCCTCTTTCAGCTCGGCCAGTGGAACTGGCCCAGGCTAACATACTGTCTCTGTCAGCTCTCAGATCTGCCTCCTTTTACGATAACTCTAGAGTGGGAAGGGAGTAATTCGAATTAAGTTTTACTGCAGGGATTCTTGGACTTCATGGCTCATCAGAATCAAGTTGGCTGAGTGTGTGTGAGAAAGCAAGAGACCAGACTCCGCCATTTCCAGATTGCTAGAACTCTAAGTGCCAGGGTTCCGGTCCTAGAGATTCTGATGTATTGTAGGTTGGCCCCAGGCCTGGGATTATACAGTTTAACAAGTATCACGGGGGCCTGATGCTAGGGGCCTTGAATCCTTTTCATCATGGCTCAGTAATCCCATCTCTATAATGGGTTCCCCCCTCTTCAGTCTCCACAATCACGCGGTTCCCAACATAGACTCACATAGCGACCCCTCTGAGCAGGTATCCCTGGGAGGCCACCCGTCTGGCTAACAGGTGGTTTCTTCCTAAGGAGATGACATCATGGAAGAACATAGGTGAGGTTGTCAAGAAGTAACCAACTTTGCCAGGTAGTAATCCTTGTCCTCCTGGTTTTGTGGGTAAATGATGCCTGCAGCTTGTTTATTACCTCTGGGCTGATGTCAGAGAGGATGCAGCCTAGGCTGAGGAGGGGGCTTTGTGCAAAGACTGGAACTAGAGGCAAATCCTCCCTGACATGGGGGCCCGGAGACTGCCCGAGGGTTAGGAGGGCATCGGGAGGTGTCCATTGCAGGTCTCGGCTTTGTCATAGGCTAGGAGCCGGCGTTCTGCAAGGGGTCAGAAGGGAGGCAGGGTGACGATCCTTGTCCTGTCCTTCCCGACTTAACGGAAAGAGGGTTTGGATTCCTTTGGTATGTGCTGTTTGGAGGAGACATAGACCCAGGCAGCTTCAGAGAGGCAAACCAGAATCTTATGTGAATCCAAAACAATGATAGAGAGTCCGGAGATGCTAGAACATCCGGGATGTATTGAGAATCCCATTGTCTTGTTGGCCACCTCTCCCCTGAGGCCACTCCTCCATGGACTAATCCCCCCTTGGGAGGCAGGAGGAGCCTTCCGACCCCCTTTCCGGAGACCATCGCGCCTTAGCACTTTAGCTTGGTTGTTTCCTTGTGAAGGCTCCCCTGGATCCATTCAAAACTTAATTATGGCTGTAAAAACCCGTGCAAGGGCAGAGTGGTGTTGGTGTGCGTGTGCACAGTGTCTCTTCCAGCACACTCATCGGCGTGTGGGGCCAGGCAGCGGCTCTGAGCACTGATGGGCATTGATTTTGTAATACATGAGCGACTCTGTTCTGCTCGCCCGAGCCTCTTCCGTTTCATGGGGGAGTGGGAAGGTTTCTTGGGCCCCAGACGCCAGGGAGCCCCTCCCTCACCACCAGTCTATCTATGGACGAAAAATCCTACCTACCCCCCTCATTTCTGGATTGCACAAAGCACCCCCCAAGGGAGGGGAGACACTCAATAGCCTCTTTCAGAAAATGTGCATTTTTTCCCCCTCGGCCTCACTGTAGGCCGAGCGGATGTGGCTGAAAGGCACCCCAAGGAGGTTTCTAAGCAGGAACCGCCACCTCGGGTGCATTGGGCCGCTTTGGCGACAGACTCGTCGGCAGCTGGGAGCTACTGTCAGCCTGGAGAAGTGATACCTGCAAATGGTATTATGCTCTAAGAGCCTGTTCAGCATAAATCACTGATGTACTTTATAAATACATAAATGCATATGTCAATGGAACCACAGTCCACGTATGGAGGGTCCCAGAAAAGAGTACCTTCATTTGACAGATGAGAAAGTCAAGGCCCAGAATGGGGAAGACTCTTGATTGAGGTCACACAGCTGGTTTGGTAGGAACCATCTTTTGACCAGCCGTTCAGAGATTTCAAGCTGTGGAACTATCACACTCTTGGTAGCAAGAGGATCATACTTTCCATTTTTTTTTTTTTTTTTTTGGTTTAATGTTTCCCAAGTGCTTGTATTTATGTTACTATATGTTCATTCGAATCATCCCTTCTTTCATTCATTCAACAAATATTGAGCATCTATCATGAACCAGGCACATCAGAGCTGGGGATACGATGGTGAGCCAGGCAGACATGATTGATGCCCTCAAGGAACTTTTGGTCTCGTGGGGGAAACAGACATGAAACAGATAATTACACATAACTAAGTGACCAGAAGGGGAAAGTTCCGTGGTGTCCTACAGAGACCTGACCACGTGTGGGCGTGAGGCTGGGTGCATTAGCCCAATCTGGTTCTGTCTTGCTGCAGAACAAATAGACTCCAGACCTCGGGGGTTAACGAGACGTATGTGTTTCTCTCTCCTGCTCCTTGTGCTCACTCAGGAACTGACTCACAGAGGCACCATCTCAGCCCAGCTTCCACGCTCACAGGAGAAAGGAATGCATTTCAGTGTTTCTTCCTAGAGGCAACCGTGTCACTTCTGCTCACATTTCATTGGCCAGTTCAGTTCACATGGCCACGCGGGCCTTGAAAGAGGGTGGGAGGGAACCAGATCCAGAATGCCTACCCGGTAGGGTTAGAGGTGGCTTCTCTGAATCATGTGTGAGTGTTCACCAGGGACAGGTGAACACAATAGAAGTGCCAGCAGCCTGAGCGCAGGCCCTGAGGTAGGAAGAATCACAGCCTGGGTGAGCGACGGAAAGAAGTAGCTGGAACCCAGTGAGCCAGGGGAACGTGGTTCCCATGCATACAGGACATGTGGGGACTTAGACACCAACTGACTGTTAGTCTATACCGCAGAGAGAGGAGAGTGGCCAAGCAGTGTTCCTTTTGGCTTCAATATGAGGGACAAGTGGGTAGGGAGGAGAAGGGCTTCAGGGCGCGGGTGCTCACGCACCACCACACACCTGCGGGGTGGCAGAATGCCCATTGTATTGGAAGGAAATCGTGGACCAGAGAGCTTGAGGTGCTTGGCCCAAGGGTTGCAGCTCCTAAGCACTAAAACCAGGATTCAAAGCTTCTCCCTTGGACTCGGACGCTACCTGGTCCCCCCACAGCCCACAGGGGCTTCCGCCTGACGTCGGAAGAGCCTGCAACATATTCTGTCCTCCCTCGGCACCTTGTGGGGCAGCACTTATGTTTGCTAAGTCTCAGTTTATTGAACAGAATTTCTGGTCAAAGCAGAACTCTGATGTTCGTATTTCCAATTGCTAAGGGGCTCCTTCATGTCACGCTTCTGAGAAAACTTCCGAAAGGTGATCTTTGTGTATCAACAAAGGATGAAACGTTGGGGACATCAAAGAGAAGTTTAGAAATGGCTGCTGGGAGAAGCAGGGAAGTCTTTTCCATGCTGAGCCCCCATCTCCCAATTAGCATACAAAAACATTTTTAAAGGAATAACCTTTACTAATAAAATGCTATAATCTCAATAAGACATTTCAGCAGGGGAATTATTAGATATTAATTCATGCCTAGTTGCACTGACAGCTCTCGGCCGTCAATTCAGGCCTAATAGCACACTAGGTGAGAATTAATATACCATAATTCACGCTCTGTCATGCATTATTGCTTAAATAAGATACATGAAGAATAACCTATTCTGGCAAAATAACTGGGATTCTCAGAGTTCTCCCAGCCAAGTTATAAATAGTTACGTTAGGATCCAGAATTTTTTTGTATTACTAAATTTGAAATAAATTGCATATATGTATCCTCATCTGTAATTACTGTGAACATTTTTCTTAAGTACTAACATTAAGTTCAGTCATATTCCATGTTTTAAAATTGAACTTAAGCAAAATCACATAATTTTCTTGAGACCAAAATAGAAATTTCTTTCTTCCATATATAATTGTATCTGGTGCGACGGCATGATAGAGCGTATCAGGACAAAGGCTCAGGAAAGATGAAATGGGTCTGACCCAGAGGGGTACAAAATAGAAACAGTGGGGGGTCAGGGGGCCTAGAGGATAGTCTATTTATGTTGATGAAGAGTTTGAGTCTCGCTGGACAGTTACTGTGACTCATGATGCCCGTTTCCCTAGCAAGGGAGTGCAGTCGGAGGCAATCCCTGTCCTCCAGAAGCTTCCAGCCTCCTGAGAGAGACAGTATTGGTGTAGGCGATAAACTAATCTTGGCCTCAATGGGTAACATCAAAGAAAATACCAAGGCGTGAAGAGGAAGACCATGGAGTCCTTTGGGAGAGTTTTGTCGGCAGAGCGGTTGGCTCCCAGAGTTATAAGATGAATTGCTGATAAACTATCCATGTGTTTATCATATTGTTATTGGGCACCTTACTCCGTGCCAGTCCCTGGGACAGACACTGAGCCGAGGAAGAAGCTGGCTGTCCGATGAGGGAGTGGGCACTTACAGATAAGAGATAAGCACAATGCCACATGGCAACAGCCAAAACCAGGGTAACACAAGGGCTCAGAAGGGAGCAGAGCCTGTCTCAGCCTAGCGGTGGGGAATCTGATCAAGGAGAACTTCGTGGAAGAGGTGACACCTGAGATGGGTCTTCCAAGAGAGGAATTAGCCAGAGAACATATTGAGAGCGAGGGCCAGGGTGGGCAGAAAGCGCAGGTAGAGGAGAGGCTGAGGAGGCCGGAGGGCAGAAGGGTGGCAGAGTGCGGTGAGGGGCTCGTGGGTTGCCCTCATGTTTTTTTACTTTGAGATTCATGAGATTTTACTTTGAGATCCCACCATCAGAGTGATCAGTGAGGTCTGCACCCAGGAAGACAAGCGGGGAAGCAAGGAGAGCAGGTAGGAAGCTGTTGTTTCAGTCCAGGGGAGGGGATGGACGCCAGGACTAGAGCAGACAGAGGGGTGATGGAGGTGGGACAGGGAGGAGGCAGAACAGGCACATGTAGACACTAACGGGAAGGAGGATGAGTTTAACGGAGGACGTGGTATGTTCTAGGCCTTGAGCTCCTTAGGAGAGAAGTCTGGGCTGCATGTCAGGTTTTGAAGGCCTCCCACATTCGTAAACCTAGAACATTGGAGGGGAAAGAGCTCCTGGAGATCATCTACCCATCCCACCACCCATTTCAAAGATGGGGAAACTGAGTTCCAGAAAGTAGGGGGGAAACTTGACAAATCACAACAGATCTCTGAATCCTTTCCCAGACTGATGACTTCCTTTCAATGGAAAGTTTTCCACTTTAATTGCCAAATTAGAAAACTGACTGAGAGCGTGGGACAGAAATCCTAAGTAGAGTGATGGCCTACAACAGCATTCCCTAAACTTAGGTCGCTCTCAAACGGCACTTGTAAATTTCACCATGCTCAGTTACCTCGTATTTTAATTAACTCCATTTTTTTTTTGCTTTAACGAATTTATTCAAAAGAGAAAGCTTATATCACTTCCATACATGGACGCTGACCTTCCTTTTCCTATTAAAAAGAAGTAAACCTGAAAATTAACTCCATGAAGATAAAGCAATCATAAAATGTTAGCCAGATACTGTTTCTTTTCTTTTTTATTTATTTATTTATTTATTTGACAGGGAGAGAGCACAAGCAGGGGGAGCAGCAGAGGGAGAGGGAGAAGCAAGCTCTCGGCTGAGCAGGGAGCCCGATGCAGGGCTTGATCCCCGGACGCTGGGATCATGACCTGAGCCGAAGGCAGATGCTTGACCGCTGAGCCATCCAGGTGTCCCCAGATACTATTTCCTGCCTGAAGCCTACTCTCTCTTTGTTAGAGAGAGAAAGAGATTGTCAAATTTTGGAGAGGTGTGAAAGACATATTGGCACCAAACTGAGCCCTTCTGCTTGTCTCTATGGAATTAGAAGAGAATTGAAAAGGGAAATTTTGTCTTGCTGCATGATTCAAGGTCCTGAAGAGGTATGGCCCTGTATTTCCTAAAACATGCCACACCTTGAGAAATACTGGGCTAGTAAAAAAAAGAAAAAGTATCACTTGCACATGTTCCAAAGATGGGCTGTTTTATTGATCTGTCAAAACAAAAGAATAAGAAAACGCCAAGTTGGCATGAATGACTTTATCAAAGATGCAATCAAACCTATCTCAAAGAACTCTTCTTGAGAATGCTTTTGGTTTTGCCATTTCAGGTCAAACAAGGATGATTCCCTGTCCTGCCCCTGCCTCCTGGTATAGTCATAGCTCAAATGAGAATTTACACCCAGGAGTTGTGCTTGTGCCAATCAACTATCTGCTAAGACGTCTAGATCTTCCCACTGCGTGGAGGAAGCAAGAGCACGGTGTTGGAATAACACCTCCTTGGGAGTTACGTCTACACCCACCGTGGGGGGCGTGCCGAGGGCACAGCACACATCCTGGCTTAGTTTGGGGGCAAACTAGGCATCCGTTGCTTCTCAAACGTATGTCCTGGGCTCGGCTCCCGATCTTTTGTTTCTAGTGCTTTATAAGTTTGGATTCCCCCAAAAGCAGAGCCTGAGAAAAGGACTTGGGTGCAGATAGCTTATTTGAAAAATGTCCCAGAAGGCAAGAGTTGAAGGAGCAGGGACAGTAAGAGAAGAAAGGAATAAAAGCCAGAAAAAGTGATGGAGCTGGTTACTGCTACGGGACCGTCTGGGGACCAGGCAGCAGGGACATACTCAGTATCTTCCGGCTCACAGAGTGAAGCTGGAGTTATCTCAGGCTCCCCATCCCCCCCATGGGAGGAGGGTCAGCCCCGGGTGTGTGAGGACCCCTCCCTGGACTCTGAGGCTGTCCCTGCACCAGAGCTGAGCAGCTGTTCATACTTCCCCGCACACCGGAGGTTAGAAGAGTGGAGAGGTGGCCCAGCATGTGGACATTGGATGGAGAACTGTCTACCACGCCGGTGCTGAGGTCAGCTGGGCCACCAGGCTGTGGATCAGTCCCCAGAGCGGCTATGCTTCGCCATGTCCTCCCCACCTCTGAGATACGTGGGCAGTGTGGAAGCCCCTGGTAAGATGCACCCCAAAGAGTGCCGTTCTGCTCTGTATCTTTCCCCCAGGTGGTGGGAGGGAAGGTGGAGGGCAGAGTCCCCCTTGAATCCCTCCCACCTCTCCCCACCCACCCCACCTTTCTCATGGAAGCTGCCTCACCTTGTGTTCTGGGAAACCTTCCAGGTGGAGAAACCCTGCTTTGGCCTCCCTCCCAGAGCTCCACTGTCTGTTTCAGGCTGACCTTGATTTTCCATTTCCTTTGCTGTACCGCTGGCTGGAGGGGCCTTTTCAGGGCCACTGGCTCTCAGGACCCAGCGACCCCTTCACAGGTGTAATGTGTGGTTTGAGCAAGCTGGTCTGGCTGGGAGGAGGAAGAGGAGCAGGAGGGGGTACGGCCTCCTCAAGGAGGAGCTACCCGTACATCAGCTTCACCGCCCGTGCCTCTGACCCTCCCCCAGCCCGTGGCCGGTGACCTGTCCCCCTTGCCGGAATGGAGACACAGGTGGAAACTGCGGGGCAGGGGCTGTGGAGGGTGAGCTCCCCTCGCCAGCCTCCCTGCCCGCCCCCCCTCCCCAGCTTGTCTGCAAGGGATGCAGAAATGTCAATTGTCTCCTAGCTCTTACTTGGCTAACCCAATCAATCCATATGAAAAGAACAGATTAAATTGACTGATCCTCATATATTTAATGATTGCTGCTATTTGACCGGGATGCGTTTCTCAGGAAGCGCTTGTCACAGGCTATTGATAGAGTCTTTCAATCCGGCCTTGCTGCATGTTGGGCTTTCTGGCTCCCCAAGATGGCCAGTCTCGGGTGACCCCAGAGCTCGCACTACAAGAAAAGGAGATACTCTTCTTCACTGGTGGGCCACTGGGTTTAACTCTTGGCTTCTGGATCTTTCGGCAGACACAGCCTCCGGCGCAGACGGTAACGTGACTTCCCACCCCATCTTTGCAATTTCTGGGGAGGTCTCTGCTGATCACAAGGAGTGCCATGGAATGCTTAGACAAAATACTTCTCTAGGCAAATGTGTCACGATTTGCAATACATTATGCGTGATGATAAGATTAGGGACCAATTCTCGAGTGTTTGTCTTACATATTTATTGGATTTCATAGTCACAGAAACCCAGAAAGGTTGATATTTTCCCTTCCCTATTTGGTGGTGAGGACACTGAGGTACAGAGAGGTTAAGGAACGTGTCCGAAGTCGCACAGCAAACCCGTGGCAGGGCTGGGCTGCAAGCCCACCCCGCTAGACTGCACGTACTGAGCCATTCACCACCGCACCATGGTCATAAAACTCCTGTGTGCCATCGAATATTGTGTGTGCGATGGGTCTATGCATTGTGATGACATTTGACTAAGATGCCAGGCCTAAAAATATGGCAGCACGGTCTCCCTCATCCCTGAGGTTACACTGTCTCTGCAGACTCGAGGATGGAAAGTCTCCAAGACAACCTGATTCCAGGTGCCTGCCTTACGTAGCAATATTGTCAGAATACTTCCTCTACTCTCTCTGTCTTTGTCTCTCTCTGTGTCTGTGTCTCCTTATGTCTCTGCCTCTATCTCTGTCTCTCTATCTCTCTGCAGCTGAGAGGCTGGAACTTTCAACTTAACGCGCATCCTAACTACCCATGCTTTAAAGACCTGTTTCATATATTCACCAAACAACCATTTACCAAGAACCTACCAGATGCCGGCCGCTATGCTATAGGAAAAAGAAAATGACACAGTTCCTGCTCTCAGGAAATGCAGACTCCTTTCTGCAAATGCATAAAGACAATTGCAATATAGCATAAGTCCTGTGACAGGTACTTGGGGCACGGTGGTGGCCCAGAGGCAGCATGCCCCCTTAACCGGGGCCACATGCGGAGGGCTTCCTGGAGAAGGTGGCATTTGCACTAAGCCTTGAAGAGTATGTGGTCATAGCCAGTTGGAAGAGAGCTTGCTTTCAAGGAAGACTTGTTTTTTTTTGAAAGTATGGTTTTTACTTTGGGTAGTTAGGATTGGTTGGCGCATGGTAGCCAGACCAGGGGAGGATGGGTGAAGATGGGGTGTGTGTGTGTGTGTGTGTGTGTGTGTGAAGAGCACTAGGAAATAAGACCAGAAGGGTTAAGCAAGTTTGACTTCCACCCCGGGGGGGGGGGGGGGGGAACTGGGCTGCATGGAAGGACTTTAAGCGGGGTTAGGAAGCTAACAGCTTGCAGCTGAGAGTCTGACCTCAGGCACCAGGGATGTGGTTCAAGTTCAACCCTCTCACTTAAGAGCTGCATGGCCTTGGGCTACTGTGTGTTTAACCTCCCAGTCCTGGCCAAGTAATAATACCCATCTCAAAAAACAAACAAACAAACAACAAAAAAAAACCCATCTCAGACCATAGCTGCAAGGCCTGAAGGAGGTGGTGGGGGGGAGGTGATGAAGTGCTTATTGCCAGAGCCAGGCACATAATAAGTGGTAAATTAACTCCAGCTGCCTTTGTGATCTGATTTACATTTTAGAAAGTTCCTTCGGGGTGGGGTAGGTCTCAAGAATTCAGGCTGCCATGTATGTAGATCACAGATAGGGTCCTGGGGCCAGAAATGCCAGGAGCCTGAGCCAACACGGCCGGGGGAGGGGGTGGAGACACTGAGGAGCAGGTATGAAGGAGCAGGGATGTTAAGGGGGTCCCATTGGCAGTCAGCAATTCCAAGGGGATGAGGGAGATGGAGGACTTCCCGGTCTCTGGTTTGGTGATGGGGTAGACAGTGGTGTCAGTTGTCATAGGAAATGCCACAGGCTTGTGGGGGGAATGGAGAGCCCAGACATCTTGGGTTTGAGGGGCTGATGGCCCATCACTGACACCGGCTGGATGGTTCTTGGACGGGTGGGTCTGACTCCTGGCAACTTCCTCCTCTCCAGAGGATTGAAAGCTCCTCGCAGCCTGGGGCATAATTTGTTCTTTTGTATCTTCCAGAGAACGGCCCTCAGGGCAGGGTCTACAGAATCCTGAACCTCTCTTAAGGAGACCCTAGATCAGATAAGCACCACCTCCTAGAAGCTTCTGGGACCACTCCCAGCCCAGAACTCTCTCTCCTCTTCATTCTTACAGCGTGACATCTTCTTTGGGGGTCATTTTATAACTGCGGCTCTGTCATGGATACAAAGGCATCTTGCCTCGCTAAATGACAAACTCCTAGATGGTGGGGCAACTCCTTTTCTGCCACCCACCCCTGCCTGGCTCGGGGCTGGGGTCTGTTGCCTCACTGATGGATGAGAGAATGCTGCCTGTGGAGAAAGCTCTGGGACGTACTGCTTGGTCCTCTGGTGTCTACAAAAACGGGGACCTTGCTCAGCCCACTTGGAAGGGGACATCTGATCAGGGAGGTGAGCCACCAAGGGGAGCCCGAGATGTCTGCTCGGAGCTCACGGGGCTGGCCCATGACCTCGGGGAAGCTGGCTGTTGGGGAGCCCCCGTCTCACCCCAAGGGGCTCTGGGAGGCAGATGCATTTTTAGCTCAGCCCCAACTCCTGGTGTGTAAACACAGCATCGGAGTCCCAGGCTCTGAGAAGGCGGAGCCCACAGAGGCCTGACTCCTTTTATGGCTTTCTCTGTCCCTCTCCCCCAACCATCCTGACCTTCCATACCTCATTCTTGACTCTCTCCCGCCCCACCACATTCCTGAGCATTTGATCTAGGGTCTATAAGTAGATGTAATAAAATGCCAAGTTTCTTTAAAAAGAAAATCACACACCCCCGAAGATTGAACCTGGGGGTGGTCCAATAATAGACAACAATGCTCAGCTCACTGATGTTGGGCTGGGGCATGTCGCCTGCCTGAAGTCTCAAAGTCCCAGGGTCCCTGCCTGTGGCTCGGTTTTTGCCAATCATTTCTCTCTTAACCTGTATTTATTTTTGTTTTGCTAAAGGAAGCCACACATAATTTAAGAGCAACATGAAAAGCCTGAGCTAGAAGGCTCTCTTCTCTCCCTTCTTTGAGCAGAGGTGGAGTCAGAGGGGATGTTGGAATTGGTCCTTTCTGGCTTGTGAGTGTCACCCGTCCAGGAAGCGTGGGAAAACTCTGGTCCTTTACTTTGGGGGAAAGCGAGAGGGGAGATGCCCCAGATGCCCCATCACCCTAGACGGTCTGCCCCTCTCTAACCAGGGACTGTAACCTTCTTCATTACCAGATGGTTACTAGGTAATCTTGCAGTCTCTTCCCTTGTCAGAACTCAACCTCTCCTTCTATAAAATGATGGATTCAATTGAGAGTCCGATTAGAAGGGTTCGCATAGCTAAGCCGATGAGAGAGAGAGGGTTAGCGGACATCTAGAACCCTCATTCTTCTGGCTTGATTTAGAGGTGACTTCAGGTGGCAAGGGTATGTATCACATGCTGCCCTTTCTGCAAGGCCTGCCCGGACCATTAACCCAAGGCCTCCCTCCACCCCACCTTTGCCTCCATAATTAATTCTAGATACATACTTTGTCTACAACAGAGCTTCTCAACCTGGGCACTACTGACATTTTGAACCAAAGAATTTTTCATTCTTGGCCTAATTCCTTGTGCATTATAAGATGCTTAGCATCCTTGGCCTCTCTGTGCTAGGGGGCCAGTGACACCCCCTAGTTGTGACAACCAAAAAGATCTCCAGACATGGCCCAGGATCTTGGAGTGGGGGCGGCAAAGTTGCCCTCAGTTGAGTACCATGGTCTACATGATCACATTGGGCTGTATTTTTTTTTTTTAAAGAGTGCCTATTTATTTATTTATTAAGATTTTATTTACTTATTTGAGAGAGAGAGACAGAGATAGTGAGAGAGAGCACAAGCAGGGGGAGTGGGAGAGGGAGAAGCAGACGCCCCGCCAAGCAGGGAGCCCGGCGCGGGGCTCGATCCCAGGACCCTGGGATCATGACCTGAGCCGAAGGCAGACACTTAACCGTCTGAGCCACCCAGGCGCCCCATACATTGGGCTGTATTTTATTATTTGTCTTTTGCCCTCACCCTGAGCTCCCTCCCGGTCAAGGCTGCGTTTATTCACTTCTCTGGCACATAGTAGGTGTATGGCATTGGTAGGAGTTACAGTAGGTCTCTGGGTCCAATGGACTTTTTACACTTTTTGTACCATAGTCATCTTCTTATGATAAATATATTCATTAATTGCTGGTGAGTGCCAGGCGCCTCTCTTCTGGGGATACACTGAAGAACGGGGACCGTCAAGGGCAGGGCCTTCAGTGGCGCTTACCTTCTCGTGGGAGCAGGCTGGTAAGGGTAGATGAGCGATAAATAAATGGACAAGTGAGCAAGATCATTTCCAGCAACGATGAGGAGAATATTTAAAGGGCCAGGGACAGAGAGTGCATAGAGCGTCTTAGACAGGTGGTAGGGATACCTCTCTTGGAAGATGATGTGTGAGCTGTCCTTGACACTTAGTGGGAGGGCAGAAGTACTTCTCTCAAGTATTCATCTTCGCTTTCCCATCCATCTCCTAGTGGTCGGCACTTAGTAGGTACTCCATAAATATTTGTTGGTAGAGTGAATGCTCTTCCCTCTCGGTGCAAGGGGAGTCAGGGTTACAAATGCTCACCACCCTTTGTGTTCTGGCTTTGGTTCTAGAATTATCAACCAATGGGGTGTGAGTGCTATAACATTCGTGGGCAAAGTCTGAATCACCCCCCCAACCCTCCTGCCTCCATGCGGTTCTATTTTCACAAAGCGAGTTTCTTTAAAATAGACGAGACAAGAATGTCCTCTCCAAATCAATCATTTAATCACACATCAATCATCATCAGCTTTTAAAACCTGAAACCACATCTATACACTCTGGCCACTTCCCGGCCCAGGTGTGAACCCCAGGACGGACCACGGGGGGAATATGCGAGCTTCCCACCCACATCTACCTTGCTGATCAAGTGTGCTCCGAGGACAGGGTAACATTACCATTGTGCCCGGATAAGAAGGTCCCATTCCGGCCCCCACCCCGCAGCAGGGGGGAAGGAAAAAGAGCTTAATCATTAATAACACTAACTTGCATTTCTAGAGCCTTGAAAATGAGAATTTTGCCCTTTTTTCCCTGGGAGTAAATTGGGTCAGAGTGTCCCCAGAATTTACATTTCAATTAAAAATACAATAATAACACATTGTGCTAATAGTGAATGATTCCGACTCAGGGGAAGATGACACCGCCCGCTACTTTGTTAATGAAAAGCCCCCTTCATTCGGACGGGCCACACATCAGCGGTCACAAATCTCCTGTCTTGTTCTGGGTCTGGCGGATGGAATGGGCAGGGAGGGGTGTGGCTGGGGGAGGCGAGTGAGGCACCGGGGCCTTGCCCTGCAGGCCTTCCTGTGGACGTAGTCTGGCAGCTCTGCCCAGACCTGGGGGCATCCGTTCTGCCCCCAGTCCACCTGTCAAAACCCAACCTGACTTGGCTTTTAAAGCCAGCCTTTAAAAAAGTAAATAAAGCAGGGTTATTTGTTTCCTTTGTGGTTTTTGTTGTTGTTTGGTAGGTTTTATGTGTTGACCAATACCTTTATCTAGATGCAGGACACACAAGAAAGGGAAAGGAGAAGTTGCCCCGGCAGGCATGGGCCTCGGGGGGCCTGCTCCCAGGACGCTTCAAGGAGTGGGCTTTGCTTCTCAGACACAAGGTGAAGATGTTTGCTCACACATTTTTTTCTGAAAGTAAATAACCTGGTTCGATCCTGTTTTCATGAGAAAACGGCCTTTATGTGTGGGGAGAGAATATTACTCAGCACGCTTTCTCCAGGAGGGAAACTTCAAAAGCAGGTATGGGAGCAGTGAGCAGGCAGGTGGCTGTTGGGAACCATGGCTATCTGGACACAGACCCCCCTAATCAGGAGTTTTCAATGGACCCCTCATGTGCCCAGTTACTCCCACCTGTGCGAGGCCAGCTCAGGTGACAGGGAAACATCCGGGACATAATAAGCATAGCCAGTAAATGTGGGTCGTTGCCTTCCGTTGGGAGTTATTCAAAATGTTTTACTGGATTAAATACATAATATGATATAGTATAATATAATGTAATACAATAATAATATAATATAAAATACAATAATATGATATAATACAATAATATAATATAACAATAATATAATACCATATTAATATTTTCAAATATACTGAAATGAAATGCCTCAAATACTCAAATCCCAAGAACTCTGGAACCTTGAAATGGGCACAAAAGCAAGTGCCCCAGACATGTCATTCTGCAGCCAGGCTGCGAGGCCAAGGGACCTGGCCTCCAGCTAGCTAGCCCCCACCATGTGTGAGATAACTGCCTTGCACTTGACAGCCCTGAGGCTAGGCCTTTCTCTCTCTCTCTCTCTCTCTCTCTCTCACTGTTTCTAAATCATTGGAGGAAGAGAAAGATCATCAAAGTTCAGGCCCTCAAGTTTTTGAGGTCTAATAATTACCAAGAGTGTAAGTAGCATTCCTGATCGTAACACTTGGTTTACCATGATACTCATTTTATCCCAAAATGTGGGCCAAGGAACATTGGGCGCAGATGATACACAAAGGAAGCATTCATTAATATCTGTTAATTATTCCTTTCTTGTTTTCTTTAAGAACTCAAACCATCTGCCCCGACACTCAGCCTGACGCTGAGAACAGGCCACACCCCACCGCCCAAGTTAACCTGACTTTGCTACTCACGGTCTTTTTGAGCCTGACCACGTTCCAAGACTGTCCTGCTCAGGCCAAGTGTCTGACTGCTCATGACTTCTGTGAAGACCCATCCACTCCAGGGAACACACCTGCAGACAGTTTGTGCCCTAAGATTCCTTTGACTCTGTCCTCTCAAAATCCTTGTCTTGCTGTTTCCATCAATCCTGAATTGAGAGACCCTCCTGAAACCAAACTTCCAATTCGCAGCAGATTCTGGCCTGACTTTACGTGCTCTGGAGACACCACCAGAACTCTGCCAGAGTAGTGATCTCCTTTGCTGTGGTAACAATGAACTCATGTTTGTCTGAGCAACAGGTTGTTAAGGTCAGGTTTTGGGAGGCCCTGTGTGGCCTCTTTCTATCTTTCTGATTACCTGCCTGGGAGGACTCTCTAACGAGTGCTAGCACGTCTCTGCCATCTGTCAGATTTTTCCCGATCTCCTTTTTAAAATCGAGCATGGGCCTTGGGGTGCAGAGCTTTTCAACTGGCAATGATATCTAGCCAAAATGTAAACACGGTGTTTTGTTTTAGTTGTGTTCATTTTTGATTCATTTAAAAAGTTGTGTCAAACTCATACATCAACATTACTTAATCCATAACTGAAGAGCATCAGGCTTAACAATAAACAGCAGGGCCCTTAGTCCATCCTTACCCCAGCCCCCAAATTCAAATTCCCTGAAGCAACTGCTATTGATTCTTACGGAAATTTCTTCTGGGGTTTTTGCTCTCTGTACTTTTAAATGACATGTGTATGCCACTGTCCCCTGATTTTTCTCACGTATCAGGTAAATATCATTAATTTCCACATATGAATAATGAGCCGTCTCTTTGACCACTTCTTACTCAGACAGATTTCCTCCTCCTTCCAACTTCCCGCCGTGGGTTTGTTGTATTTTTTTTTTTTAATTGAATCCAGATTTAGTGTTTTCATGATGATGAATGGGTAAATATTATTCACAGCTTAGTCGGGTGGTGTCTTAGAATGTCATTCTCCCCTGGCCTTTGCCTCCTTTGGCTTGGCGCTCTTTGAATGTCTGGGTGACTCTTCCCACACCCTCCAGTAGCTCTGTACAAAGGCCCTCAATCCAATTTTACACCCGGCCACACCTGTCAGTTAATCTGTCAGTTCCATTTTTTCCTGGAGACATCCCTCCTGGAGCCATCCATCCTTCTGCCCCATCTGATCCCGCGGCTTCCCAGGCCTACAACACAGCTGTCACCAGGGCTTCCTTTGCTGTTGTCCTGAGCATGGGCCCCTGTGCCCTGGGTCTCACGTCTTCATCTTTCTTGATTTACCCCCTTGTTTTGGTGGAGCATATCCTCTGATATGTTCCTGAGAAAGGATGCATATTTTGGACACCCTGAGTACCTTTGAAAAAACGTTTATTAGCACCCCCTCCCCTTTGGATTGATAGTTTGGCTGTGTATAAAATTTAAGCATTGAAGTAACTTTCCATCGGAATTGTAAAGGTACTATTCCACTGGCTTCTAGGGTTGCTGAGAAAGACTACTGCCTCAATCATTCTTACTTCTTTATATACCTGGTTATGTTTTCATTTTCTTTTTTTATTTTCTCTCTGGAAGATTTTAGGCCCTTCTATTTCTGGTGCTCTGAAATTTCATGATGATGTCCTTTGGTGAGGTTGTTTGTCCATTCCTTCTGTTGGGTTCACAGTGGAGCCATCCAATCAGAAAACCAAAGTCTTGGGGCACCTGGGTGGCTCAGCTGGTTGAGCATCCGACTCTTGATTTCTGCTCAGGTCATGATCTCGAGCCCCACAATGGGCTCCTCACTCAGCACGAAGTCTGCTTGAGATTCTCTCTCTCTACCCCTGCCCCCGCTTGTATGCTCTCTCTCTAAAAAACAAATAAATAAATCTTTAAGGAAAGAAGGAAGGAAAGAAAGAAAGAAAGAAAGAAAGAAAGAAAGAAAGAAAGCAAGCAAGCAAGCAAGCCAGTTTCTGGGAGATTTTCTTGTATTATGTCTTTGATAATTTCCTCCCCTCTATATCATCTGGAATTTTTTTGTTTGTTTTGCTTTTCTTTGTTTGTTGGTTTTTGTTTGTTTGTTTTTTTGTCCTCTGGAATTTCTATTATTTAAATGGCAGACCTAAAACAATTCACTTGTTTTCTTACCCTTTATTCGGTCTCCTCCATCTTTTTTTTTTAACCTTTCCCTGAGTGTTCCTTTTTATAGTTGTGCTTCTATGTCGTGGATGTAATACCTTTTCTTATCTGACTATAGCAGAAGCTGCAGTGCCCACTGTGTCCCCCATGGGCCTTACCATTTTAGCACATGTAGGCTAGGTGCCTAAGGATAGTGTACCCTCCAGGTAGTAAAACATTAAGGATTTGTTTATGTTGTTAGTTGCCTTTTCAACTTTTAGAATATGTGTCATAAATGTCCTTTAATGATGGCAGGACTGATTTTATTATCAACCTTGCCAAATAATAAACTACCCATCTTCCAGTGGGGTGGGGAATGGGGTCCCCGGCAGGGAGCTGGTGGGAGAGGGAATCCAGGGCTCTAACAGATTCTAATTCAGGCTTTCCATTCATTTTACTGACTTTAACCCTACCTTTCCAGGAGACTTTCTGGGGCACTACTGGTCAGAATGGCTTATCTCTTTGCTTTCTTTCTCACAGACCCAATTAATCTATTTTCTCACTAGTCTCCAAAATTTGGTTGACATCTGTCATTTGTTATCTGCTCTTCTGGTTTTTTTTGTTGTTGTTGTTGCTGTTGTTGTTGTTGTTTTTGTCCTGTGGATTTATGCCATTTTGTTTTTTATGCCTTAACTATCATTTTATTAGGGTTTTAGCCATGAGCCGAGTAAGATGTTTGTGTTTAATCCACCATGAACTCCCATTGTGCTTATTTTTATAGTCATAGTCTATTTATGGTGTGCAGTATTGGTTTTCCAGTTTGGGCAGTGATAAAAAATTTTCCTTAAAAATAAATATGCTTTTCTTTTCCTATAGAAGTGAGTCGATTTAAAGAAAAAATAAATAAATAAAATGCAGGGCATGGCCAAAATCATGATGGCAATATGAAAATGACAGAAATTTGACATTTACTGAATCTTGTTCTTTTGTTGTGGCAGATAAGACAGCATTATTTGTGGGGCTTTCTTCTTGGCTTCCCCAGGAGGGAAGGCTGACATTGATGCTGAGGAGCTCACTGAATTCATAATCACAGATGACACCACTGCCCCAAAAGTCAAGGTTGAAGTAAGTATGGGAATGTGTGTTCCTTGAAATTTTCCCTGAGACAAACTTCAGAATGGGCCCATGGGGACAGGAGCTGGAGTTGGGAGCACAACCCAAGTGAGAGAAGGTAGTTTCTGGCCATTCGCCTGGTCATTTGCCTCAAGGGTCAGCATGGTTCCTGTCCCATTAGGATCCATTTGCTGGGAAAAGGAAGGCTGTGTCCAGGGCTCTGCTAGCAGTTGTCCCCAGACACATTCAAGGAACGCAGAGTAGAGTCTAGAGGTTGGTGTAGGGGCTGCTTCTGGGTGGACCTGGCATTTCTGCATGTACCCTGCGCTGGCTCCAGACAGTGGAACAGTGGTGATGGAAGACCATCCCTGTGTTTTCTCATGGAACATCCAACTCGCAAGATCCCTTTCACACTTCATTTTTCCCTCTCTCAGCACAATGAACCATATATCCACTGCCTTACCCAGCAGAGAGCTCCAGCTGCGTGCAGTGGGGCTGGTCTCCTCCCTTAATTATCGCCCTTCCCTACTTCAGGGGGGTGGGAAAGAGGGGTTTCACCCCCACTCTGTGTGGAGTAGATGCCCGCAAATGGAGAACTGCCTGGGGCTACGTGCGTGCTGCTTGGGCTCATGGTGTTGCGATTAAGGGACATTGATTAGTCTTGGCGTCTAGTGAAAGGAAATCATTCCTGCAGCCTCTGAGGTTCTGGCTGCTGATTGCCTGGGGGTTATTTGTTTATTTAAGTGAACAAAGTAATGGGCAGTGGAGATGTCTGAAAAATGCCTGGGTTTGTTCCCTTTTTGCTTACCTGTCCCTCCCGGGTACCATTACTCTCAAGCACCTATTGCGAGGGTGATTTCGCCAATCTATCTCTGTTGCGTTAAATCAATCAGCTCGCAGGCTGGGTAATGGGAGTGGCAGCCGAAGGGGGTTTATTTGATCTTTAGGCACAAGCTGAGGAGCCTAGAAGGAAGCCCAGTCCTTCCTGGGACCTGGGTTCTCCCTCGAGGGTATGCAACTGTCAAAGCAGGGAAGGTTCCAGCCTGAAGGGAGCTTAGAGCCTTAGTGCGGAAAGAGGAAGCTAAATGGATGGGGATTTTGTGCCATCTTTATACCAAGTTAACAGCTTCATCAGTACTGGCTTTTTATTTTGAGTTTCAGAAAAAGATTTGTTAGATAAGTTACTATAAATGAATTTTAAAACCAACCGGCTCATTGTTCAGACAGGCCAACCAAGACTCCGTCATACCTTCAGCCTGGTTTTTGGTTTAGGCAGATACAAGCTGTGGGCAATTGTATCTTCCAAAAATGGCCATAGTAATATTTCAGGATTCCACATGCTTTTTTCCAGCTTTTTCTGGTCTCCGGCAAGATGTGGGGTCTATTTCCCCTCCCCTTGAACCTGGGCGGGCCTTTGCCTCAGTGAACAGAGCGTGGTGGGAGACACTGCCGTGTAACTCCTGAGGCCAGGTCAGAAAAGGTGGAATGGCCTCCTCCTGGCTTGCTTGCTCCTTTTCTCCACCTCTTCAGATCTACACCTTTAAAGCCCTGTGCGGCCATGTGAGAAGTCTGGCTACCTGTAAGCCACCATGCTGGAGAGACCTCATGGAGAGAATATCTCGAGGCATGGTTCAATGGTCCAGTGGCCCCAGCTGGTCAAGCCCACGCACCAGATACATGAGTGAAGAACCCTTCCAGTTGATTCCAGCTAGAGCCATAGTCTGACTATAATGGTTGTCCAGCCCCACCTCCCAAGAAAGAACTGCCCAGTTGAGCCCAGTCACCCCCAGAACTGGGAGAGGTGATCATAAATCACCACCATTGCTCTTTTTTTTTTTTTTTTAAGATTTTATTTATTTATTTGACAGAGAGACACAGTGAGAGAGGGAACACAAGCAGGGGGAGTGGGAGAGGGAGAAGCAGGCTTCCCGGTGATCAGGTAGCCTGATGCGGGGCTCGATCCCAGGACCCTGGGATCATGACCTGAGCTGAAGGCAGACGCTTAACGACTGAGCCACCCAGGCGCCCTCACCGCCAAGGCTTTAAGCACAATTTTGTGGCAGATTGCTACCAGCAATAGATAACCAGAAGACAGAATTGTGAAATAGGATGATCAGACATCTTCACCCCTTGCTGGAAAGATCTAGTACTTTCCCTATTCCCCATTTTCTCCTCTCACATCTGTCTGCCCTCCAGAGACCAGTTGGGTCTGCAGCCTTGGATTTTCTGAATAAATTCTTTCCATGAAGGAGAAGATTTTAGTTGGGCTTCACATTGGACTTTTCTTTGGATGTCAGCATATTTCAATAGGGCATGTGAATGTTGGCTGGAGACTAGCTTACTTTTCAGGCTGTACACTTTTTAAAAAGATCTATTTAATATGTTCAATAGGCACTTATTGATTCCTTGCTGTCTTCCGGTCACTGTGCAGCTCACCCAGGAATGGCGAGGCAGGTAGAGTTCAAGCCCTACCTTCAAGGGACTTTTAATCTCAGGGGGGAGATGGAGATCACAATGATTAACTTCAGGAGGTATGGGATGCTAAATAGAAATGCAAACAAGGTGATGTGCAAAGTTGGAGTAAAAGACAAGAATCTGGTAAGGGTGCCTGGGTGGCTCAGTCTGTTAAACATCCGATTCTTGATTTTGACTCAGGTCAAGATCTCAGGGTTGTGAGATCAAGCCCCGCATTGGGCTCCACACTGGGCTAGGAGTCTGCTTAAGATTCTCTCTCCCTCTGCCCTCCACCCCAGGTCACGCTGTCTCTCTCTAAAAAAAAAAAAAAAAGATTCTGGGTAGGGATTGGCTTGGTGGAGCGCATGGGACAAGGGCATGCCAGACAGAGAAAACCAGAGTAAGACTCAGACATGGAATTCGGTTTTGGGGGACTAGAGGGAAAATATGGAAAGGAGTTAAAAGTGACAGGTGAGATTGGTAGGGAAGAGAAAAGGACCTACAGTAACAGGAAGGAATGTATTTACTACAACTAAATTAAGCATTTTGGTTCCAGAGAGTCACTAAAGATAGTCAGCAGGCGGTGACAGCCTGGGAAAACAGTGACTGGGTAAAGGGGTGATGGCTGACATGACTACAGAGAGGTGCTCAACCTTCTAAGAATCAGCAAATCAAAAGTAAAGCACGTAGGCCATATTTTGTAACCATCACGATTGGTTAAAAAAAATGAAAGAGACATTTTTCCAAAAAAGACATCCAGATGGCCAACAGACACATGAAAAGATGCTCAACATCACCCATCAGCAGGGAAATGCAGATCAAAACCACAGTGAGATGTCACCTCACACCGTTCAGAATGGCTAAAATCAACAACACAAGAAACAAGTGTTGGTGAGGATGTGGAGAAAAAGGAACCTGTGTGCACTCTTGGTGGGAATGCAAGCTGGTGCAGCCACTCTGGAGAACAGTATGGAGAGATGCCTCAAAAAATTAGAAATAGAATTACCACACTATAATTCCACTATTGGGTATTAACTCAAAGCAAACAAAAACACAAAGATATAGGCACCCCTAGGTTTATTGCAGCATTATTTACAACAGCCTAGATATGGAAAACAACCCAAATGTCAATCCATAGATGAATGGATAAAGAGGTGGTATATATGTAGCATAAAAAAAAATGAGATCTTGGGGTGCCTGGATGGCTCAGTTGGTTAAGCGACTGCCTTCAGCTCAGGTCATGATCCCAGGGTTCTGGGATCAAGTCCCGCATTGGGCTCCCTGCTCAGCGGGAAGCCTGCTTCTCCTTCTCCCACTCCCCCTCCTATGTTCCTTCTCTCACTGTGTCTCTCTCTGTCAAATAAATAAATAAAATCTAAAAAACAAAAAAAGAGAGAGATCTTGGGTGCCTGGGTGGTTCAGTTGGTTAAGCGACCGCCTTCGGCTCAGGTCATGACCCTGGAGTCCCAGGATTGAGTCCCACATTGAGGGAGCTCCCTGCTCAGCAGGGAGTCTGCTTCTCCCTTTGACCCTACCCCCTCTCGGGCTCTCTCTCTCTCAATCTTTCTCTCTCAAATAAATAAAATCTTGGGGCGCCTGTGTGGCTCAGTCATTAAGCGTCTGCCTTCGGCTCAGGTCATGGTCCCGGGGTCCTGGGATCGAGCCCTGCATCGGACTCCCTGCTCCACGGGAAGCCTGCTTCTCCCTCTCCCACTCCCCCTGCTTGCGTTCCCTCTCTCGCTGTGTCTCTCTCTGTCAATAAATAAATAAAATCTTTAAAAAAAATAAATAAATAAAATCTTTAAAAAAAAAGGAAAAAGAATGAGATCTTGCCATTTGCAACAACATGGATGAACTTAGTGGGTATAACTCTAAGTGAAATAGAGAAAGACAATTACTATAAGATTTCACTCATATGTGGAATTTAAGAAACAAAACAGATGAATATACAAAGAAGAAAAGAGATCAAAAAAAGTAGGCAAATACAGAGAACCAACTGGTGCTTGCCAGAGGGGAGATGGGTGGGGGATGCGTGAAATAGATAAAGGGGATTAAGAGCACACTCACCTCAATGAGCATTGAGCAATGTATAGAAATGTTGAATGATTATAAACCAACATAGCCGTTCTGAAGAGGAATCCGTTAGCACTTCTGAAATGGAGAATGTATAGACCTCAAGATGTTGTCATCCCCGCCCTGGCCTCACCCCCCAGAGCAGGTATTCCTCACGGGTAGGCGCGCAAGGATGTTCTTTGCAGTACAGTTTCTGAGGTAGGGGAGGTAGAGGTGACCTGGTTGCCCATCCCTAGAGCAATCCCATGGATAAAATGTGGCTGCCTGCGGAATACGAGACAGTGTTCAGAAGCAGGATAGGTCCCTCTTAAAGGCATGGAATTTAGTGGGAGAAGTAGAACCCCATAGCACCATACCATTTATATTAATATAGAACATAGACACACAAAATGGCACTATGCATTTTACTAAGACACAGGCATGAAAGACTATGTATCTAACAGGTGAGCAGGGATGCCTAAGGGGAGGTGAGGGGCCGGTAAGGGGATCAGAGATTTAAACAACCAAACGAAAGGCTGGTGATAGAGTGGGCCAATTGCTTAGAAGTAAGCCATCTCAATTCTTCGTACCTTAAGTTAGAAAGAACAACAGGAAGAAAGCCATGAAAAACACCCCTTTGCCAAAGTAGGGGGTCAATAGATGTGTTTTGAATGCAGGAAGGCTGCCACGTGGGGCGGGTAGCTTCGGGGTCACTGTCATCTCGGAGACCTGCAGGGTAACTGCTGTCTGAGAGCTCGTCTTCCTCCAGGAAAGGTGAAGCCATCTGCCATGTGCTCATTTGGAGGCTTCTGGAGGCTTCTGGAGGACAGCGATCCATCTGGGGAAGATTTCTGTCCAGCCTGGTTAAAATGGCTTGGTGCCTCTAGGGGGAAGCCAGCATTATCTGAAAAATTCACTTCTGTTCAACTCTCTTCCTCTGACAGGGGTGGATAAATGAAGCATTCCTGTAATTGTATGTAAATTGTGCTTCTAAAGTGCTTGAAAAGTTTGGTGTCTGGAGCTGGCTAAATGTCACCCCCTGCAAGTTTCTTCACCCTCTTAATTTGCCTAGTAAATCTCTTTTTTCAGAGTGGGAATTACAGTAAAAGAGGTTTATCTCTTTGGCATTCTGTCAACCAGCCCTGAGGGGGCCGGACCAGCGAAATGGTAATGGATGCTGCTGCTGGTGACCCCCTCCTCACTGCAGGCTTCTGAGTCATCTGAGGAAGTTGAAACGAGTTTCTGCAGACTTCCAGCGTTAAGTGGATGGAATCGCCACCGAGCCTTTGAACGTTGGCCATGTGCGTGAGGTGTCGTACTTGGAAACTCTGTTGGGTCAAGGATTTGGTTTGCCAGAAGGCCCATGCCTATTGCCATGGAATCATGATGGTCTCAGGGTTTCGGGACCTGGGAGATCTTCTTGTAACTGATGACTTCAAATGAAAATCGAGTCCTGTGTCCAGCTGAAGTGTAGACCTCCCAGTGATGCCTTGCAGATCCTTGCAAATACTCCTTATTCAGGCCTGTTGTCAGTTCAACGGGAACAGACACACAGGAAAGGTAGCGCAAGGGTAGGGGACCAGAAATCAGGTATGGACTCATGAGATTCAGATTTAGAATTATTACATTTGTCTGACTGTCGTCAACAGACTTGTGCCCAGTCTTTGCTACCCTTTGTCGGTAATTAAAGAAGCCATGAGTAACACACCATTCTTACCCTTCAAGGAACTAGAAAATTCTGCATGCTGAAATACCCTGAAATATTTTATCATCATATCTGCCTAGAGGTAGAGTGTTTTCTCTCTCCCTGCCTGCATTCGTTCTTGGTGAAGTCCTGCTTTGCAATATGCGAAATGCAGTCAACAAACAACCATAAACACAACCAGGCAACCGATCACCAAACCAACTACAGAACCAACCAACAAACACAGCAGACTCCATGTCATTTTAGCTGTGACTGCTCTTGTGGTTTTCTCAAATGGTCTCAGGTGTGTGTATTCATCTCTGCATTCGTCATGTTCAGACCAGAAAGGCAGAGACGACTCTAAGTGTTACAAACAGAAGGAATTTAATATAGGGGTATGGTGACACGGGTGATGGAAGAGCTAAGAAGCCCAAAGGGGCATTGGGCCAATCTGAGATGAGAGATGGCAGGAACCCACTACCACCTCTAGGAGTGGGGGACAGTTGTCAAAGGGAGGGGACAGACTGCTGGAATCCAAGGTAGAAGCTGTCGGGTAGGCTCTGGAAGCATCCAGGGCACCTCCATTGGCTCAGCGCAGCTGGAAACCACGCTTGTGGGAGTCTGGGGTGCATCATGCAGGGGTGAGTCCTCCTGCCATCCAGAGCAGAGCTGAGCCGGAGCAGAGCAGAGGATGGGTGAAGGACAGCCCTGAGGGCAAACAGCCACCTACCCTGAGATTGAGCCCCAAACAGGTCCCCTAGTCACACGTGACCAAACACAGAACAAGAACAACAACAAAGCCTTTGTTAAAAATCAACATTTCATAGGAAATTCAAAAAAGGATCAGGTTTGGGTGTAACCTCTGGCTTCCCCATTTCCTGGCCATGTGACATTGGGTGAATTGTTTCATCGCTTGGAATCCCAGTTGTAAACCAGGATAATTACAGTACATTTCTCAAAAAATGTCAGGAGATATTGTGGGAAAAACGACCAGACTTGAAGTATGGCTTTTCACATTTACTCAAGATCTGCAGGCAGGAATAAGGGCCCCCCACGGGTCAAGCGGGGGGGCTTCCCCATCTCAGTTCTCAACATATCCATCCCACCAGTTCTCCTTTATGTATAAATGCAGGCGTTTGCACACGATACCTAGCACATAATACTTAATCCATCATACAGGTATTTATTCATAAATAAAAGTAATTTTAGACATAAAGACAATACATAAATATGGTATCTTCCACCGCAGCCCCACTTAGCAGCTTCCAGAAAACCCAGTGGAATTCAGAAGAAAAGAAGGTCCTGGTACTCAGGAGTAAACAAACTTCAAAAGGCTATTACATTTGAAAAGACATTCAAATATACATTTTGAAAATAAAGGAAGTCACACTAAGTGAGGTCAGATATGCATTTGAAAAGAAATTCAAATGTCCCTTTAGAAAAAAAGGAGTCACTGGCTCCCTCCAAAGAACAAAGAGAAGCAAAACCTTGAGGATTGATGAGGGGTCTGAGGGATGTTCTGAGAGCAGAGTTTTTATTTTTTAAACGTTTCCACTTTCTAACGTGGGACATGGAGGTCCGTTCATTTTGAAGGGGCTGATTTTAATAACAGAGGATCAAATAAGATCATGTAAAAAGCACACTTAGCACAGGGTCTGGAATGCAAAAAAGTGCTTAAAAATGCTAAAGCAGCACCATTATCATTGTGTGTGTGGCGCGCGCGCATGTTGTGCACGCGCAATCACGCACGTGATTTTAAGGAGTGTAAATTGGTGGCTTTTCTCCTCCGAGGCCGCTCTTTTCTGGACCTTTCTGAAGTGATAGGAGAACTGGGGCAGCAGGGGGAGGAGGGAGGAAATCGGTAGATAAAAAAATTCTGGCAGCCCAGGACCATGACATATTTTATGTGGAGGTGTGAGACGAGTGAGTTCGCTTTGTTTTTAAACTTTGAGAGTTAAAATGCCAACATTTGCTAATAATGCTCACACATGAGAGCTAGTCAAGTCTATGCACACACAGACGCCACTCATTTGCATGCCGGGCACTTGACGGAGTGGGTGCATGTCACCTGTGACTGGTTCACCTAAGGTCATACGTTGCTCATGGAAAATCATTCAGGTCTTCGTGGATGTTGTCTGCCATGAACGTCTCAGGCACCTGGCTGGGGGCCCTAAGTGTCAATGTTACAAAAATATCTTTGGAGCTTGTCTCTGGTGACTTGTTCTCACTGCATTCTCGTTTCCAAGATAACTCTCTGCTCCAAGTTCTCTAGACTCCTTTCCTTGGTAGAGGTCTGGCAAGGTTTTCCAGGGAGCTAGCTTACTCTCTTTGCTGAGAGAGAATGAGGTGGGAAGGGACCAGAGGTACGTAAGCCCCCTTGTGATCAACAGATAAATCCTCCCTTGTGAGTTTTCTCCCCTTGGGGTAGCCCAGTAACCCAAACCCACCCCCCAAACTCCAATTAGGCCAACCAAGGTCTAAAGGCTCAAGTCAATGCAAGCTCCTGGTCTCAGATGGTAACTGGAACATTCGGGATTGGCGCTCACAGATGTCTTTGATGCCCATCAATTCTTGACAGGTCCCACTGTGGGAACCCCACACAAATAGCTGCATCGAAATTCACCTGGTATTTTCCCTCATTCACGTATTGCTTTTTAAAAGAGCACCATCTTTTCTCTGAGAACATTGCTCTTTGGTGCATGTTACCCAGCTTGGCTGGAGAGCCCAAGAAGCTCAGTGGTCAAGGTCAGAAAATGACCTTGTCAAGAGAAGAAAGGGATAGTTGAAGTTCTAAGATTTTAGCCAAAGAAAGGTAATCCCAGGTTCTGTGGTAAAGGAATCTAGGAATTAGAAGAATTGGCTTTAAGTCCCAGTTTGGTTCACACCATTCATCCCCCTGGGTGGCTGGTGGCATCTCAGACAGATCACGTGTCTCCCAGACCTGTTTCTTCATCTGTCACATGTGAATAATCCTAGCACTGCTCCCGCCATTCGTGCCGGAGTCCAGCGAGGATTTGGTGAGAATTTCAACATGGTGTGTAAACTTGAAAGGACGGCCACATAAAAGGGACTATTGTCTTGTAATTAGTATTATTAAGGCATTGTTCTTGCCCAGGTTGTTTTCACTGTCGTGGGGAAGATAAGATAACCTGTGGAATGGTTAGCGCACAAGATGGTATCTGATTAATTGGAAGATTGTTTGGGGCCCACTGTCTGCAGGGGTAAAACTGAGAAGAATATTCAAGGAAAGCCTCAAGACAGGGGCAGTCCTCGAGGTGGCCAGGGTCTGAGTGCAAACTGGCTGGGATAACAAGTTTGAAATGGTGGGAAAGTATTGCTGCTGAATGACTTTCTCCAAAGGTAATGGTCAAGGGGATCCCGAGGCCACTTCTGTGACGCTCAGCCTTCCAAACTTACGCACGTCTACCTGACCTTGCATGTCCCCAGGGATTCTGAAGGAGTTCCCTCTGACTCACACCATGGTTTCCTAGGGGCAGCCAAGCCTGGCAAAGTTATCACGTGGCCATCAAGCACCTGGATTCAAGTGGGCATTTGGTGCATTCCCAGATATATGACTTTTAGCAAGTCATTCGTTCCCTGCTCTGAAGTCCACTTAATGACTTTGGAAGGTTTCTGTGGCATATTAAAAGAGGTAATGGATGTAAACGAACTTCAACACCTGGAAAGGGTTCATCGCTCTGTGAAAGATTTATTTTCCTTAAAGCGAGTGTAATTCTCTCCAGAGTTGAGATGGTGACTGGAATTTTTCAATTCTCCAGTCACCTGGCCCTGGGCTCTGCATCCAGTAAACAGCTGGGGAAGCTCTAGGCAGTGAAGGAAGTTAAGAAGGGTTGGACTTGGGGATCCCATATTGTGTTCATTTGTGAGGCTGTGTTCAGCCAGGAGAGAAGCAAGCCCCGTGGACCTCTTCTGTTGGGCTCAGTCTCAATCAAATTCTGACATTTCCCTGCTCATCCTTTGTGTTCACCTAGCCCCCGAAAAATGAGGTAAGTCAGACAACAGGCATGTTTCGGTCATCTTGGATATAGAAGGCATGATTCTGGAGAGTCACAAATGAAGAAGCCCACCCAATGCTATGATCCAAACTGAAAATAAGATAACATCATTTCTCTTCCCTATCTTTTGCCTGGCAATTCCTAGAATCTCAGCTTCCAGAACTCCCGAGTCATTTATTCATTGTTTTTTCTTGTATGCAACCAATATCATTGAGTCCTGGCTCTATGCCAGGCTCTGGGCTAGGTGTGCTAGATTTCATGATAATTACAGTTGACCATGTCCTTGTCTTCCTATAATGTAGCCTCTAGGGAGGGACAGAGACAACACTTAAATGAATAAATACTTAATATTTCAGGTGACTAAAGGGTTTTGAAAGCAATAAACTGGAAATGTCTCAGATTCGAAGGTTACTTTAGAAAGTACAGGTAAGAAGACTTCTATAAGGCAGAGGCCTTTGAGCTGAGAACTAAAGGATAAGGAGGAAAAATAAGTCTGAAGAGTTTGGAGAGAGAGGCATTGAGCACAGTAGTGCAAAGGCACTGAGGCACCGGAGAGTTTAGAATGTTTAAAGAGTTCAGAGAAAGAGTGGCGAAAGCGGGAGAAGAATACAAAGATAGGAAGGTGAGAGGGGGAGGCAGGGCCAGATCACCCTGGAGCCCTCGAGGTCTTGTCAGAGGTGCGGATTATGTTCCATACCTAATGGGAAGCCAGTCGAGGGTTTCAGGTATAGACATGATATGAAGTTCAAGTTGGGAGTTTCTCCCTCAAGGCTTCCGCCATCCGCTGTAAGTCCCGGATCATAGATAGCACTCATGGGCACTTAGCCTAACTGCCTGGTTCCTTGTCTCTCCCTCACCGCATCCACTAGAACATGACTTTCTTGAAGGCATGAAGTTTCTTGTCACCCTTTCATTGTCGAATCTCTAGCAACTAGTCCAGCACCTGACTTCTGCTAGATACTCAAGAAATATTTATTGAATTGAATCAAAGTGGAAAAGATAACTAAAATGCTGGGGGAGCAGGTGGCAAATACCAAAGGAATTGGATGCTCAGGGTTGAAGGGGTTCAGGGCAGAAGCCCGTCACTTCGGTTGGGGTAGTCAGGGGAGGCTGCCTGGGAGAGGGGGCCTTGAGTCAGAGACCTGAAAGATGCGTAGGTTGTAGATGGGCACAGGGGAGGATAATCTAGGCAGATGACACCGTGTGTCCAAAGACTGCCAGGCTCTTAAAAAATTAAAACTGGTGAGTGCTCATTTCACCAAACTTCCAAAGCTAAGTGGATGGGAAATAGACACAGCAGAGGATTCTGGGAGAACTGGACTAGCACAAGCTCTCTCCAGCGAGTAGATCCACCCTCTGCGTTTATGCAGTTGATTGTCTATGCCCTAGAGGGTTCAAAAAAGAGTTTCCCATTCCATCATCTGGTAAATCTCATCCTCAGCCTTGACAACAAAACCATGGACCAGTCCCATCCCTCAAAACGTCCCAATATTTCTTGATAGACACTTTTGTTGTCTTATGTGCAATAGAATTGTAATCACCTGTATTTAAAACTAATGGATTTGAAATAACCTGCAGGCTTCCACTTTAATGAGAGTTAGATTAATGAAAAAGGACCTTTTGCCTCAGATTGCATGACAACATTTTCAAATTACATTCCTGGAACAGAGAATTCACTTATTCAGAGTAATTGGATGCTGACTTGGGTTAATACGTACAATGTCCTTAAATGAAAATGTTCTATTGTAAGTGGAACTGTATGATACCTGAGGCTTTCTCAATAGATTTGGTTGGACTCTGAGTTAATTATACTGCATGCTATTTTTTGAATGAATTCAAGCATGAATTCTACACGGTAGAGATTGGGATAATTATATTCAATTCTGCTTGGTGCCCCGCTGAAAGAATTGACCTTTTAGATAAAACGAGTCTCCCGAGCAAGAAACCTGAAGAAAGTCTACACAAAGCCGGCAGATGGAAGAGCAGAGAAAGTCTTAAGTAAGAGGGGAAAAGGGGGTGGAGGGTGGGGGTGGGGGTGGCGGGGAGGAGGAGGCAAGCTCAAGAAACAGTAGCATCAGCAAGATTGATTTTTTGTCATGGGAAAGTATTTCTGTTTTGTAGCTTGTTTTGTATCCTTGGTACATAAAGGTATAATTTAAAACCATTGATTTTACTAAGCTGTTTTCTCATCAGTAACACGGCTAAAAAGTAGCAGCATGAAGAATGAGAAGCGGACAAAAAGCAGTCTCTGGAAGATCTCTGGGTGTGAGGCCCCCGGAAGGAGCAGACGGGTGTGAGGAGGAGACAGCACAGGCTCGACCACTGGGCTATCCTGCCTCCCACCGTGGCTTGGGGCCGAACATGGGCTTAGAAGTCAGACACCCCCTGGGCTTAAAGCCTGGCTCCACCGCATACTAGCTATGTGGCTTTAGACTAGAGGTTAGCCTCGGTTTCTGCATCTGCAAAATGGGGTTAACCTCATAGCGTTGCAAGGAGCCTTCAACAGTTAGAAAACACTTTGCCTGGTGTGAGTGCCCAGTAACCATCAGCCGCTTTCATTTATACTATTCTGATTGGTTGTGAAATCTCTGCCCCCCCTCAACCCCAGAGGAGGGGGAAAAAGGCAACCCATTAAGAGGATTAAACCCATCAGGAGGATTAAAAAGACTTCTCCCCTTGGGAAGAGGAGGAAACTGGAAGGAGGGGGACCTTCTGGACACTGGGTGTCAAGGACGTGTCCTTTGAAGGCTGCCACAGGACAGGGTGAGATCACCAAGGCTCCCTGGCCGTGCTAGCCAGAGGGCAACCCAGTGCGCCCAGCCAAAGGGAGGCTCCCCGTTCCAGCAGCTTTCCTGAAAGCAGAAGACTGTGTGTTGCCTCTTTGGCCCAGCTCCCCAGTTAATAAGCACTCTCATTATTCCAACTGTAGGAACAGGCAGCGTAAGACATACAGTATCCGTCTTTAAGCAAGTGCCGGGCTCTGGCCACCACTGGGGGCCGAAAAAATGACTTAATCCTTCCATGGGACTCTTTCAGTGTTGGTGAAACTCGCTTTCCACACAGTGTGGCCACACTCCTCGGCTTGGCCGTGTCTACAGTCTTCTCTCCCAGTGAAGTTTTTTTTTTTTTTTTTTAATATTTTATTTATTTATTTGACAGAGAGAGAGATAGCGAGAGAGGGAACACAAGCAAGGGGAGCGGGAGAGGGAGAAGCAGGCTTCCTGCTGGGCAGGGAGCCCTATGTGGGGCTCGATCCCAGGACCCTGGGATCATGACCTGAGCCGAAGGCAGACGCTTAACAACTGAGCCACCCAGGCGCCCCTCTCCCAGTGAAGTTTTGACGCCCCTTCTATCCCAGCCTAACCTTCCTGCTATAAAATAATGCTTCTCTCATGCTGTCCCTACTGGCTTCCCGGGGCTGCTATAGCAAATTCCCTCAAGCTTGGTGGCTTAAAGCAAAAGAAATTTATTCTCTTGCAGTTTGGGGGGCAGAAGTCTGAATCACCAGTCAAAGTCAAGGTGTTGGCCACTCTCCCTCCAGAGGGGTTAAGAGAGAAACTGTCCCTTGCTTCTTCCAGATTCCGGGGGCTACAGGCATTCCTTGGCTGCATCACTCCGACCTCTGCCTCTGTGGTCCCGTGGCCTCCTCTCTGTGTCAAATCTCCCCCTGCCTCTCTCTTCAAAGGTCACATGTGATGTCATTTAGAGCCCACCGGGATAGCCAAGGATAACCTCCGCATCTCAAGATCACATCTGTCCAAAGGTTCCCACTTAAGACAACATGCACAGGTGCCAGGGTTAGGACTCAGTATCTGTAGGGGCCACCATTCAGCCCACTACACCAGCTCACAGTTTTACTGCTGTCTCTCTCCCTGCTATTTATCAGGAGACATTAACCTGTTCAGGACCCCGCTTTCTCTTGCCTCTACGGGGAAGCATTCATTGACAACTGAGTTCGTGTGGGCTTCACAGATCCCCACCCCTTCTTCCTGGGGGTTATTCTTCTAACCATCTCTGGGGGCTACTCAGGAACGTCCCGAGTTCTCCCTTACCCCCACTGGTAAGACCTGTCGTTGGGAGTTGCAAAAGCCTGGATTTCCTTTGGGGAGCCATCGCCCTGTGGAGAAGAATGCAGGTCTGTCCATGTCGTTTGAAGGGGGTTAGCTTTCCCCACCCCCACAACCCCAAAGTACCTTCGACAATATATACTACTTAAAACTTGCCGGTGACTTAGTAAATCTTGGTAAGAATATATGGGGACTGATGTGAGATCCATCAGGGCCAATCAGAATGCTTCATTCCCCCTGTCCAGGGTGAGTGCTTCTGGGCTGGGCATGTGACCCAAGTCCTGGTGAGACTCAGACCTGGACTTCTTCCATGGGAGTCTCTTTTTCTCTCTGATGGACTCGAAGTTGGAAGGATAGAAGCCCAAAGCTGCTTGGTGCTGCTCCATGGGGGATCTGCCCTAAAATGGAGCCAATAAGCGGAAAGAAGAACCAAAGCATGGAAGACAGATCCAAGATCCAATGAACAACTTTTGACCTCCTGGATCCAACCATGCCTGAAATCATCTCTTTAGTTGCTTGAACCACATCACCTTTTTTTTTTGCTTAAGTTAGTCTGAGTCGGATTTCTGGCATTTACGACTGGGAGAGGTCTCACTGACACATTTGCATGCAGGTACCTGCTAGTAGTTGACTTCTGGAGTCCAAGCAGGAGACACTCAATATCACACAGGGCCTAGAGCCCACCTGTTCTGTGCTCAGTACCATGCCTGGGCTTAGCACATGAAAAAGGCAAGGCTCCATTCCTCTTATCACAGATTTTTTCCTTGAACTGGGGACTCAGGAAATAAGTGAAGTCATGTTTCTAGCTGATCTAATTTGTGATGGTTTTCCTCATAGCTTTATTAGCCCATCTACTCTGACCTTCGCATCTTTTTCTATTATGCGTGAGATACTCAGTCCTACCTTAGATCTCCTGAAACAGTTGGATTTTTTCTCTTTATGTCTAGGTGTGCAACATTGAAACAATCTCTCTGATTGACTGAAGTCGGTGGAGCTTCATTTATGGCCTAGAGAGGGCTGGCTTTGGCCTGGAGAAGCTTGGGATCCATGAGGATATACTTCTTTTCTGTGAGTGTTATACAGAATGAACTGTGTTCCTTTTTGTCTTTTAGAAGGGTCAGGATTGCTGTAGGACATGCTGGGGAACTCTCAGGGGTGCTTTGTGAGAAAAGCTCAGCTTCTTGTAATCTCTTCCCAGTTCTGACCACTAACCACCTTTTCACTTTAGGCACCTTTGGCCCTCACCTTTTGGGGTTTGACTCCTTATTTTTTTAAAGTAATCTTCATGCCCAGTGTGGGGCTCGAACTCACAGCCCTGAGATCAAAAGTTGCATTCTCACCTACTGAGCCACCCAGCGCCCCCCGCCCCCCGCCGCTCCTCATTTCTCTCTCTTTTTTTTTAAGATTTACTTATTTTATTTGAGAGAGAGAGCATAAGCAGGGGGAGGAGCAGAGGGAGAGGGACAAGCAGCCTCTGCACTGAGCATGGAGCCTGATGCAGGGCTTGTTCTTAAAACCCTGAGATCACAACTTAAGCGGAAACTGAGATTTGGGTGCTTAACCAACCGCACCACCCAGGCACCCCCACCCCGACTCCTCGTTTCTTAAATGATCTGACCTTGGTCAGGTTTGGCCTCTATGTCCTATTGCTCCCAAGTCCACGCCAGACATTTCTGGCTGATCACTGTGCTCTTGCTCGTTGAGCCTAAACACAGCCTCATAATCCTTCTCAACACTGAGCTAGGTGATCTTAAAGTTTCTTCTAAACCTTACTTAACGTTATATGATTCTGAGGCTTTCGGACACTTTCACTAGGTGTTGTTTTTACATCTTGATTTGGAAACTTTCCCCCTTTTCATCAATAGCTGCGGTTCATGCAGTTCATGCTCCCCCTCCCCCCAGACGTGGGGCAGGGATAGAGACCTCGTGTCCTCTCCCCAGATCCAGGAGCCTCAGCAGTCAGCATAGCTCAGTATTATGAGATGGTGGCTCTCTAACAGCAGAAGGTCCTATTCCCATAGCTCTATGCAGATTTGGAGGCAAAAAAGGCTCCAGCAATTAATTCCATTATGCGGTTAATGTAATTAGTCAGATTTACGTATAAGGACCAACAATTGTGACTCAAATATTTTCATTGTTTTTTTTTTCTCTTCTCCCAAAGGTTCCAGTCCCTTAAATTTGTACATTATCTGTGACTGATATATCATTTATCTAGAGAACACAGTTGTCATTCACTTCATTTAATTAGCTTATGGATTCTAAATTATCTGCTACCATAAAATGTAATTTTATACTGCAGATTACAAAGGTTTTCAGAAATTTAATATACCACTTTTAATTGGTGAAAAGTACCCTAAAGGATTCATAATATTTTTTACTGCACTTGCATTTAGGCTCAAGAGAGAGAGATTGAAGATGTTTAGTAAGAAATGGGATTTGGGTCAGTGAGATTGGTGATGATTTATTTGGAATAAGGCAAATCTGGAGCGATGGAGTCGTAAATATAGCCATCAGAGGATTGCGTTTGAGCAGTGAGACCAGTGAGTTGAAAACTGAATATCTTCTGGTTTTCATACCCCCGGCTCGTCATTTTGATGGGCTAACCATGTATTTATGGCATATGGCTCCAAGTTTGCAGCGATGACTAAGAATAATCTATTTTCTCCTCTGCTTTTCCAACCATTAAGTCCATAATCTTCTGTGTTTATGGCATTACCACACCTTCCCTAAATGCATTCTTGGCCTTATTGATGCCTAGGCTTGGTTGTATAGCTGGGCGGCCGTTTGCTCGGCCAAAGCAAACAGCTTCTTTTTGATCCTTGGACTATGGAAATGCCCTACACGGTGAGGTTACGGTCATAATAAGGGGGCTGGGTTATTGGGAGCAACTTCAAGGATTTCCACGCTCATCTGTCTTAATGTGTTGCAAATAAAAATTTATAAAACATGACAATAAAAAATCTAGAGCCTTAAAGAGAAAGTTTGGAAAGAGTCAAAGGTCAGGAAATGTGGGTGAGGCTGTGAGTCTCCACGCCCCTCTGGGACCCTCCCTGTCTCGGGGAACCAGGTCCTGATTATCCTATAAAATCAGCAAGGTACAGAGCCCACACTCACATTATTGCCAGCTCTTTTGAGTGAAGGCATTGAAGGTCTCTGATAGAAACAAGTGTGAAGCTAGGGTTAACTCTTAGTACTTCCATGGTAATTAATTTTATTGGCTGAGTTTGGCTATGAGAAACTGGCTCTAGTCTGAAAGGTTTTCCAGGGGGAAAAGACAAAAGTGCAGACTTTGGTAGCGGGCTGGGGAAAGACCGGGATTTGAGAGGCCCAAGCTAGCATGGGAGTCTGAAAGGGGGAGGTGTGCAAAATAAATAATCATAACATTGTTATTATGAATAGGTCATAATGCCTAATCCTAGTGCTATATTTTATTGAGTATCTATTATGTGCCAGGCACTGTGCTGGGCTCTTGGTTCTATCAGCCCCCAAATGCTATGAGATCAGTTATAATACAGTGCATATTTCACAGAAAGAAAGACAACCATGGGTTTTGGCACATGGAATGACTTGCTTGCAATCTCACCGTTGACAGAATTAGATTGTGCATGCAAGTCTGTCTACTCCCCAGGCCAGCTGGGCTACGGAATGGCAGAGGGGGCTGAGGAGAAGCTGCAGGGGGTGCACTGGGGGAGGCTTCTCGCTCAGGCCAGTAGCTTCCAGAGGGCAGCCAAGGGCTCTCCCAGGTCAGTCCCTCCCCGATGGAGCACCTCCTCCTGGGAGCCAGATCCTGATCTGCAAGAGGGAGGCAGAGGGGAATAAGAAAGACATAGATTCTGCCCCAGGCAACTGGCCAGGAATCTCTTTATGGACTTGATATTCTAGCTCCTTCTGAGGAGCTAGAATTCTATTCCTCTGGAATATACCCACCCTTTGTTTTCCATAGGTACACGTGGAGTGTGGATCCTCCGTGGCAAACTTTCTTTTCCAACCTTAAAATCCTTCTGCTTTTTCTAGTAAAAAGTCACTGGATGGCCTCATTTTGGAAAAATTAGAGACAATCAAAAGGAAAGCATAAAGATGATTCTGGAGCCCACCACATAAGGGTAGAAAGCAGAGATGTACGCGTTTGTGCGTACACACGTGCACACATACAAATGAGTTATTTTTGCTTTCACATTTCACAGGAGGCGGAATGCCGATGCACATGATTTCCATCTCAACCGCTCTGACCCTCAGATTTCCCTCTGAGTAAAGGGGACAGATCATAGTGCCTTCCTCACGTAATTTTTGTGAGGACAGAAGGAAGGAAGCTGGTAGAAGATTTAGAAGAATGGCTACACGAAACAGCGCTTAATAAATGTCACCTGCCATTGTTACTATTATCGAAACTCTAACACAATCACACTCCAGTGCTATTATGCATTCTTGCATAGCATCTCTTCACAACAGTTTTATTGTTTTTTTCATTATGCAAGTAAATATGCTTACTTATAAAACCAGGGATGAACAAAATGATAAACCGTAAAGCCATCCATAATCCCATTGATAAGGAGAAGACGACTGTTGAGTTTTAGTTGACATGTTTGCAACTTCATTTAATATATATACATATCTGAGCCTGGTTATTTTATAACCCGCTTTTCTCCCCCCCTTAGAAAAATCGGTTGTGAACATTATCTCGTGTGATTACGGGATTTGCCCCAGACACAAAATCCCGATAGCTCAACAAGAGTCCACAGACAAGATTTAACATAATCTACTGAGCCCACTCTCTATGGCAAACATTTAGTCTGTTCCCAAAATTTTGCTTTTGTAAACAGTGTTGCCATGAGCAGCTCTATGACCAAATCCTTGGGTCCTAGTAGAATACATTCCCAGGATTGGGATTTCTCGGTCAGTTTGCGGGTCTCTAAGGCTCTCAATGAACAGTGCCCTCGTGCTCTCGGGGCTTCGTGCAGAGCTGTAAGGCCGTCCTGTTAGGGCATAACAACCAGGTTGCTTCTGCTGCTCCCCAGCCTGGTGACCGAATTATGCCTTCTACTGCTCCCCAGCCTGGTGTTTCTGGGCCACCAACCCTCCTGGGCAGTTGAAGAATAATCAGCAAATGCCCGTTCGCCTTTGTGTGTGTGTGTTAGCCCAAGGATAGCAGGAGGCATACTTGAAAGAAATAAATGATTAGGTTCGACAATAGAAAGGTAAACAGAATCATAATTCATGAGATTTCCCATTGTTCTTTCCTGACTTTAATTCTATAGCCATAAAACAGCCATGATCAACTATTCAATTCAACAGACCCTTATTGAACACTTACTTTGTACAAAGCTGAGAGGTAGGTGCGAAAAATAATACTGAATATTTGTACAGTGTTCACACTTGACAAAGTGCTTTCATATGCTTTAGAAAAAAAAAACCCTGAGCCGGGACTCAGGAGACCTGATTTCTAGAGTCACCTCCACCATATAATTGAAGTATGACCTCAGGCTGAATCTTTTTGCTCCTTGTGTAAATACAGGTTAAGAATCCAAGCCTTTGCGGCCTTGGAGGGTTTGTGTGATGCTCAGGTAAGATGTAAGTGTTCCACGGATTTATAAATTGCAGCAAGTTACAAAAATGGGCTGCGGCATTAAAATATTTTTAAATTAGATCTAAATGGAAAATGACGTTGAAGATCATTTAGGGCAGTGATCACTTTTCCAGCCGTATTCCAGGGAGCCCAAAGGTTTTTGTGGGGCCACCTTGAGGAGAAACGGGAAGGAGAACAGGGCTTGGTTCCCCACTGCCCACTCTAACTTCTCACTTCAGCCTCTGGAACCAGATTGCTCACGTGGGACCCTGGGCACGTTACTCAAACCCCTTTGGAGCCTCATCAGTTTTCTCATCTGTAAAATGGGCATATGAGTTGCTGTGAAGCTTAATAAGTTAATAAGTCTACGGTGTTCAGAACCACAGCAGGTACATAACTAATTATTGCTATTATTTTTACAGTCCACCTTGGGGTCCTCCTAGGGTCAGATTCCACTGAAAATAACACTTGGGAAAAAAATCATTGGCTTCTCTCACTTCTTTATTTTGCAGATGGAAAGTTTACAGCTCAGAGAAGTGAGCGTCAGTATGCTTATAGAGAATCTGGTGCATAGAAGAAAGTGCACACGTGCTAGCCCCACGGTCCATGAGCAGAAGCACTGTCCCCCCCAACCCCCCCGTGCTGCTCACCTGCTGGTGGGTGAGAGGGCACTGTGAAGGGGCCCTGGGACTTGGGCACTTTCTCAGAAAATCTTGCCATCCAAGCTCTTCTAATAAGAAACCAATAAGCAGGGGCACCTGGGTGGCTCAGTCAGTTGGGCGTCTGCCTTCGGCTCAGGTCCTGATCCCGGATCCTGGCATCCTGGGATCAAGCCGCATGTTGGTCTCCCTGCTCAGTGGGGAGTCTGCTTCTCCCACTTCCCTCCCTTCTCCTCCAAATTCCCAGCAGACACAAATCCTTGGGATTTGGGAATGAGAAATTGGAATTTCTGAAATCATAAATGATTCTTAAAATACTTCTTTATAAAGAGTTTATTTATTTATTTCAGAAAGAGAGAGAGAGGGCTTGAGCAGGGGAAGGGGCAGAGGGAGAGAGAGAGAGAGTTTCAAGCAGAATCCAAGCTGAGTACAAAGCCCAACTCAGGGCTCGATCTCAGGACCCTGAGATCATGACCTGAGCCAAAATCAAGAGTCAAACGCTTAAACGACTAAGCCACCCAGGCACCCCCTTAAAATACTTTTAACGTTCTTCATGGATATCTAAAAAAGTTGTTTGATAAAGAAGAAATAGTATGTTTAACAAGTATTTATAAAGAACGTTGCAGAAAATTTATGAAGAATATTTGCTATAGGCAAATATTTGCTTATAGCAAGTATTCACATACCGGAAAGTGCCAGTGAACATTACTGGGTAATATTCAAATAACGTCACAATCAGATCGCCCAGCAAGAGTGAAGGCACCACAAAGAGTCAAAAATTGCCAAAGGACTTATTTTCCTTCCAATCTTGTTATTTCTTGGAACTCTACTCATAGGATTTGAGTGAAGTATACTATGTATATAGACACTATTATTGATTTTATTTGCAAGAAGGCACCTTTTTTTTTTTTTAAGATTTTATTTATTTATTTGACAGAGAGAGACACAGCGAGAGAGGGAACACAAGCAGGGGGAGTGGGAGAGGGAGAAGCAGGCTTCCCGCTGAGCAGGGAGCCCAATGCGGGGCTCGATCCCAGGACCCTGGGACCATGACCTGAGCCGAAGGCAGATGCTTAACAACTGAGCCACCCAGGCGCCCCTAGAATGGCACACTGTTGGCATAGACACACAACGGCCAGCCAGACCAAGCTAGTAGATTGAGACCGATGCTCCCACATACGCTGGTCTTTCCCCTTCCGTTCCATGTGGCAGTCTCCTGCCCTCTCCTTCCTCTTGATGTCCACAGATTCCTCCAAAATCAGGTAACATCTGCATGCTGACTGCTAAGCTTTGATCCGCACAGAAGAATTATAATACTTTTTCTCATTTTCCCAAGTTCTTGGCTGATTTTTCCCCAGGAGTTGGGAAAACATAAATACTAGAACACAAAGCAGAAACGTGAGAGACCTGACAGAAAGTGAGGGGAATTGAAATTTCAGGTCATGTGATCAGTACTGACCACAGATGCTATGAATACTTGGAGGGAAAGGGGATTTTGAGGAGCCAGCATTGCTTCTAGAAGGAGATGGTAATTGAGCTAGACTTTGCAGGATATATGGACTGGAAAAGGCAGCAGTGTAGAGATGAGGCATCCCAAGGAGAGGAGCAGCCTGCCAAAGCTAGGGAGAAGATATACTTCAGGAAAGCATGAATGGCAGGGAAGAAGAGAAGTAGGTCAAGGAGGACTCATGAAACCTGGTGTTAATATCCCACAGAGCGTAATGGATTGGTTTGTTTATTAGTTTATTGATTTTTATGAGGACTTTTTAAAAAAAGATTTTATTTTGGGGGCACCTGGATGGCTCAGTCAGTTGAGCCTCTGACCCTTGGTTTCGGCGAAGGTCATGATCTCAGTTGTCTTGAGATAGAGCCCCACATCAGGCTCCTTGTTCAGTGTGGAGTCTGTTTGAGATTCTCTCCCTCTTCCTCCTCCCCCCCAAACAAATAAATAAATAAAAATGAAAAGATTTTATTTTTGAGTAATCTCTACACCCAACATGGGACTTGAACTCACAACCCCAATGCCCCTAGGACTTTCTCATTATAAAAGTAATTCATGTGAGCAAATTCACATAATTCAGAAGGGTGTAGGGTAAGAAATGAGATATCCCCCCACCCACACTTATCTCTCAGATTCTCAATCCTGATCAGTGTTCTCTTTGAATCTTTACGGCACATGTAATAAATGGATATCCTTTTTCTTTTTAAACAAATGGAGCTACGCCAAACATTTGTTGCTACACTCTCTTTCAAAAAAAGTAACAATTTAAAACTTTTTTAAAAATGTTGACCTTTTTCTGTTTTAATACAGATAGCTCCTTTCCCTTATATTTAAGTGTTCCATGGTCATTCATCGTATGGATATACCTTAAATGTTCTACCCCCCTTTCTTAACAGCCAGGTACATTGTTTCCAGGGGTTTTATTATTATTATTTCATTGAAAACATGGCAATTGCTTTAGTATTCCTCTGCAGTGACTCCCTTTTGCAAGTATGTCTGTGGGATTTATATCTGCAAGTGGAGTTGTTGAGTCACAGGATGCATGCATTTAAAATTTTGACTGTTACCACCAAGTGACCCTCCAAAAAGACGGTACCAGATTTATCGTTCCATCCATGGTGGGTGAGGATGTTAAGAGACTGGGCTCTGGAGTTGGTCAGCCTGAAACGAAGCATCCTTCCACCACCTCATTGCTGCAGGAGCTTGGGAAAGTTATTTAACCAAGCCCTTCGTGCCTCTGCTCATTTGAAAATGGGGATGGAAGTCGTCTCTACATCATGAGTGGTTACAGTCCTAGATGATGAGACATATACACACTTAATCTGTGCCTTGCACACCGTGAGACCTGAAAGCATGTCACCTTCTGTATTGAACCTGTTGCTGCCCTGGTAGTCCATCCTTTTACCCTTAGCATTTGGGTGCTTGCCCAACCGCTCACTGTCAACCCCTGCATCCCCTTGCCTCCGGCTCTGCTGGCTGTGGGGGGCTGCTTTGCTCATGTGGGCTCATCGCAGGCCAGAAGGGCTGGGGAATTGATGACCAGCCCCTCCTAGCAACCTTTCACCCGTGTCCGGCGGGAGTGGGTGTGTGAGCCCCCCAGGTCCCTCACCTCTTGGTCGAAGGAACTCTGAGGGCTCCCTGTGCCTCCCCAACACCACCCTCCACTTCCTCAGTGGACTTGGGCTCCCATCACCAGGGCAACACGCTTCTCCCTTCACTTCCTCCTCTGAAGCCCCAACCCCGCTGCTCCCAAGGGCCCCTTCCATATCAGCTAGTTGCACTCAAACCTGTGTCTCAGGGGCTGCTTCAGGGGGTTCCAAATTAGGATGAATTTTAAGCCTTGCCAATCTTTTTTTTTTTTTTAAGATAATGTTTTATTTTTATTTAATTATGAGGGAGATTGGCCTTCTTTTCATGTAACTGGCCAAATACCTTGCTCTTCTCTGCTATCAGCCTATTCTTGTACTTTGCTCGTGTATCTATTGGGCTGTTTGTCTTTTCCTTATTGATTTGTAAGAGCTCTTTGTAAATAATAAAAATTAGCCCTTTGTCTATTATGTGATGCTGCTTCCCACATTGTTGCTTAGCTTCTGACTTTGTTTAGGATTCGTTTGTTTCTTTCTTTTCTTCTCTTCTTCTTCTCTCTCTCTCTTTTTTCATTTCTTTCTTTTCTTTTCTTTTTTTTTTTTTTGCCATATAGATGTTTCAAATTGTAACATAATCAACAAGAAGCTCAGATTTAAAATCATTGTTTCTTTCCCCTCATTTACTGCTTTGGTTTCAGTTCTTCCCATAAAAGAGGCAAATATGACAGATGACACACTCAGCCAAGAAGAAGGCTTATCTATTCACAGATGAGTTTATATATAAATACATATAGTTAAAAATTATAATAAAATTATAGATACCATGTTACAAACACACACACACAGAGTGAAGTTCTAGCCTTAACTTCTCATCTCTCCCCTCTGGAAATGATCCATGTGTGACTGACTGCAGAATTCTGTGTTCTCGGTAGATTTCTCTCTTCTTTTATAAACCAAGTTTACAACATCAACTCGTTTCCCTGTGGTCTAGGCTAGCCTAGGCAGAAATCACTGCCTGCATGTAACATCCATTGTGGAGAATTCTTGATTTCTCTGTGTGTAACTTCACTAGGTACTGATAATTATAACTGCATGTTTAAAGTTCCACCAATCTCTCTTTTTTATTTTATTTTTAAATTTTTAATTATTTTTTAAAAGATTTTATTTATTTATTTGAGAGAGGGAGAGAGAGGGAGAGCCCGTGAGAGCTCAAGCCGGGGAGAGGGAGAGGGAGAGGGAGAAGCAAACTCCCCACGGAGCAAGGAGCCCAACGCAAGGCTCAATCTCAGGACTCTGGGATCATACTTGAGCCGAAGGCAGACACTTAACTGACCGAGCCACCCAGGCGCCCCTTTCTTCTCTATATCTTAAGATTTAAGGTTTGTTTGATTGTTTTCCCTCTGCTTCCATTGCATCTTGCAAAATGCCCGCAGCCTAGGTTTGGGCTATTTGCTTGGTGCCGCGGCGTCCACACCTGCCATGCTGTGATTTAGCTGTGTTTAGCAGCTTGGCTAGACTACCGGGGCGGGGAGAGGGCTCTGCCACACTCAGGTGGCATGCAACCTGAGTTCTATGCACAGATGTACTGTGCAGCTTCAGGTGGACAGCTCCGTGGTGGGTCAGGCATGGATTCCCTGACGTTACCCGTGCTCCGTTATTAAGTACCTCCTTGGCTGCAGACACTGGTCGTGGTGGTTTGGGGGAGGGTGCTCTTTAACCATTTTACACCCACTCTATGGCTGTAACACAAGCACATTGGTGGTGTGAGTGGAGGCTCCAGACACTTTTTTCCACTTCTCTAGGTCACCAAATGATACCAAGAAATGTGAAAGCATTTCTTTCTGTTCCCTTTTTTTTTTAAAGTAGGCTCCACGCCCAGTGTGGGCTTGAACTCACAACCTTGAGATCAAGACCTGAGCTGAGATCAAGTGTTGGACACGTAAACGACTGAGGCACCCAGGCGCCCCTTCTTCTGTTCCTCAATGATGTTCGGCTCATTCCTACCTCAGGGGCATGTCTGCTTGCTCTTCTCCTTCCATATTATTTCAGTCTCTGTTCAAATGTTCGGCCCTGCCCACTCCACCTGAAGAAACCACCTCTGCCAACCATGTACTGTTACCTCTCCATTGTTATTATTTTTGCCAAGCACCGATCTCCACCTGGAGTTGAGTTATGTATGGGTTTGCTTGCTTGTTACAGTCTCCCTGCTAGAACATGCCCTCCGTGAGGGCAGGGACTCTGTCTGGGATCTCTAGCACCTGACTGACATGCAGTAGGTACTCCAAGTGATGGCCAACATGATTCTTCCAGGAGAGGAGGGATCCAGGCTGCTCAGCGGTGGGAATATGGATGGCCCCTCAACTGGGGGAGGGGGCGGGGGCGTCCTGACCCCTCCTCACTGGCTTCGCGGTCATGGTGCCCGCGGACTGGATGTCTCCCAGTTTTCAGAGGACAGAGCACTCGGCTCAGACTCTGTCCAGGGCATCACTTGTATTTAAAGTCCCCAAAGGGATGTGACTCACTCTACCATGTCCAGTGGAACTTGGAGTCTGCTCTAGAAGAACAGGAGAGCCATTTCGAGAGGAGCCCAGAGCCTAAGAAGCCACTGTCGGGTGGAGGGGGTGGAGGGGTGGAGGGGTGGAGGGGAAAGACGTCCCTGCCTTGGTAAAGGCCGCAGAAATCCCGAGAAGAAGAAGTAAATACCCTTGTAGTTACCAGCGAACTTTCCAGTGGGTGGGTGTGCCCACACAGGAAAAGGAGATGGCCCGCAGGACTGAAAGAAAACCGGCTCGAGGTTATAATACATGATTTCAAAGGCAGCACAGAGAAGTTAAGTGCCCTGTGTCCTTCTCAGCCTCTCCTTCTGCATTTCTGCCTCTTTCTCTGCCTCCGTCCCTGTCTGTCTCTCTTCCTCTCGATCCTTCTTTCATGCTCCGTGTATGTGTTCAAATGTCTGTCTCTCTCTCCCTCTGCGCTCCTTTGATGGTACATGTGTAAACGGATGGTTTAGCATGTGAGCTCATCAGCAGCCATTTGAACGGATTCCATAAAAACTTTCTGAAACCAAATCAAATGAAAACCAACCCATAAACCGGGTTGAACAAAAGGGCTCTTTGGACTTGAAAAGGTTAGAGAAGACTGCAGGGGCCTCACACACCGTTCGATCACGTTCGAAGCTGGGGTTTTAATTTAGTTTTTCTATTTCCCCCGTAGAAGTTCCTCACTGCTCAGCTGCTAATGCATTTCCAACTGAAATTTTGTAAATTATATTGGGAAACATTCTCAGCTAGAATAGATTGTGCAAGCTTTCATAATGGCTTCCCGCTGCTGCTTCTGGCAATCTGGGCTCTTCGGGAGCACCGCGTGTTGCATGCATGTCCTTAAGAACCTTCTCCATCTTACCCTCGGGACCCGCGGCTCTGCGCTCTCGATGCTGGCTGCGAGCAGACCAGACTTTCCAGCAGCCCGAAAAGCTGGGCCTTGGCATGTCCCCTGCCATCTTGCAAGGGCATCCCCTAAACCCTTCTTGTTCATCTTGAATAAACTCGCTTCCCCCCAAGTCTATGAAAGGACATGACCCTTCTCAGGTATAGTTCACTCTGACCATGCTGTTCCTTGTCTTTAAAATCACCTGCAAAATAAAATTTCTCTCTCTTTTTTTTCCAGCCAAACATGTAAAGCTATCCAAAATTGACTCCAATCCATTTTCCTAGCAGTTACTCCTCCTCACGGATAAACCCTATCTCATCGACTTCTTTCCCCTCTCTGCTTACACCTTGACTAGGGCCCATCCTTCACCCGGACTAGTGTGCAGCTTCCTACCTGTCTCACTGCTCGACCCCTGCCCCACTGCCCCCCCACCTCCCCCAGACACACGCTTCACCCTCAGAATAAAACGCAACCCCTTCCTACGGTCTGCCAGGCCCTTCGTATCATTCTCTAGCTACTTTTCTCAAACACCTAAGCTCATTGCCACACCCCACCCCCACCCCAACCCACCGAAGGCCTTATATTTGCTGTTGCGTCTGCCTGGAGCCCTTCCTTAGCGCATGGCTGGTGACCTTAATTCATTCAGGCTCAAATGTCATTTCAAGAGGTCATCCCTGTCCACCTGACTTATGCTACTAAAGTGCGTATTAATTGTTGTCTGTCTCTGAATGGCACAGTGCCCCCCAATCTTTCCTTCTCGTCTCCCTTTTAGTAATACAACCCACAAGTTTTACCTGGGTGGAGAGCCATCCAGCTGGAGACTACATTTCCCATCTTCCCTTGCAGCTAGATACACCCATGTGACTAAGATCAGCCCAATGGGATGCGAGCAGGAGTGACCTCTGCAACCCTCAGGTCAGGCCCTTCAAGGTCCCTGCCCGCCCTATACTTCCCTCGTTTCAGCTCTGACTAGGTGAAAGATAACACCATGCTGGGGGCTGGTAGAGCAGGGGGAGGGAACCTGGGCCCTCCATGACTTCTGGAGCAAAGCCAACTACCTCCACTCACACCCCAAGACGGCTGTTGACCTGGACTTGCAGTGAGAAATAAACCTGTGTTATTAAAGCCATTGTTGCTTGGTTTCTGTTAATGCAGCCGAGCCAATATATGCACTGAAATTCACCAATAAACTCTCAGCTCCAAGAGGACCGGGATCTGTATCCCAGCACTTGGACCAGTGATTGGCGCATAGAAGGCCCTGGATAAGTATTTGGTGGCTGAAATTGTGAAATGAAGATGGGAACGGGGAAGTTTCTGGGGGCTCAGGAATGATAGAGAGTAAGGCAGCAACTTGAAGGCAAGCGTTCCTCTGCGTAATCGGCCACCTGACGGTGGGCATCCGTGCTTGGGACAGGAGCGCCCTGGATTGGGGGCCAGGGGGCTGACCTGGGCACCGCTGCCTCCCGGCCTGGCAGCCTCCATCAGGCTTGGTCACCCTCTGATTTTCAGCATCTCTTACTGTGAAACGGAAGCCATGGTGTCATCCAATTCTCATCACGAAGGTGCAGACAGAGAGGTGTGGGTACTACTTGGGGAAGCCCCCCAATGCCCCTCGGCGGAAGGCTATCCCTGTGTCACTAGGACTCAGACACCTGACCCAGAGCTCCGCATGCCACCAAGGGAAGGGGGTCCCTTCCAGCTATTGCCCACCCCATAGACTTGGCCTCTAACTCAGAGTAACGATGGCCTGGTGGCTAGGGGCTGGCCAGACTCAATCCGCTGGGAGAGGAAGGGGGATCTCGTGGAATGCAGGGCAGTTTCCTCTTTGCTTCGCTCTGGAGGCAGGTGAAGAAAACAAGGGCGAGGCAACAGGGGATGAATGCAATAGAGCCAGGAGGCGGGTAGAGGGAGTACATATCCTTAGGGCCGGAACACAGGGGAGCCACGTTCTGACCTCTGAGCCGGCCGACCATCCACATCTGGGTGAAAAACTGGAGGATTTCATTGATTTACTTATTTGTTGATTCCCGAGGTGCATCCGCTCAGAGAGCAGCCAAGTGACTTTTCAAAAACTTTACTTGGTCATTCAGCAGGCCATTATATTATACCTACTGCATACCCTGTGCTGTGCTAGGTGCTCCGGAAGGCAAGGGAGAAAGGAAAAGGACAAGCTCTCATGGAGTGCCCATCACGTTCCTTCCACATATGGGGCCAGTCTCTGCTGTGTCCTCAGAGCACCCTCCTGAGGTACAGGGTATTTTTACAGAAGATAAGGCTGAAGCTCAGAGAGGTTAAGCAACATGCCCAAGGCCACACAGCCAGGAAGAGGTGGAGTGCGGAGGGGCAAGGCCCTGCACTAGCTGGCTCAGAAGACCATCCTCTTTCCCACAGCAAGTTTGGGGAGCCTGGGCACCACTCCCCTGACCTCTAACAACACCCTCCCTGAACTTGCTATTAGCCATTTGGTACTAATAGTTATTATTATTAGATTGTCTATTTTAAAAACTCTTATTGGGGATGCCTGGGTGGCTCAGGTCGTGCTCCCAGCGTCCTGGCATTGAGTCCCGTGTCGGGGTCCCTGCTTTGAGGGGAGTCTGCTTCTCCCTCTGCCTCTGCCCCTCCCTGCTCCCCAGCTCGTGCGCGCTCTCTCTCTCAAATAAATAAATAAAATCTTAAAAAAATAAAAAATAAAATAAAAACTCTTATTGGAATATAACATATATACAGACGAGTACATATATTCATTAGGATGCAGCTCAATGGATGTTCACAAATATGCCCGTGTAACCAGCATCAGATGAAGAAACAGAGCATCGAAGCATCCATAAAACCCCCTCGCGCTCCCTGGCAGTCACTGCCCCCACCCAGGGGAACCCCTCCCTCGACCTCTGACAGCACAGATTCGTTTTGAACCGGTTATCCCTGGAATCAGACAGCATGTACTCTTCTGTGTCTACCGCTTTCACTCAACATAAAGCTTAGGAGCCTCATCCACATTTTGCTGTGTGTGGTTGCATGTCTCTTGTTCTCATGGCTGCATAGTACTTCCTGCCATTCAGCTGTGTCCTGCTGATGGGCATGTGGGCACTTTCCAGGGGTGCTCCTATGAACACGAACGTCCCCGGGCACGTCTATCGGCGCACACGTGAATCCATTCCTGGGGGATATGCACCTAGGAGGGATGAGCTAGGTGTCGCACGCAATCTCTCACTGCGTCCCCACAGGGACCCTGTGAGCTGGTACAATTATTAGCCTCATTTTACAGTTGAGCGAGTTTAGGCTTAAAATGATACTCCCAAGGTCCCCCAGGTAGAAGGCAGCAGACCATATATAACCCCAGTCTCTCTGGCTTCAGAGCCCGAGCCCTTAACCCCGGCATTGTACTACCACATTCGATGCCTCTGCCTCTTCATCTAGGCGCTTTAAAAACCCCACACAGACAAACAAGACCCACTTTGAGAGAGCTGGCCTCATGGAGGGCTGGCCAAGAACACAGACGCTGGAGTGGGACTGCGTGGGTATCGACCACCCCTTAAGAGCCTCATGACCTTGGACAAGGTGCTTTACTTTTCTGTATCACAGTTTCCTCCTCTGTAAATTAGGGGTGGCTGTGAGGATTAGATGGGTTTAAAATGAGATTTAAAATAGCTAGAGCAGGGGCGCCTGGGTGGCTCAGTGGGTTAAGCGTCTGCCTTCGGCTCAGGTCATGATCCCAGAGTCCTGGGATCGAGCCCCGCATCGGGCTCCCCGCTCAGTGTGCAATCTGCTTCTCCCTCTCCCTCTGCTGCTCCCCCCTACTCGTTCTCTCTCTCTCTCTCTCTCTCAAATAAATAGGTAGAATCTTTAAAAAATAAATAAATAAAAATAAAATCGCTGGAGCATCCCCAGCACGGGCAAACACAATAAATGTTAGTTAGTGGTTAGTAATACTGTGGAATGAGTAACTCCGCATGGTTACAAGGCAAAATACAAAGCAAAATAACCCTAACAGCAGGTTTCACACTGTGTGGTTTGCACCTGGTTGTTACAGCTGGAGGGGGGCTCAGTGGTCTTGGAGTCCAATCTTACAGACGGGAAAGCGGAAGCAACAGGAGAGGAAACCCTTCCTCCAGGCCACACAGCCAGCTCACGGAAGGGTGCGAAGGCCCTGACCTCCAGCCACGTGCCCTCCTTCATGACCACCATGCTGCTCTTGGAGGAAGGAAAGCTCCCGATTTGTTGCTTTTGCTCCATTCAAAGGTTTTCACGTCAATGGTGGCACGTTGCAACACCCATTTCCCCCTCCTGCTGCTGATCTTGGTCCTTCTTTAAAGTCTTATTGTCCAGGGGGCGCTTGGGTGGCTCAGTCGTTAAGCGTCCACCTTCAGCTCAGGTCATGATCCCAGGGTCCTGGGATTGAGCTCCACGTCGGACTCCCTGCTCCGCGGGAAGCCTGCTTCTCCTTCTCCCACTCCCCCTGCTTGTGTTCCCTCTCTTGGTGTGTCTCTCTCTGTCAAATAAATAAATAAAATCTTTTTAAAAAATTAATAAATAAAGTCTCAGTGTCCAGAGAAGGCTTCCAGCGAAGGTGAGCAATTCGTTCCGGTTTCCTTTGGATTTTTCTGAGTTTTAGCCTACAAATCTCACTTTGCTCGGGGGTGGTTGGTCCCACCGCCCAGCCCACTGGTCCTCTGCTGTGCCCCGCGTGTCCCCCGACTTAGCCATCCCATGAGCCCATGTGTTTCACTGGGATGCCTCCACGCAGCTGCAGAACAGGAATCGGGGAGCCAAGACTTCAAGTGATGCGGGTATTTTCCCCAAAAGACACATTGGTTACCCTTTCAGAGAAGAGTGGACGGAAATGCAAACCAAATCCAGAAATAGGCAGACAGACATCAGTGTCTGGAGTTGGCGTGGTACTCACCAGATTATAGCCAGCTCCCGGGTTGAACATCAGAGGACGCTCACACCAAATCCGTGGGAATAATCGTATGTGCTGATGCACATATCCGCACGTGTGTGGGCACACGCACACACACACACACACACACACGCACACCCAGATACCCATTTCGTTTACCACCATCCTCAAGCTACACATAAAGGACACTCGGTAAATATTTGTCAAATGGCTGAAAACACAGATGTTTGATATGTTTGGGACTGTGTCGTGGTCCACTGGAAAAGCAGCAGAATTAGAATCAGATGGATCTGACTTTGAGTCTCAATTCTACTGATTTAAAGGAGCTCAAATGTAAATGCCAACAGGAAACTGTAGGTCCTATAGGGAGATTAGACCATTGGAAACGGGCCCTCCCTCTCTCTCCAAAGGGGGCGGCCTCTACTCATTTCCAGGGTCCCCTGCCAAATAGCAAATCTGGACTTTTTTTTAGAGGGGGAGGGGGAAGAGGGTCAAGTGTTCTGATTTTTAAATGTTGGGAGCTAATAAAAAACACAAACCGAACCAGACAAAAAATACCGTGTGTGCCAAGTAAAACAGAACCAAGGCCTGGGCTGGGTTCTCAGGCCCCTGGGTTTGCAACCTCTGGCTTTCAAGTTATGGACACTTGGGCACATCTGTGTCTCCCCGTGCCTCAGTTTCTTCAGCTGAAAAACGAGGAGGCCTGCCCCTGCCCTGCTTTCCTCTCCATGAGGGACTCACGTGAGAGCACCCATTAGGCCTTATGACTCTGTGCCGCCCAGGACAACCGTTTACTTTTCTGGAAGAAGCAATACTCTGACATTTTCCAAATATGTTTGAACATTGTTGTGCTTTCCCCACAAAATCAGTTTGTACCAGAAATATATATATTTTTCTCCTTTTCTGCCTTTCATTAGAAATGTGGAGCATCATGTTAGGTAGTCAATCCATCAATGGCTTCCAAGAGTTGTTTTGCCAAAGTCACATTGCCCTGAATGTCAAGCAAATCCACCCAGGGGCTGAATAAAGGAAACGTTGTATTTGTAGCGGGGTCCAGCCTCCCAGGTCAGGTGTGGTGGGAGCAGACAGGGATTGACAGACCTATCAGTCAGGATCAGAGAAACAGAACCCACCAGGAGATATGTCCGTTCCAGGGATTTGAACTTACATATAGGCGGGCTGGTTAAGCTGTCCCTGGAAGGCTGTTCTCCCACGTCCAAGGCTGGGACTTGTCCTCAGGGCGAGAGTAAGAACAAGCATGAGTTTGGGTCCATGACAGACGGAAATCTGTGTCGGTTCTTGTCTCTGATCTTGGCGGTGTGGGGTCTTATAGAACCCGGGGCCCTTCCCTAGAGTCCAGGATGCTGAAGGAAAATCCAGGGGAAGATCCATCTCCAGCTTAGTGAGCCAGCAGACACGGGACAACTGACACACGTGAGCTGCCCCATGACTGCCGCCCCCTTCAGCCCCCCTGATGTCCTGCTTAGACCCTCCCTTGGTGGCCACCCTCACCAGAACTCCTCAGGGAGGGGGATTCCGGGGAGCGGTTGAGCCCAGCAAAATCGGCACCTTACAAGGCCAGCACAGCAGATGAGGGGGGGATTAAATGATGCCAAACAAGAAAGAATTTTTCTTCCTGGTGATGGCACTGGAAGCTTGGTGTCCAATGCTGACGGCTGCTTCTTCTCAAGGCTACAGTTGGGTTTGGGCCAATTGGCCACATACAACAGGTCCTCTTATAGGCATGGGCACAGAGCAGAGCAGGGGTGGGGTGAGGGGTGGGGGGTGAGCTGAAGGCTTCCACAGTGCTATGATCTGGATGCTTTTGTCCCCCCACATTCATAGGTTGAAATTCCAGTGCTCAATGTGATGGTAGCAGGAGGTGGGGCCTTTGGGAGGTGCTTAGATCCGGAGAGCCCTCATGAACTGGATTAGTTCCCTTATAAAAGAGACCCCACAGAGCTCCCTAGCCCTTCCACTGTGTGAGGACAGAGTGAGAAGTCCGAAACCCAGAAGAGGCTCCTCACCAGAACCTGACCGTGCTGGTACCTTAGTCTTGGACGTCTGGCCTCTAGAGCTGAGGAAGCTGAATGTCTGCTGTGTATAAGGCACCCAGTCTGTGGGATTTTGTCATAGCAGCCTGAACAGAGTAGGACATACAGTAACCCATCAGTTCAGAGCCTTTGGGGAGCTCAGAAGGGACGAGGCATGGTTCCCGCCCCAAGGGTGCGTGAGGCAGGAAGGAGAGCCTTGCTCAAAGGGACAGCTCGGGTGTCACTCCTCATGGGCCTTCAGTAGAAACACAAAGAGCTCTTGACAAATGGGGACACTTGGGGGGGACAAACTCTCTAGAAAGACTTTAAGGAGGAGCATCATTGGGATGACTTATTCATACGCGTAGCATTCACTTCCTGACAGTGTGTCAGGCCCAAGAGTTGTGGCCTCCAAGCCGTGGGCCTCAGGAAGCCCCAGGCCCTGCTCGGGAAGACCACCTCAGGCTTGTCAGACCAGGGCTTCCTCCTGAGCTGCACCCAGGTGCTGCCGCCCACAGGGCCCCTCACGAGGCCGCTGCCTCCCCCACCACGTCAGGTCCTACCTGTCCTCCTGCTTCACCGGGATCCAGCCCCACTGGCAGCCTTTCTGGTCTTCAAAACCCCAAATACTTCCCTGCCTCAGGGCCTCCCCCTTTGCCTGGAAGTTGGATGGCTCCCTCCAAAATACCACAGACTGGGTGGCTTACACTATAGAAATTTATTTTCTCACAGCTCTGGAGGCTGGAAGTCTGAGATCAAGTGTTGGCAGATTTGGTTTCTCATGGGGCCTCTCCCCTTGACTTGCAGATGGCTGCCTTCTTGCTGTGTCCTCTGCGGATGCACATCCCTGGTGTCTCCTTGGGTGTCCAAACTTCCTCCTCTTACAAGGACACCGGTCAGATTTGATTAGGGCCCACCTTCAGCCCTCATTTTCACTTTATCATCTCTTTAGAGGGTCCACCTCCCAAGATGGTCGCATCCTGAGGTACTGGCAGATTGGGGCTTTCACATGAATTTGGGGGAGACACCACTCAGCCCGTCACATTGGTCCTCAAGTGTCTCCTTGAATGTTTTTTTTTTTTTCCCCAGGACTAGCTCCAGGGCCTCCCCACAGACATGTGCAGGTTGTTCATGGTGGGGCGATGCTTGGCTGAGGGGGCAGGCACGTCAGCCCTGCTCTGCCCGCCAAGCCATGTGCGCTGAGTGGGGCTGTATCCATCTGGGGGAGGGGAGACCCTTTCCTTTGCCAAAAGCACCGTCTGCTCCTGGAGCCACACACCTTTGGGCCGTGCGTGCCCAGAGGGGACACCCACCACACAGGCAGGTGGGAGCACCCCTCACCCCCACCCTGCACGCACGTCCCCTTTACCTTCTCTCCTTATCACTCTGTTTTGTTTAGTGCAACAGCCTGTCATGGTGCTTGGTGTTTTGCTTGGCTTTTGACCTCTCGCCCCTCTAGAAGGGCCCTCGCCTTACCCGGTGTCGCCTCCTTGGCCCCTAGCGCAGAGCCTGGCGCAGGAGTAAATCTTCACGGGAGGAAGGAAAGTGCTTTACTGCCCCTTCCGAACGCTTCCTGGCAGATGCTGGGCCCGGCTCGGCTCCCTTTGGCTCCAGGATCCGATGAGCTCACCCAGGAGGCAAAGGAGGCTTTCGAAGGAGTAGAACGGAGGCGAGTTCATCAGAGGTCAGGCGGCTGCTGGCCGGCCTGAACCCCGGCGGCAGCGGGTGGAAATGCTGAGTGAGTCGGAAAAACTGTCTGGAGCCGAGAGGAAGGAGCTGAGTGAGCCTTGGAGACACATAAGGTGCACTTACGGGGGAGAGCGAAAGCCAGCCCAGCAGTTGTGTCAAAGAGCCCACAGTCTGCTTAAAACTGCCGGCAGAGGCAGAACCAGCCTCAGATTGGTGGGAGGCAGCGAGGCCCAGACAAGCGAGGCCCGGCTCTGGGAGGACAGCCCATAATACCTGCAAGGTCGGCCCGTAAATCACTCCCCAGGCTGACATGTTGCCGAAGACATTACCCTCTGAGGAAAATCGTTTCCTGACCCATTGGCTCATCTATTTCAGGGTGTTGTTTTTGGAATAATTGCAGGCATATAACTTGCAAGAGCATCATTTGGATGTTTTTCTTGAGGCACCGTGAAAACCTGAGTCTCCCAGGTGCCTGTTCCAGCTAAGGATTGCCGGCCGGGTCACTGCCCAGACGAACATATTTGAGATTTCCTTTTCTTGGCTCAGTGGGCCATTGTAAATCCAGGGTCGTATTTTTCCTCACAGGTGAACGTACTCACTTTTGGGGTTGGTGTTAGGCCACACAGAGTCCAACGAAGTGGCCTATTGTTCCAAGTCGGAAGGCAAAGGACCAAAGTCCTGACATTTCTTATTAGAGGTTTGATGGATGAAGCGCAACAATGAAGTTTCTTTTGTTCTTGCCCGTGGGGCCCGCAGCTGTTAATCTATAACTTGCTATATGGATTCAAACTTATTAATCATTTTAAAGCAAAATTCTATGTAATGATTGAAATCGAAAATGAGGGCTTGGTGCAAGCAAGTGTCGCCTGGCGCCATTTTCCCTCCTGGTGGACGCCAAGTGGCAGATTCTCGAGTTACCCTCCTCCCCACCTTCTGACAGAGGGTGCAGGGGAGCCCACCTTCCGACAGAGGGTGCAGGGGAGCCAAGGTGTGGGCCAGACTGGAGAAGGCTGGAATGTTCCTGGGTGAGGGCGTGAGGGTGTCATCTCTGTCCCACGCACAGGTGTGGACAAGGCCCTGTGGGTCCAGGAGATACCTTTGGTTTGGCCATGGTGGTGTTGGCAGCCGCCTCCAGGGTTTCCTCCCAGGTTTGCTGCCAGGACTAGGAAGCTGGGCTGGCAAGGGTTCAGCTTTTCTGGCCAGAGCTCATCATGAGAATTCTAAGTTCTCATACCTCGGATTCATGAACTGTTTTACAACCATGGTCCCATTTACTCTCCCAGCGTTCTTGCTAGGTGACAGGACTGGATTTATTGTCCCCATTAGATAGGTGAGCAAACTGAGGAGCAGAGAGAAAAAGTGACCTGGCCAGATTTCAGAGCAAGGACTCCAATGAGGTCTCCTGACCTGTCATGCGGTGCCCCTTCCCCACTACACCCTATTGTGTGCCAGGCTGGGCCACTCCAGGGAGTCCAAAACTTGGGGCAGAATTTCCAGGGCTGGATCCTGGAAAGGGAAAAGGACCTGCTTCTCTTTCCAATAGGATTATGCCGTAGAGAAAGTCCCAACCCTGGCGGTTTGGGGGAGGGGATATTACTTTTTTAAAAATTATTATTTATCAAAACAAAAATTTTCTTTTTTTTTTTTTTTAAGATTTTATTTATTTATTTGAGAAAGAGAGTGAGAGAGAGAGAGAGCACAAGAGGGAGGAGCAGGAGAGGGAGAAGCAGACTCCCCGCCGAGCAGGTAGCCCGATATGGGACTCGATCCCTGGACTCTAGGATCATGACCCGAGCTGAAGGCAGTCGCTCAACCAACTGAGCCACCCAGGCGCCCTTCAAAACAAAAATTTTCAAGTGGACTCTATACCCAACATGGGGCTCGAACTCACGATCAAGAGTCTTGGGCCACTCACTATTTACAAGAAACCGGAAATGAATCACACTCTGGATCTTGGCGATTCGTGACTCTTTGGATGCTGTGTTTCAAAGCAAGACTCAATGGCATGCAGTTTGGTGGTGCGGGAGGAAGGGTTTGTCCGAGGGTGGGTAATTTGGGGCACAAGGCTCCCTGTCTCAGTCCTCCTCAGCCTCTCCACGATTCCTGTTTGCTCTCAGTGCCCACGTTGTGACCCCAAGTCCCATGAACATCCATTTGCGACAGCGGGCTGGGCTCTTCAGCCAACTGAAGAGACCAGGAGTTCTCTTATTTTCAAATGATTCCATCATCCCTTGCCTCGGGAGGATGCTGCCACCCCCATGTTGACATGGGGTGCTCAGGTGCAGAGAGCGTCCCCAGGATTTAAGTATTTTCTCAGGCAAAGGCCAGGGCTGGGAGGCAGGAGACCTGGGTCGCAGCTCTGCTGCCGAGGTCATGGGAGACCTGCACAGACTCGTCCAACTGCTCTGCACCTTGGTCTCCCTCCCCTTGAAAGTGGGACTCATGGTTCAGGGACTCTTCCAAGTAAGGGTGACCTGGAGGCTGGCCTAGGAGGATGAGGAGGTGTTGGTGAAGATGCTGGCTCTGGAAGGATCACCGTGGTGATCCTGGAGCTAGATGGCCTGGGTTTGAGATTCCAGCTTATTGACCTGCTTCAGTTTCCGCATCTGCAAGACGGCGATTAAAAAATCCTGCCCACTTCACAGTGTTACCACGAGAATTAGCCACTCTGGTTTTAGTAAAGCAACCAGCCCAGTGCCGGTTAGTAGTCAGCAAAAGGCAAGAGCACCATTTCCTTGCTCCCCGTGGCAACAGCAGGATCACTATGGCACTGGGCAGAGGGCTTGCCTGCTTGGGAGCCTTTCTCTGCCCTGAGTCCACGCGGCTCTGGGACGTGGCCTGGTGGAGGCACAGAGCCAACAGGCTGGTCAGGATCGGATGGAAGACAGGTTGAGAAATAATGACCAACACAGAAGCTCCCTGGAGATTTTCTTAAGGGTTCTTGGTCTTTTCACTAACTTCCACAACAACAGTGCAGAAATCAAGTTCAAGAAAATGTTGCAGTGTCAGGGAAGGAAATGTGTTTTGATGTCAACTCTCTAGCTGTGTGGCTTGGGGAAATTGGTTTAACCTCTCTGATTCTCAGTTTCTGTATTTACAAAGTATGGGTAGTGATCCTTCCCTTTTAAGACTCTTGTGAGAATTATCTGAGATGATCTAAGTAAATGACACAGCCCTGTTGTCTCAGATTAAACATGGTGACATTTTTTAAATTAAGTTTTTATTTTAATTCTGGTATTGTTAACATACAGTGCTGTATTAGTTTCAGGTATACAATATAGTGATGCAACACTTCCATACGTCACCCTGTGCTCATCACGACAAGTGCCCTCCTTCATCCCCATCACCTATTTCCCCCATTCCCCATCCACCTCCCCTCTGGTAATCATCAGTTTGTTCTCTATAGTAAGAGTCTGTTTCTTGGCTTCTCTCCCTCTCTCTTTCCCTCTCCCTCCCCCCTGCCCTATTCATTTGTGTTTTTGCTTAAATTCTACATATGGGTGAAATCATATGGTATTTGTCTTTCTCTGACTGACTGACTTGGCTTAGCATTATGCTCTCTAGCTCCATCCGTGTTGTTGTGAATGGTAAGATTTCATTCTTTTTTATGGCTGAATAATATTCTATTGTATATCTATACCACATCTTCTTTACCCATTTGTCTGTTGATGGACACTTGGGCTGCTTCCATAATTTAACTAATGTTGATAATGCTGCTATAAACATAGGGGTGCATGGATCCCTTTGAATTAGTGTTTTTGTATTTTGGTGGTAGGTACCCAGTAGTGTGATTCCTGGATCATAGGGTAGTTCTATTTTTAATTTTTTGAGGAAACTCCACACTCTTTTCCAGAGTGGCTGCACCAGTTTGCATTTCCACCAACAGTGCGAGAGGGTTCCTTTTTCTCCACATCCTCGCCAACACTTGTTGATTCTTATGTTTTTGATTTTAGCCATTCTGACAGGTGAGACGTGATATCTTATTGTAGTTTTGATTTGTATTTCCCTGATGATCAGTGATGTTGAGCATCTTTTCATGTGTCTGTGGCCATCTGGATGTCTTCTTTGAAGAAATGTCTGTTCATGTCTAGGCCCATTTTTAAATTGGGTTGTTTGTTTTTTGGGTGTTGATTTATATCTGTTCTTTATATACTTTGGATACTAACCCTTTTTTCAGAAACGGCATTTGCAAATATCTTCTCTCATTCTGTAGGTTGCCTTTCAGTTTTGTTGATTATTTCCTTTGCTGTGCAGACACTTTTCATTTTGATGTAGTCCCAATAGTTTATTTTTCCTTTTATTTCCCTTGCCTGAGGAGACATATCTAGAAAAATGTTAACTATGGTCATGGTCGATGTCAGAGAAGTTACTGCCTGTGTTCTCTTCTAAGATTTTTATGGTTTTAGGTCTCACATTCAGGTTTTTAAACTATTTTCAGTTTATTTTTGTGTATGGTGTAAGAATGTGGTCCAGTTTCATTCTTCTGCATGTGGTTGTCCAGTTTTCCGAACACCATTTGTTGAAGAGACCATCTTTTTCTCATCCATATTCATTCTTCGTTTGTCAAAGATTAGTTGACCGTAAAGTTGTGGGTCCATTTCTGGGTTTCTATTCTGTTCCATTGATCTGTGTGTCTGTTTTTGTGCCAGTACCATGCTGTCTTGATCACTCCAGCTTTGTAATACAGCTTGACGTCCAGAATTGTGATGTCTCCAGCTTTGCTTTTCTTTCTCAAGATTGCTTTGGCTATTTGTGGTTCCATAAACATTTTTTATGATTGTTTGTTCTAGTTCTGTGAAAAACGTTAGTATTTGGAGGGGGATTACATTGAATGTATAGATCGCTTTGGGTGGTATAGACATTTTAACAATATTTGTTCTTCCAATCTATGAGCATGGAATATCTTTGTATCATTTCTTTGTGTCATCTCCACTTTCTTTCATCAGTGTTTTATAGATTTCAGGGTACAAGTCTTTCACCTCTTTAATTAAGTTTATTCCTAGGTACATTATTATTTTTGATGCAGTTGTAATTGGGATTGTTTTCTTAATTTCTCTTCCTGAAGTCTTGTTATTAGTATATAAACATGCCGCAGATTTCTGTATATTGATTTTGTATCCTGAGACTTTACTGAATTCATTTATCAGTTTTATTAGCAGATTTTTGGTGTAGACTTTGGGGTTTTCTATATATAGTATCATGCCATCTGCAAATAATGAAAGTTCTGCTTCTTCCTTACCATCTTGGATGCCTTTTATTTCTTTTTGTTGTTTGATGACTGGGGGTAGGACTTCTGGTACTATGTTGAATAAAAGTGGTGAGAGTGGACACCCTTGTCTTGTTCCTTGTAATGTTCCTAACATTAGGGGAGAAGCTCTCAGTTTTCCCCCACTGAGTATGATGTTGGCTGTGGTTTTTCATATAAGGCCTTTATTATGTTGAGATGTGAATGATTATTTTAATGTACTATTGGATTCCGTTTGCTAGTATTTTATTTAGAATTTTTGCATCTATGTTCACCAAAGATATTGGCCTATAGTTCTTTTTATTGGTGGTCTCTTTATCTGCCTTTGTATCTGGGTAATGCTGGCCTCATAGAATGAGTTGGAAGTTTTCCTTCCTTTTCTGTTTTTTTTGGAATAGTTTGAGAAGAAGAGGTAATAACCTCTTCTTTAAATGTTTGGTAGAATTCCCCTGGGAAGCCATCTGGTCCTGGACTTCTGTTTATTGGGAGATTTTTGATTACTGATTCAATTTCTTTGCTGGTTATCAGTCTGTTCAAATTTACTGTTTCTTCCTCATTCGGTTTTGGTAGTTTGTATGTTTCTAGGAATTTATCTATTCTTCTAGGTTGTCCAATTTGTTAGCATATAATTTCTCATAATATTGTCTTACAATTGTTTGTATTTCTGTGGGGTTGAAATCATATGGTATTTGTCTTTATTTGTTTTATTATTATTATTATTATTTTTTAGTTTCTATACCATTTATTTCTGCTCTAATCTTTAGTATTTCCTTCCTTCTGCTAGCTTTGGATTTTGTCTGCTGTTCTTTTTCTAGCTCCTTTCGGTATAAGGTTAGGTTGTTTATTTGAGATTTTTCTCTCTCCTTGAGGTAAGTGTGGCCATAACATTTTGCTGCTCCTTCTACGGAGGCAGAATCTATTTCCCCATCACAGACTGGCCTTGCCACTGGCCTTGACCAGTCGAACACAGCAGAAGTGACGTCACAGACTTTGGAAGCTAGGCCTTAAGGGGCCTTGCAGCTTCTGCCTTGGCCCTCGTGGAACTCTGCCCTGAGACCACCAGGTCAGGAAGTTGGTCCAGCCTCCTGCAGGACGAGAGGCCCCACAGAGGGCCACCAGAATGCCCAGCCAAATGCCCCTGCACAGCTCCTTGTCCCGTGGGTGAACCCACCCTGGGGGCCCTCCAGCCCCTCTGACCTTCCAGCTGAAACAAGTAAGAAGAACTCCCCAGCCAACTTCGAGATTTGTGAAAAATAATAAGTCGTGGTTGCTTTAAGTCATCAAGTTTTGCGGGGGGGGGGGGGGGGGGGCGGGGGGTTGTTACATAGCAAAGGCTACCCAAAATGGTCCTCAGTATACACTGGTTGAATCGAATAATAGTAGGAGGCGAGAGCCCCTTGGAAAATACAGCCAGTGCTTTTGAACCCAAGCTGCTAATATCATTATTATCCACACCGATTTGGTTCTGATAATAAAATAAAGGACCTCAATGGAATAATCGTTACTGGTTGATGACTTATTTCCTCCTCCCCTGGGAGAAGACTACAGTCAGGTGGAACAGCTCCGTGGGGCTTAAGCGAGCAGCAAACTTCTTTGCACATAAACATTTAAAATCTCTCTTTTTTCATGTCTGCAATAACACGTCGCCTCATCTGGCCACCTGGGATGGTGCCACAACTCCTATTAATATTGTCGTACATGGCAGCATTGTGCTCGAGTGCCACGCTCTCGGCTGCCTGCGTGGGGGCACGGAGCCTATTTTTAGTGTTTTACATCTATAATTATGTATGTTACACTGCCTCTCAAATGCATATTTGTTCTGGGGAGAGGTTACGGTTATGTAATCTAGGTTATTTTTGATATAGGGCAAATGTGTTATACCAACCTGCTAAGTCTCCTTCAACCAGAGAAGAATGTCCAGCTCTTTCTTCCTCACTCAGACTCCCATGGAATCAGGGGTAAATTTAAAAATATTGAAGTCCTAACAAATCAGAATAAAACCAGCCGTTACATCAACTGTTATGTATGGGGTGGATATTAGTCTTGCTCGTAAGACTATGACTCAATTTGTGATTTTTACAAATCAAAGCTCCCTTGGAGGAAGCCAGTCCCCTGGGAATAATGCTGGTCTTAACAGGATGATATCAACCTTGCTGACTGCCTGGATCAATTTCCCAAGGTGTCACGCGCTTGGCCAACAAGTTTCCCCCAGGGGTGGTTTCTACCCCAAAAGGAAGAACCGGCAAAGCCAAGGCTAAGTGGGTGGGCCCCAGGGAAGGAGATCTGGAGCCAGGACTAACAGATGGAGCAGGTGACCTGGGGAGGCCCCCAGTGTGGCAGACCAGAGGGAGTCTGGGCAGCATCCCCAGCGCTTGGAGCCACAGATGTCTTCACAGAGAGATGGGTAGGGGTTAAGGTATCGCAGCAGTTGGAATCAGGAAGCAAGCAGCTATGGGCCGGGGTCCCAGGACTACAGAAACCAGGCCGGCAGAAGATGCTCCCCAAAAAGTCAATTTTGCTCGGATAAAATGCAGATCATTTTTAAAAATTATTTATTTATTTACTTTAAAACTCCAGTATAATTGGGGCGCCTGGGTGGCTCAGTCGGTTAAGTGGCTGCCTTCTGCTCAGGTCATGATCCCAGGGTCCTGGGATCGAGCCCCGCATCAGGCTTCTTGCTCAACGGAGAGCCTGCTTCTCCCTCTCCCTCTGCCTGCCTGCCTGCCGCTCCCCCTGCTTGTGCTCTCTCTCTCTCTCTGTGTCAAATAAATAAGTAAAATCTTTAAAATAAAATAAAATAAAATAAAATTCCAGTATAATTAACATACAGTATCATATTAGTTTCATGTGTATAATATAGTGATTCAACAAGTCTATACATTATTCAATGCTCATCAAGATAAATGTGCTCTTAATCCCCATCACCAGTCTCACCCATCCCCCACCCACCTCCCTCTGGCAACCACCAGTTTGTTCTCTATAGCTAAGAGTCTGTTTTTTTGGTTTTCTCTGTTTTTCTTTGCTCATTTATAATGTTTCTTTAATTCCACATATGAGTGAAATCATATGCTATTCGTCTTTCTCTGACTGACTTATTTCAGTTAACATTATACCCTCTAGACCCATCTATGCTGTTGTAAATGGCAAAATCTCCTTCTTTTTTGATGGCTGAGTAATATTCCATTGTATATATATTCCACATCTTCTTTATCCATTCATCAATCGGTGGACACTTGGGTTGCTTCCATATCTTGGCTATTGTAAATAATGCTGCAGTAAACATGGGCATGCATGTATCTTTTTGAATTAGTGCCTTCATTTTCCTTGGATAAATACCTAGTAGTGCGATTGCTGAATCATAGGGTAGTTCTATTTTTAATTTTCTGAGGCACCTCCATACTGTTTACAGAGTGGCTGCACCAGTTTGCATTCCCACCAACAGTGCATGAGTATTCCTTTTTCTCCACATCCTTGCCAACACCTGTTATTTCTTGTGTAAAACATACCATCTTTTACTCACTCACTCATTCAACAAACATTGACAAAATATGCGCCGTGAACCAGATACTGTCCTAGTTACTAAGGAAACATAAAAATTGCCTTAAGCATCCAGCTTAACTTAAAAGGTATCTTTTTTCCCTGTGTATTAAAATATTTCTAAGTTTTCTTAGAAAATAAAAAAAAGCATAAGGAAGAAAGTTCAACTTCTGGATTCCCATGTCTTAGAATCCTTATCCATATCAGATATATATCCTTCTTACTGTTTGTACATTATATATATATATATTTTTAAGTTTACTTAAGTAATCTCTACACCCAACCTGGGGCTCAAACTCATGACTCCAAGATGAAGAGCTGCATGCTGTTCCCACTGAGCCAGCCAGGCACCCCCAGAATATGTATTTTTTTAATCTCAGAATTGAGATCACATCATATAAACTCTTCTTTTCATTTGGTATTATATTGTGAGAAGTTTCTTATTCCTCCAATGTCCTTTATAAATATGACTTTTAATGGATGTAGAGAATTCCATCTCAGGAACATGTGGTACATAACCTAACCAACCCCTAGTTGTTGATCATAAATGTTGTCTCCAAATAAGGAATTTTCCATCCCCCTCAACTTGTCATTTAAATGCCATGAAAAAAAAATGCCCACTACTGCTTTCAGGAAAAAAATGAAAAGCATCTAAATAAAGAGTGGAGGTCTCTCCCATTTGAGAATTGCATCAGTGGAAATTATAGAATTAGAGCAAATAACCTTCAATTTGCTCTAATTTGTACAAAATTTTTCAAACTTCTGTACTTCTGATACATTATTTTCACTATTATTGCTTGCGGAATGATAATCACCAGTGTTGGCAAGGGCAGAGAGAAAGGAATACTCATTTATTTCTGGTGAGATTCAAACTTTCATTGTGTTGAAAGATTTAAAAATACTCAGACCCAGCATTTTACCTTCTAAGAATTTATGTTAAGGAATTAGTATTAGAGATGTGTCCAAAGATTTATGAAAAACAATATTTATATCAGCATTATTTTGGTGCTTCATACACAGTAACTTCTAAAAATGGAAGCTATAATTACCAGTATTCCCATCAATTCCTTTTCCAGCCCCATCTGGCTTTTAGAATAAGGATATTATAATTAATATATTTTTACATTGTATATCATCTCTTTCAGAATTGTTTTTTGACACTTACATTGTTTTATAATCATGTTAACTGCAATTATTAAGAAATTAAGTTTTTTGGTTCTCTGCTTGGCAATCTTCCTTTATACTGCTTTTTCCTTCTATCTGAATTATTTATTTTGCTTCATTTTTCAGCCACCTGGAATATTTCTTTGATCATTTTTTTTTCGAGAAAGTAATAGCCATGGCATATGTTCTGAGTCTTTCCATGTAAGATTTCCAAATATAAGAAAGGCAGCTTGGCTGCATGTACAATTCTTAGTTCCCAGTTTCATTCCTCCAGAAGCCTTTCCATTTTGAAACATTTTATCCTAGAATTTGCTAAGAAGCTCTGCCTAATGTAATTTGTCCCTCCCTTTTTTTTTTTCTTTTTTTGAGGGAATTTGGGATTTTCTTCCCCAGAGGACTAAATCTTTACAGGATTTAAAAAAAATCTATCCTTGAAATTCAAATATTTTACCCATATGTGTCTCAAAGAACTCTTACAGGGCCGGCAAACCTTTTCTTAGAAGGCCATGTGGTTTGGCGGATCACAGGCTGGCCTTAACTATGCCTTTGTGCTGTTGTAGACCAAATGCAGCATTGAGGAGATACTGATGAACAAGTACAGTTGTGTTCAAATAAAACTGTATTTACAAAACCGGTTAAATGGCCCGCAGGATGTACTTTGCCTTTAGATCCTAAAGGTGCAAGTCTTTCTTCAGCTCAGAGGAATTTTCCATCAAATCTTTACTGAATTTTTTTTTTCCTCATTTGTTGTCACCATTTCAGATCTCTCCTACATGCATATTTGATCCCCAGCATCTAGTTTCTCCCCCCACCCCTTTCTTTTCCTCTCTCAGAGACTCTTTTCTCATTATCCCCAAAGAAAGATTCTCTTTTTCACTGATTTCTGGGGGAGTTCCTTGAGCTCATTTCTTAACTCACAGATTCAGTTTTCTGCTCTATTAAATCTGCTCTTCATTGCCTTAATGGATTAGCAAATTTCCAGGATTGTTTTTCACTGGGGAGCTATCTTTCTGAATTTCGGGGTTTTCCATTAAAAGAAGCAAAATCTAAGCTTATGGGGAAATGTTCAAATCAGAGATTTTTTTTTTTTCTTATTTCTTGGTATAGTTTTACATCATGGGGGACTATTTGATCCCAATTGCTTTGATTTCTCAGAATAAGCTCCATTTTTTTAAATCACAGAAACTTGGCATATGCACAGAAACTTTGTTAAATTTTATCGTATATACTTGCAGAGCAAAAACTGTTTACCCACAATTGGAAATTGAGATTCTGTTAGAATCCTTGTTTAAATATGTTACTCAAATAGGGAAAAAGAACTTCTTTGTCCATCCGACAGTTTTATTTCTTCGTTTGGGAGTTCAGTTGACTTCGAGGAGCAGGAAGTGAACTCCTGGGGGAGGTAAATGAGCAGCCCAGAGGTCGCCTCGCCAGTTCGCTGGTGCAGATGAGGGGCTGCAGCATCTGAAGCCCCCTCGGGGCCGAGATGTGCTCTCTCCACCGCTTCATCCTTTCCCCCGTTACACTCATCTGTGTCTTTCAGGTAACAGCTCCAACTTGCTCTCATTAGACAGGGACGTTTACTGCTGCCCCAAGTACTATTCTGCTGTGACTATAATAACAGCCCTAAATTAGGGCACCAAATCCCCTCCCTCACTGGCGCAACTGTTCTCATGGTGAGTCCCCTCAGCAACACCTGTTCTTTGCTTCCCACACCATTCATGCCCTGTGAAGGCCAGGTGCCAATGGTACGGTCGGCCAGTTCTTATTTTCCAAAGTCCTTGACATTGCCCTTAACCAACTGCTCTGTGGACCACCTTAAACTTCATGACTCCAAGTTTGAGGGGGTTTTGAGACTCTTGTCTCTTCCTTCCTCTTCTGACAGGACCCTCCCCACCCACTGGACTGCAGGCTTCCTAATTCTTTACTTCAACCACCTCCTTCTCCATCATATCTTTTTTTAAAGTAATTTTTAAAAAGATTTTATTTATTTGAGAGAGAGAGTGAGTGAAAGAGAGAGCACACAAGCAGGGGCAGAGGGAGAGGAAGAGGGAGAAGCAGACTCCCCACTGAGCAGAGAGCCCAATGTGGGGCTCAATCCCAGGACCCTGGGATCATGACCTGTGCTGAAGGCAGACGCTTAACTGCCTGAGCCACCCAGGCACCCCTCCATCATATCTTTTAAAAAATCATCCAAGATTCTAGTTCCATCATGGCCTATTCTCAAACATTGATCTTCCGTCCTTTCTCCCTCCCTTCTTTCTTCCTTCCTTCCCACCCCTTCCCTGCCCCTTCCTCCCTTCCTTCCTAACTGCCCCCTTCCCTCTCTCCCTCCTTTCTTCTCTGCTTCCTTCCTCCCCTCCTTCCTTACTTTTTTTTTTTTTTTAGATTTTATTTAATTGACAGAAAGAGACACAGCGAGAGAGGGAACACAAGCAAGGGGAGTGGGAGAGAGAGAAGCAGGCCTCCCGCAGAGCAGGGAGTCCGATGCGGGGCTCGATCCCAGGACCCTGGGATCATGACCTGAGCCGAAGGCAGACGCTTAATGACTGAGCCACCCAGACGCCCCCTTTCTTCCTTTCTTTTAAAAATTTGGTCATGATGAGGCTTTGAGAGGAAGGGAGTTAAATAGATAAACCCAACGTGCTACCTAGAAATGGAAACCACAGTTTGTTCTTGATTCCTTCCAACAAATTGAATTAACAATCTTAGAAATTTTTTCTTGCTTCTTGCAATAACTCAACTCTTGGAAGGCACCTGTAGTCCCCCTTTTGTTGAACGGTTCTGTCTTCTCATGTCCTGGTGATTTTTTCTTTGTTTGCTTCTCTGTGTCACGAGGAGTTCTGTTGGAGATTGTATGGGTCCCTGTCTGAGTCATTCAGGCCCGGATGATAGGAGAACCAGGTGGATTAAACACAATGGAGTTTTATTTTGCTAATTCAAAGGTCCAGAAGCTGAAGGGAGAGGGAGTTAGATACTGATAAGGTAAGGGAGTCAGAGGCGGGAGGTAGTTGGAGCCGGAAGCTCCAGCTCTTTGCTCAAGAGTCCCTTTTTTGTGTGTTTGGTATTTGCCTCAAGGTCTTTTCTATTGCAAGTGACACAAAATCCAACTCAGACTGGGTTAAGCGAGGAACAGAAGTCAAAGGGCCATTCTGGTTTCAAGCAAAGCTGGATTCAGAGCATAAACCATGTTCTTGAGAATCCAGTTTCTTTCTATTACTTGGATTTTCCTTCAGCTAAGCTACCTTCATTCTCAAGTTCCCATAGTAGCCCTTGGAACTTCTGAGTGGTAAAGTGGCTAGCATAGCGCTGGCCCCGTGGAGAGGGTAAAATGTAAATTTTTGCAGGTCAATTCCTACTACACGTTGGGTCTTCGCCTTGGTTCCCACTAAACTTTCTTTTGTAACAGCTTTATTGAGATGTAATTCACATACCATACAATCTGCTCACTTGAAATATACACTTCAACGGTACCAGTATATTCACAGAATTGTGCAACCATCAGCAGTCAATTTTAGAACATTTTCATCAACTTAAAAAGAAATCCCATATTCATTAGCAGTCACTCCTCATTCCCCCAGCCCCCGAGACCTAGGCAACCACTTACCTATTTTCTATCAACAGAGATTTGCCCATGTAGGACATTCCCTATAAATGGAATTCTATCATGCATGGTCCACTCTAACTGGCTTCTTTCATTTAGCACATGCTTTCATCCATGTGGTAGCATGTATCAGAACTGCATTCCTTTTTACGACTGAATAACATTTCATTGTATGGATGTACCACATTTTGTTTATCCATTCATCGGTTGGTGGACATTGGTTTGTTTCCACCTTTTGGCTATTATAATGCTACTCTAAACATTTGTGGACATTGTGTGGACTTTTGGTTTCATTTCTCTTAGGTATATATTTAGGAGTGAAATTGCTGGGTTGTATGGTAACTCTGTATTTAAGCTCCGGAGGAACTGCTGGACTGTTTTCCAAAGCAGCTGCACCATTTAAAACCCCACCAGCAGTGTGGGAGCATTCCAATTTCTCCACATCCTTGCCAGTTGTGGTTAGTATCTATCTTTTGTGTCACTGCCATCCCAGTGGTGTGAAGTGGTATCTCATTGTAGACTCCCACCAAACTTCTGAGAGCCATTCTGATTGGACTACTGTGGGTGGCATGACCATTCCCGAACCAATCACTGTGGTCCATTCTGTGCTATATTGACCAGACCTAGGTCATGAACTCCATCCCAGAAATCCACTCAGACCAGGTGGACTCAGAAAGGTTTGATTCCAAGTTTAAAATCAAAGTCAATACTAGGATAAGAGGAGCTAGATGCTGGCAAGACGATGAATGTCTAACAAAGCTCAGCAGCCAGGAATCGGTTGGGGGTAATGCCCTGATCCAGGTCTGGCATGGCATTCTGCTTTGGGGTTAAATCCAAGGAACCTCTGCTGTGGGTATCACTCTTGCTGTGACTTGTGGGTACTTCCTCACAGCACTGACCAACACCAGATGTGCTAGTCCACTCTCATCTCCAGCTCCTCCCACCCACCCGCATAGGGCCATTGGTGAGGTTTTGCCAAGACCTTATCAAGCAGACTATTCCTTCTTGTTCTGGGAATCATAGGTCCAATTGTCTTGTCCTTCAATCTGGTCCATTGGCCATGCATCTAACAGAGTTCTGCAGATCTTCTGGCCTATAATCATCACTCTTCTCTAATACCCAGTGCTGATAAAAGTGTTTTCCTATTTTCATACACGGTTATTTCCTTGGGAACCTGGGAAGTAGGAGAAAGTTAGATGTGTGCTTAAGACATTGTCTCTTGAACTGGAGAAGTAACTCCAGCCTATGGAGTTACTTGGAAACAGCCTGTGACCCAAGCAATCTGTTTCAAGACAATGTTAGGAACGACGCTACCTTAAAACAAAGCATATTGCATTGGACATCTCCCGCAGTAATATAATAAAATTCAGCTACTATTTATTGAAGGTTTACTATGTGCAGAGCACTGTGTAATGTACTTTCCATGCATTACTTCATTTCATTGTCATCAAAGCCCCATGGGGTAGACAATATTATCTTCATATCATAGGTGAGGAAACCAAGGCTCAGAGAGGTTAAGTGACTTGCCAAAAGTCACACAGTAAGTCACAATTAGTCACACATTGTGCCAGGATTAAGTGTCACTGCCTCCCACTGTGATCCTCCCATCGCTTCACCCACCCACAGACTCTCAACAGACTCTGCAGAGCCTCCCTTGCGAATATCTGAAACCCAGGCCCTGCTTTGCCCCTTTCTGCTCGGGTCATTGTCATTGCTGGTCTTGCCCCGCTGGAATAGCCTACTCTTTGGTTCCCTGACCCCAGCCTTGCCCCTCCAATTCATCCTCTGCCCTCTTGCCAGCTTAAACTTGCTACACTACAATGCTGATCATGTCACTCTCCTGATTCAGAACCTGTCAAAGCAGGGAGTTCATAATTCCTTCATGCAGGACACCCATGGGCATGTGTGATGCAGTCTCTCATGCTGCCCCATTATGCACCCCACCCGCTGCTAATGTGAACCATTTGCAATTCCCTCAGCACACCATGCTTCCTCTTGCTTCTTTGCCTTTGCGCAACATGTCTCTTTGTCCTCTGACCTCTGCCTCCCATTCCTCACCCTTCACCAGGCTCACTGTTCCATTCTCCTCATCCTCCAGGGTTAACTCTATCCTGAAGCCTATAGAAGAAGCCACTCCTGAATCCTACCCCCATCTTCTCAGCATTGGGCCTTTAGGCACAGAGAATGGTCTCTGAGCCCAGAGTCATACCAGCCTACCTGGTTGATCTACTTACCAGATGTCTTGAGGGTTCCAGTAGAGAGACGACCATGGTCATCTGGTCGACCTTAAACCCTTTCTCTTTCCCTAACAGAGACGGCTTAACCCGTTTTCTGACTGATACAGCCATTTTCTCTGGGCTGCTTCAACAACCCAGTACATATGGAACCCTGGGTCGTTACCATGGTGTTTTCATCTGCAAGTCAGAAGATAACATCCTTCCAAATAATTTGCAAGGCCCTTTCCCACTCTAAATTTCAGGATTCCACGTATTACCTGATCTTAGGGTCTACAGCAGGGTAAACATGGCTTCATAGTTTCCATTTGATTTCTCTGTCTCTGTCTCTCCGCACACCACTCCCCAGGCCATGTCATTTGGTCACTTCCAAGGGGCATCCTGTTCCTAGATCCTGGAAAGCTGTCTGGGCTCTAGGAATGGCTATTTATTTCTACTATACCTGAGTCTCAGATCCTGCAGTCTTGCAAGTGGAGGTCTGAACAGTGGGTTCCCAGCATGCTGTGTGTCCTACTTGAGGAATAAAATGCAAGGCTGAAGGATGGATAAACAAACTCATACATTTGTTACCAAAAAAAAAAAAAAAAAAGGAGTGAAAGAAAGAATGAAAAGATATTGATTATGTGGCATTGAAGTGCCTGGGGCTTTAACAGACATTCAAAATTGGATGTATTGCTCAAGATCAATAGTAGGTTTTATGCTTCTGACCTAAAAAGTACCAGTGCCATGTAATTTAAACACAGACAGCTGTGAGTAGATCTCCTAACATCTGGCATGCTCTCCTCAGGTACTTCGGACACATGTGCACACTTCTCTGCAGCCATTTTCCTTTTTTTGCTGGCGGATGACAGTGGACAAATACAAGGATATTCAAGAATGTAGAATCAACTGTTCCTGGTCTCGTTACCTTAAATAATGCTCATGAAGCAGTGTTGAAACCGGGGCGGGGCGGGGGGGAAGGGCAGCTGACAAAAGGAGGTAGGTGGGGTGGGGTGGGGTTTTGAGGTTGGAAATGATGAGGAGAAGGGTTTTGGAGTGCCCACTTTGGGTCTGGGACTCTTGTGAGTGTGCCCGGGTTCTCCTTTGTCTCTGTCACAGCCCCGTGGGATGGGAGGTAGCCAGGTTACAGAGGAAGAAACAGTCAGTTGCTTCTTTGATTGAATGGGAGTTTGGCTGCAGCTGGGGGGATGGACCACATGGTTTCTTTTCCTTTTTTTTTTTTTAAGAGTTTATTTATTTCTTTGACAGAGAGACAGCAAGAGCGAGAGACGGAACACAAGCTGGGGGAGTGGGAGAGGGAGAAGCAGGCTTCCTGCAGAGCAGGGAGCCGATGCAGGGCTCCATCCCTGGGATCATGACCCGAGCCGAAGGCAGACGCTTAAGGACTGAGCCACCCAGGTACCCTGGACCACATGGTTTCTAAGGGGACATTATTACCCAAAAATTTCTATCCATGTGCATGCACACACACACACACACGCACACACACACACACACTTCTCACTGGCACGGAATAAAATAGAAACGGAAGAGTGTCACCATCATTGCTATGGGTTCTGACAGCCTGAAGTTCAATATCTGCTCCACCAATTAGCTGTGAGTTGTAACCAGTTACCTAACTTGGCTGTGCCTCAGCTTCTGCATATGTAAAATTGGGATAATAATAATTAATAATAATATCTACATGTTAAGGTTCTTGGAAAGATTAAAAGTGTTGATACAAAGTTTAGCACCTAGCGAACATTCAATAAAAGTTATGTATAAAGTTAGTCACTAGTAGACAAGAGGCCTAGCAAAGAATGTGGCTGTCTCAGGTTGTCAAGACGCACATGTATAAATTGACTTCTACAGAGACTCTGGTTCAGTTTGGCTGAGGAGGACCAGAATCCACCCTAATGTCCCAGGCACATGCATATGAGGCGAAGCTTGGGGCCAGCCTCCCAAGCAGTGGATTCCTATCTGTTGCTCTGGCTCAGGCAGTGCCTCTCGGGGTCCCCACCAGAGCACCCTAACTGGGTGAGTCTGCAGCTTTTCTCAGTGCCCTGGCTCCCACAACCTCCCCGCCTCCCAAGGGACAATCTTCGCCCCTTCTATACCTTCTTTGTTTACAGGCACATGTGCATTTGTTGGGCAGAGTTGTACAAAATTCTTTCCCTTAATTTTGTGGCAGGATAAGATGGCTAATCTGTTTTGACATGCTATCTAAACGGCCCTCAGATCAGTATACGGAAGAAGTCATCCAGAAGTCATGTCTTTTATACACATGTACTGGTGTGTACAAGAGAAAGAGTTATATTGGCTGTGAGGGGTTGAATAATAATGGCCGTTATTATGGCGAATTCAGGGTCCTCACATTCACTCCACATATCAAATCCTCTTTCAATGAGACCAGTTCCATCAGCTGTCAGATTCTATTAAATATATCCCTTGGACCTACTGACCAGCTGACAGGAGAGAAACTCAAAACCATACACCCACCATTAGCATCATAAAATGTGAAATCAGCTGGAAGGAATGATAACAGAACTGAAAACAGAAGAGATGAAAATCTGTAATGCCCTTGTGTGCTTCTAAATAGAAACCCCAAGAGTTACAAACACACCCATAAAATACCGAGGTGAAAAAAACAAAAAAACCAAAAAGCCAAAAAAACCCCACAAAACAAAAACAAAACAAAGGTCATCCTGTTGTAATCTTCATAACATATAATGGTTCTTTTACCTTTTGTTAATGCGAGATTTGCATAAATGTTTCATGAGGTTAATACAATGCATAAACCAAAACATTTATTAGGCAACATCTGCACTGTTTTCCCAGATAATGCAGCGTTTCTTCCAAGCCAATGAAATACAACCTATCATAAGGTTGGGTTGTTAAAATACTTGTGCAAGGGCTGTGATCATATTTTACTTGTTTGCAAATGCTCTGGTCCTCCCAGAGAATTTCTTAATCAGGCAAGAGTGGACGATGGTTGGCACCCAAGGAGAAAGTGGAGAAGTTCTCTTGGAGGCAGAGCATCGGGCCAGTCAAGAAAATGGGCTCTGAAAAGACAAGAAAAAAATGTCTGTGTGCTGACTAGATCTGCTTCACCATTTCTTTAGTCTAACTTTTGAAGTTCAGATATGCTTATTTATTTAGCTGAAATATTCACTTAATTCTCCGGTGTGGGGAAAAATTAGATCTGTACTTAAAATCTTCTAAGAATCCAAGAGTGGGTCAAAATGCCCAATGGCTTTGTGCAGCTACAATCCTATCATGAGATTGGTTCCATATGGGGCTCTTTAAAGCAAAAAACAAAAAAAAAAAGTTATGAGACCAATAATTTTTAATGAAACTTGGCTTAGCTCACGAGCAGGTCTAACAGATGAAACAGCAGTCCAAGCTGGAAACATGACTTTTCTTCTTCCTGGCAGGGATGAAAGAAAGCATCGTTTGAATTAAAGAAGACCCTAATGGAGATGTGTTTTGTATTATCAATTTTATGCAAGTAGGGATTTAGGCATTGTCTCTTTTACCACATGTCTCTAAGCAAGTCCTCTCTTGCTCTAACGGAAGTGGTAGGCCATTTTGAAAGTGGGACCCTTCTTGATTCAGAAAGTTGAGTTTTTTTAATTCGACTGTTGAATTTTGATGAAATTTTGAATATTTTGACGGAAACTTTTGAATTTTTGTTGGAAAGTTTTAGTAGAATATATTAGTCAGCTTGGGCTGCCGTAACAAAATAGCATACACTTGGTGGCTTAAACAGCAGGAATTTATTTCTCATGGCTCTGGAAGCTAGGAAGTACAAGATCAAGGTGCCAGTCAACTCTGTTCCCCAGTGAGGGCTTGCTTCCTGACTTGTAGGTGGCTACCTTCTCACTGTATCCTCACAAGGCCAAGAGAGAAAGGAAGCAAGCTCTCTGGTGTCTAATCTTATTGGTCACTAATCCCATCATGAGGGCCCCACCATTATGACCTCACCTCAACCTAATTACCTCCCAAAGGCCCCATTTCCAAATGTCATCCCATTAGGAGTCAGGGCTTCAACATACGGACACAATTCAATGCATAACAATGTTGTTTGAAAGCTCCCTTCTTCCTAAAAGTTTGGAAGAATTTTGGGTGCAGAAAGTCTCTAGAAAATGAGAGTGGTATTCTCTTGTGCTCTCTCTCCCTTCAATGCACACATATATAACTTTAGCGTAAGGTTTCTGAACCTTGGTACTACTGACATTTTGGACTGGATCATTATTGTTGTCGGGCGCTTCCCTGTACATTGTAGGATATTTAGCACCATTAGCAACCGTCTCCCACTTGTGACAACCAAAAATGTCTCCAGACATCATCAAATGTCCCTTGGAGGAAAAAAATCACCCTCAGTTGAGAATCACTAATTTCAGTGATTTCTGATCTTTGAACATCAATAGGTGTTTATTACCATAGCGGGGTGTCCTCTGTAGGATTACTGGCCTAAGAGCAAAGGTGACTTTTTGCTTAGGTATCATTGAATTCAGCTCATGTCTAGTGGTCTAGCTCCATCTGTGCTGGGAAATCCCATGCATTAGAACACAGAGGAAGAACACTGTTTTAAGTAGTGGCGAGTGCCACCTGTGTGACCCTAGGAAGAAAGGAGCCACAGAAGGACCTTCTCATCCATCCCCCTGCCTTCAGGTGAGACAAATAGGCCCAATGAGTTACAAGTGCCAAGGTGGGGAAGGAGGATCTTCCCGATAACTTCCCCTTACCACTGCCTCTCATATTCTCCGGTGCTCTTGCTGCCAATCGAAATTATCTTCCTTATGTATATGTTGACATTTGTCTTTATTTTCAGTGGTCTGCCTCCCTGTTAGAATGCAAACCTCATGAGTGGCAGTGTACTCATTGAGCCAAATTTGGGAGTCTTGGTATCAGACTGCCGGGGTTTAAATCCAAAGTCTGCTCCTTATGAGCTTTGTTGACCTTGGCCAATCATTTAGCTTCACCAACCCTCAGTTTCCTCCTCTGTATTTATTTTTAACTAAATTAAATAAATAGGACAGTTTCTAGCATACGGGACTAAATGGAGTAATACTTATTATATAATATGTGCTCAACAAATATAAACTATTACTTTCACCACTGTAATTATAACATGCAAAGTAGTTCCTGGCACAGGGAGAAACACAGTAAAGATTAGTAAAATGAATGAATGAACGAATGAATTCTCTCGTGTCTGTCTCTGATTTTCAATTCTTCCCGTTGCAGTTGGTAATTTGCTGCCTATCCAATCCTTGTTTCTGTTTTCACTATAGCTGGGAAGCAAAGGTCTAATCAAATGTTTGCTTCTAAGCAAGGAATTATAGCAATCATATACAGATAAAAAGGCCTAGACTTGGGAACAATATACCCCCATTAATTTTTCATGGTAACATCTCAAATTCTCTACAAGGACTCCATTGTTCTGTGAAGCTCAACTTTGGGCTGACCCCAGCGCTCCTTCCTTCCTTGTGGATTTGTGGGGATCTGTCCCTGCCCCACACCAGGCACGAGCTGGACAGGGATGATGGCAAGTGGCCTGCTTGGCGTCAGGAAGAAGTATAGCTGTGGGATGGAGAGGCAAGCCTGCCTATGCGCATGGCATCCACTCAGCCTCCTCCCGCATCCAAATGGTAAATCACCATTTGCAAGAAATGTGCTCAATCAGAGAAGAAAAAGAGATGTAATTATGTCGTTTATAATGAATTCTGAAGAAACAAAGAATTTAAGGAGAAAACTCTGGAGACGACCAGGGAGCCAAAGCCTCTCGGATCATCTGAGCTGCCCTGGAGTAGACGCATAGCTGATCAAACATTTGTGTTGATCACAGGGGGCCCTCCTAGCCCCTGAGAATGTTCACAAGGAAGTAGGAAAACTCAGGAGCCCCAGCAAACACAGCCCGACTTTTATTAAATAAATTACACGCTCCTCTCAGCTTCTACCAGCATCAATAATATCAACTTTTGGACAAACGGTTCTCTCTGGGGAACGGGTTCTGAGATTCGCTCCTAATCTTCTTTCTTTGAAGTGTCCAAGGGCTTAAAGGCATGTGTCAATATCTGGGGCCTCTGGCCTTTGTGGGAGGGGGCGGTGAAAGTGTCCTGCTGTGGAGGGGAGTGAGACCACCAGCATCCACATCCTCCCTCTCAGGCTGACTGTTTTCATTCAGCCAGTTTCTCCAGATCACCACCCACCCACACGGGGGTAAGAATTCCCAAGGGTCTGATGTTTCCTAAGGAACTGGTCTCCATGCACCTCTAGTTCTAACCTAGCAACACCTTCGGGTCTTTGCTTTCAAGAATAATTTAAAAAAGCAAACAAACAAACAAACAAAAAACCCAACCTAGAAAGTGCCTTGGTAATGAGCACAAGCCTTAAGCTGAAATTTCTAAATATTTCTAGAAGATCAATTATAGCATCTGTTAAACCATAAAATATGGACTACCATTAACTAACCCCTTTCAAAATTAACACGACAAACAAATTCATTAATACCTTTCTAGATTCTCTTTACCAGCATTTCCCAAGCGTGTTGATAAAATGAACAGCCAGAATTCAGCACTGGTGTCTTATGTCACGGGTCGCGTCCAGCCACTCACAGGCTTCCTCATGTGTGTTCTTCACACCAGTCCCATGAGATAGGGATTATTATTCTCATTTTATTGGATCCAGACCCTATGTTTTTAACCTATGAGCTATTAAGTGTTTGTGGTCAAGCAAGTTTGTTAAAAACTCAGAGTTCACCAAGATTAACGGGTTCTGTTACCATAGGAATCCTCAGCCTTTTAATATATTTAGATCAATGCATTAGAGATCTCCAAGAGGGAGAATAGAATATATAGACTTTCCTATTTTGCCATGGAATGCTTATTTCCCCAGGTGCATTTCCAAAAAGTATTGTTCTCCAGGAACACGAAGGTTATACTCCTAAGGAGACGCAGGGTCATCACTTTGTGCATTAGACCAATGCCACAAAGCTGATAGCTGAATGACTTCTTTTGACTTTTTTTTTTTAATAAATGATGCATTATATTCCTATAAGCCACTTACAAAATTGTAATTATTAGAATTGAAAACTTGGAGTAGCGCCAGGCTCATGGCATGCTGGATACCAAAAGTCGTAGGAATACTTTGGCAGAACTTTTCACTGCTTTTGGAATCTGTCACTCCCTTCCTCATTTTACCTTCTAAGCAAACTCCTAGCCTATAGGATCTTCTCCCATGCTTGGAAGAGGTCGTGCCCACAGAAACTCTATACTCTTATACTAGAGCGGAGGTTAGCAAATAATAGCCTGTAGGCTAAATCTGGCCTGCCACTGTTTTTGTAAATAAAGTTTTATTGGAACACAGCCATGCTCGTACACTTACGTATCTTTGGCTGCTTTCATGCTACAACAGAGCTGAGTAGCTGTGACAGAGATTTTATGACCCACAAACCTAGAATACTTACTATTTGACCCTTTACAGGAAAAGTTTGCAGACCCCTGCCCCAGAGCTTCATGTTTACAATGGTTATAGAGCCTGGTTGCAACGAATAACGTCTCCAGTAGAGGCCGCTGTCTAAAATACTGTGCTTTCAATGTGAGGCAAGCTACCACCATGACTTACCCACTCTTTTTTTTTTTTTTTTAAAGATTTTATTTATTTGACAGAGAGAGAGCACAAGCAGGGAGAACAGCAGAGGGAGAAGGAGAAGCAGGCTCCCCACTGAGCAGGGAGCCCGATGCGGGGCTCGATCCCAGGACCCTGGGATCATGACCTGAGCCAAAGGCAGACGCTTAACTGACTGAGCCACCCGGGTGCTCCGTACCCATTCTTTGAGTTCAGGAATCCTATGTGATGAGAATTTTTCTCCAGTGAGAGAGAGACACCAAAGAAAGGGAAAATACACCAGCATTTATTGAGCTGTGTTTATGTATCTAGAAAGGTGCATGTGTTGTTTCCGTGCAACAATCTTGATAAAAAACTATGACCCTATTTTGTGGGGAAGAAAACCCAATCAATTATTTGACCCAGGTAAATTATTTGACTAAGGTTACACAGTAAAGAATTTGCATCTCAAGCTCTCTAACTCAGGGGTGGGCACTGATTCTAAAGGACTGGTTAAGAATGCAAGTTTTGGGATTACCCAGCCTGGATTTAGATCTCAGCTCTGTCATGGACCAACTTTGGGACTTGGGCAAGTGACTTAACTCTGCCGCAGTTTCCTCACCTGTGAAGCAGGAAGGACAATAGTACTCTTCTCTTAGGGTTGCCATGAAAACGCAATGAGTTAATTCATGGAAGTTCTCCACGTGATGCCAGACGTAGTAAGGACTCTGTGCAAATGTTAGTTGTCACTGTTTGATGGGGAGGGACAGGGAAGTCTCTGGCATAACATCTAAATATCTGGTTCTAACAAGTTGGACTGGTGCACTTGTCTTTTTTTTTTTTTAATTTATTCATTTTATTTGGAGGGGGAGGGGCAGAGGAAGAGGAAAAGAATCCTCAAGCAGACCCTCTGCTGAGTGTGGAGCCCAACACGATCCCAGGACACTGAGACCATGACCCAAGCAGAAATCAAGAGTTGGATGCTCAACCGACTGAGCCACCCAGATGCCCCTGCTGCATTTGTCTTTTCACATATACAATAAGCCCCTTGAGGGCAGAAGGTATTTTCCTATATCTTCTGTAAGAGTGCCTTGGCCAACATATCCCATCAAAGTGTACTGGCGTGTCGAAGGCAGAAATGGCGGAAGAAGCTTGTCAGTAAATCTTGAGCTCCTTATTTGTTGACAGAATGAGCCAGTGTGGGGAGCCCGGTCAATACGGGTGACTGACTTCTACTTCAATTTCAGAGGATTGGGCCTTTGTCTGATATATCAGTTATTGACCATCCCAAGCCTGTGCCTTAGGACAATAATTAGTTATTATCTCTCAAGATTCTGGGGTTGATTGGGCTCGTTCGGGCTGTTCTTCTGTTCCAGGTGTTGACTGGAGCTAAGACTGTTCCTCTGGGGCAACCAAGATGGCGGGCTCACACGGTGGCCAGTTGGTGCTGGCTGTGGCTGGGCGACCATTCTGGGCTGTTGACCACTGCACGCTGCTTCACCTCCATGTGGCCTCCACATTTGGCTGGGGATCCCCACAGTGTGGTCGTTGGGCTCTAAGAGGAAGAACACATAATTTTCTGTCCTCTCAAGCTCTGCGCTTGGAAATCCTGGAAGGACACTCCCTCTGCAGCTCCTGGTCAAAATCAATCACAGGGGCAGCACAAATTCCAAGGGAGAGGAAACAGATTGTCTCTGGGAGAAAGGGCAAAGACTCTGTGGCCATTTTTAGTCCGCCATACTTGACCTCCTTGGACCCCTGCCTCACCTCACCAGAGAGCTGGTCACCTGCAGCCAGGATCTTCCTCCCCTGACGGGACACTCCCATTATTCTGTCTTTGAGGTTACCTGGGCCATAACTCTCGGCGAGCATCTCAGTGTTTGGCACAAATGCTGTCTTTTCAGTGAGGCCAGGAGCAGGCGATTCACACTCCCCATCCTTGACCTTTCAGTGAGCTTCCTAAAGCAATGTCAAGCTTTGTCTCGTGTCTGCTCCTCTTCTGTACCCAACTAATTTCCACTCACCCACATTTCACTTAAGAGACACCTCCTTCAGGAAGTATTCCCTGCTTTACATCCCACCCCACCAGCTCAGTGCTCCCATATAGTTGTGATTTAACCTCCCCCCATCAACTCTGTCCACCCAATTGTTGCATTTCTCCACCTAACCTATCATTAACAGCTCACTTATTGCTCATCCCCATTTGACAGAAGGTTTCATGGGGGGGCAGGTAGAGACTGTGTCGTACTCTCCGTTATATCCTCAGAGCATCCTGTGGTGCTTGGCTAACCAACTGATGCTCAATAAATGAAATCTTCCCTCTGACTCTTTCCTACTCTCCTGCTCTCAGAACCTGGACTATCGGGGATGCTAAAGCTTGGGGTTTGGCAGGAGCAAGGCCAAGAGGATACCAGTGGGGATGGCCTGAGAGCCAGAGGGAGGGGAACAGAGGGAGAAGCGAGGAACAAGATGGCAGGCTAAGCGGCCAACCTTGCTGAGCCAGGAATCCTGGTACTATCCACTCACATTCAGGCCCATGCAGCTGTCCCCTTGTCTTCCCAAGCTCTAGTAAAGCCTTAAATCCCAATAAATGTTTTATTTCACATTCAAGCACACCTCACATCCTGGCATGGCTCAGAGACTCTGGCTGTGAAGGAGAGGTGGGGGGGGGCATCGAGAAGGCCGTCTTTGGGCCACTCCCCCCCGAAATTGTTCTTCCAAAGCAAACACATGTGAGTTTGTAAAGGCAGGTTCATAAAAAAGAAATCAGAGGGAAAGCAGTGAATCTAATAATACCTCAATCCCTCAGACCTCTCCAGAGGCATCTGGGGCCTGACACCCCAGTCAGGTCTGGCTGCCCACCCTGACCACCTGTAAGCTGAGAGCCCTGGGGAGGCTGCCATGGCCCCTCTGCTGGAAATGTCGCCTTGGCTGGTCTGTGGCCCCAGGGTGGTGGAGGTGCGTGTTTATTCATCCTCTGCACCTGGCTGAGCAGGGGCCCCGCCCCCTTCCCCAGGTTCACAGCCAGACAGACTGTGTCTTCCTACAGGACGGGTTTCAGATCAGCCCCCTTGCAGGCTTTCTTTCTGGGTGTGAGACAAAATTGCTGCTTCTCTTTGTAGCTCACTTTTCCCTACTTCTTCTTCCCTAAAAGCAACATTCCACATCCCCAGCTCGGGACATCAACCCCTTCGCTCTTCTCTGCAAAATACAGTTGCGTGTTTCTTCACCCTTGCTTTGAGACCCCAGTGGAAAAGAGGATCTGAACTCTAACTCTGGGGACGGAAAGAGCAAAGCTGCTGTCTTCCCGAGCTCCCCCAGCATAGCACCCACACACCGACATTTGTCACACGCAAATGAACACGCTCTTCCCAACATGATAAATTTCACATCAGTCCTGCTGACTTGGGCTTACTAATTGCCTGATAGCGTTTTCTTTGTTAAGCTTCACTGTGATCATCACACTTTTTGTTGAACTGACAGTAGAAATATTCCGCAGCTGACGACCCAAATGCAGCCCGATGCACGACTTCCCTAATCTTTCGTGGTGGGAGTATGTGCAGGTGGCCTTGGGCAGGCCCCCGGTAATCTCTGAAACAGATCTCCAGGGAGGGCTCCCCAGCATTGCCATGAGGCACAACTCCAAGGAGATGCCATGCACGTCATACTTTTGTGCCCGAATGCCCCCGGAAGTGAGCAGGGCATAACCTCTGCACTCTACACAGTGGTCCTGGGCAACCCCATTCTGAATGTGGGGGTTTTGACAGGCAAGATGCAGGGAACCCGGTGGAGGCTGTTTATTGAACAACAGGAGTGGGGCCCAGGAGGGGCATGCCAATGTTCACAACCCCATTCTAGGTTGTGCGTTCTAGATTCTGCACTGTCTGCCTCCCACCTGAGCCCTTTGATGGAGGCATTGCTAGTTTTGGCGGGCCACGTAGAGCTGTCTAGTGATACCCAGAGAAAGAGGGGCAGCCTGGGTTTGATGCAGGTAAGAGGAGACCCTCCGAAGATGGGGGTGCCTCCCGTGGAGACCACTGGGAAGTCTCCTCACCCCAATTTGCATGCTCCCTCTTAGCAAGAGATGGAGCACTCTTATCAGCTAAAGAATTCAGCCAGCCAGTCAGGGTTGCATACCACACGGTGGCTGGGCCTGGCCCGGCTGTCTAGTCAAGAACAGGCTTGTCTTTGTTCCTGTGTGGCTGGGGGTGCTGCTTGGGGATGAAGGATCCAGGGTGGGTGCAATTATGGGATATTTTTTTTTAAGGTATAGAAACTGTATCTCCCATCTTGGGCCTTGGGAAAGTAAACTGAAGAAGGGAGTGTGATGTTAAAGGGACAAGTGGAATCATTTTCATTGCTGACAATTCCTCTTTCCCAAAAGCGACCCTAGGAGCTCATGCGCCTTCTTGTTGCCAGAGGGCCCACCGATGGTGTCAAAACACTGCATTTAACTTTCCAAACTCTGTTCACCATACCCTAATATCTTATCCTCTAAGGACTCAGTACCCTAAAGTCTTGGCATTTGAAAAATTCTTATAGGTCATCCACCCATCCATCTGTCCACCCATCCATCCACTCATCCAGCCAGCCTGCCAGCCAGTCAGCCATCTATCCACCCACCTACCCATTCAACCACTCATCTATTCATCCATCCATCCATTCTTCCATCTATCCATCTATCCATCCAGCCATCTGTCTATCCACCCACCCACCCACCCATCCATCCATCCAGTCATCCACCCACCCACCCATCCATCCATCCAGTCATCTACCCACCCACCCATCCATCCACCCACCCATCCATCCACCCACCCATCCATCCACCCACCCATCCAGCCAGCCACCCATCTATCCGCCCACCCACCCACCCATCCATCCACTCACCTACACATCCATCCAAGAAGCATTTATTGAACACTTACCATGTGCCACCCAGTGGTGAACAAGGGAGACAAGATATCTACTCTCATGGAACTGCCATGCTATTGGGGAAGATGAGTTCTAAACAAGGAAGCAAATAAATAAACAAAATCATTACAAGATTGTGGTAAGCGCCCAGAAAAAGAAAACCCAGGAGACATGAAAGAAGAAATGTGGAGCCCCGGGATGATCAGGAAGAGCCTCTCTAAGAAGGTAACTCTTATGCCGCAAACTGATGGCCAAGAAGGAGAAAACCAGACTGAAAATCGGGACAAGCGTGTTCTAGGCAGAGAGATCAGCAAGCATTGAGCGGAGGCTCAGAAGGGGGCCCGTGCTTGGCGGGTGTGAGGGGCAGGAAGGAGGCCAGTGCTGCGGGGGCAGAGTGAAATTTGCAAAAACCACTTGTTCAAATGAAACATTGCACAGAGCCTAACATGAAATAAACCAAAGCACAAGGATTCAGATAAAGTCACTTTAAAACCATTGATAGGATCCGGGGGCTGGCTGCCGTGCAGATCTCTCCTGCAGCATTTAGCATTTGTTAGAAAGCTTTGGTGATGCTAAATCATTGCCTCCAACACCAGCCGAGTTCACAGGCACTAAGCGCTAACCAAGTACACAGGTCTCGAGGGAGTGGGTGTTGAGCCAGGCGGGGCTTTCTTTGGGGACACATCTTCCTGAACAAAAAGGCTGCACGTGTGCCCAAGGACTGATACCCTGGCGGCCAAATCACACTGTGGTTTCCCCTCCTGGCTGCTGCCGGCTTATCCCAGCTGCTTCTTGCCGAGCCTCGCACAGGACATATTTCAGACCAGGAGACTTTGAAGTATGTGTTCTCTTAAGGCTTAACAATGTCAAGCTTCATAACCCAAGCACTGGCTTGCTAGCTTCCTACTTTAAATTGCTCATAATTTGAAACATGCAAACATTTCCACTTTATCAAGCAGGGCTACTAAACATATTATTGCTGGAACCTGCATGTTTTATGGTCTCCATACAGCCAGGGAGCTGAGTTTTATTAAAATAGACTGTTAAGAGGCTCAACTCATTATGGAATCTTCCAGGCCCCAGAATGAAAGGTTTTGTTTACTAAGGGCAGGGGGAAAAGGGCTGGGAAGAGGGTGGGGATGAGTGTGTGTGCGTATGTGTGTGGGTGGGTGGGTGGGTGTGGGTACGTGCATGTGCCTGTGTGCCGTGAAGGGAGAGGTGGGGAAAAGGCAGAGACCACCAACAGTCTCGGCCCTGCCCCTCCGTGCTCCCCCTGCCCCGCTTCTGTGTCAGCCACCGGCCCGAGGCCCAGCATGTTCGTGGGGCTCTGAATCCATTACTTAAGGCAGAGTCGGGTCTGGCGGCAAAAACAACTGGAATTTAGCGAAGAAGAGTGATTCTTCCCTTGGAAAAAAAAAAGGCTCAGGGCCTCCTCCACTGAGGGCAAGCACACCTAGAATGTTACAATGAGATCTGACAAACATACAGCACGCACAAAGGTTTTTAAGTGGATGCTGATGATGTGAAGAGAGGCCTGGCTACATCTGTCCTTTCAGGGTGCTCCTGGGCTGGGGACAGTATTTAATGATATGAAGGGGAAGACCATGTAATACAATCATTCCCGTGTATTCGGGTGGCCTTCTTTGCCTGCCTGCCATACCTTGTTCCGCTGGTTCCCATCCTGGCCTTGGAGACAGGAGAGGTCCTGAGGCCACCTGGGGAGGTGGAGAGGGACCTGGCTGTCCTCCCAGCCCCGTGGAGTCTGCAGATAGACTCCAGCCCCAGGCCCCACTGGCAGCAATTACACGAGACACCCCAAGTGAGACCGGCAGGTGAACTGCCCCGCTGAACCCTGTCAACCCACAGACCCACGAAAGGCAATAAATGGTTGTTGCCGTGTCGAGCCTCTAAGGTTTGTGTTGGGTGGTTATGTAACAGTAACCAGCGGGAACCCCTTCCTCGAACTCTGGGGGGACTTGGGGAAAAGCAGCAGTTCTCCAAGGGCAGACAAAGATGTCTTCCAGCCATGCTGATCATAACGATGGCGATAATAGTAAGGACACCTGCTCTTTATGGAATGTTCCACGTGCTGGGCACCCCTGCTGCATGTTTTATGTGCTTTTAAATGTCGCCCGAGGTACATTCAATTATTGCCCCCACTTCGAAGATGAGGACACTGAGGCTCAGAGTCCAGTGCTGGGGCCCTAGCCTGCACTAACACCACAGTCCCCTCCCGCCGCCGCCGCTCCCCCCACTCGGCACCCTGCATGCAGTAAGCGCTCAGTACATGAGCCACCGTGCGTCCCGCATTTACTAAGTTAGCACCTGCTTGCCAGGAACTGTGCTGGATTCTAGGAATGTCCCCAGAGCTTGGCGTGGAGCCACCGTCCTCCCTCAAGCAGAGGCATCTGCCGTCCTGGTCCCTGGAGTCGCCAGCACTCCCCTGTAATCCCCGCTTTGCCGTACCTGACACAGCGGCCGAGCCTGCATAAGCAACCAGTGTTCACAAAAGGGGTTTATGACATCATCGTGCGTCAACAAACAAGGGGTGGCGGGTGGATGGATGGACAATGGATGGATGTGTAAACAAACAAATCACATTCTGATGCACACATATTTTAAGAGGCCCTCTCCGGAAGTATCTCTTGTAGCGGTTTTAATTTTATAGGAAGGTGTCGTTCTTCCCAATCTGTGATTTCTTTTTTTTTTTTAGGTGGCCTGGGTGCAAGGCAAAGGGGGTTGGCGAGTAAGATCTGGCGATGAAGGAGGTCGGAAAGGTGTTAACAAGCTATAAATGACCTTCCCAGCCTATTCAGGCATAAGTAATGTCCCCAAATTGCCTACAGTCAAAACTGCCAATTCTGAGCTGATTGCGATGAATCAGGCCTCCCCCTCTACGCCATAATGTGATCAATTTCTCATTTCGCTGAATAAATAAGCTGAAAGATGGGGAACTGTCTCTGACCCACCGTTAACCTTCTGCCTCATTATTCATATCAGACCTATGACATGCAGGTACGAAATCCCTGGTTCAATTTTAGCTAATTATTTGTTAGGACTGAAGGCTCCGTGAAGTGTTACTGATGGTACAAGCGCCCAGGGACCTCCGGGCGGAGAAAATCAGACTGAGAAAGCCTTTGTCTAGAAGAAGAGATAGCCGGGAGCATCCGCCTTCCCCCCCGCCCCCTCTGCCCCAGCCATAAGCTTATGGTTGGCACGTTCATGTGCTTGTCCATGTGTATTTGCCTCTGAGTGAGCTGCCCTGGTAATTTATGACATCTTTGACTATTGTGAACTTATATCTTTTTAATCATACTCTGCGAAGATCGCCCTCACAAATCAGTTCTTTTATTGGGAAGAAATCCCATCATAGGTTTTCCCCTCCCCCTCCCCCACACGGCATCACCCTGATGGGGATGGTGAGGGACCAGAGCTTTGGGAAATATTAAAATTTTTTGTTTCATTGGCTGGCCGTCTCTGGAGAGATTTCTGGGACAGCTGCAGAAGTAGGTTTGTGTGTGTCGGGAAGGAGGAAGCCCCAGTGGGGGGATTTGGCAGGTGCTGTCAGCAGAGACGGTGGGGGCTGTTGGCCTGGTCCCAGGGGCCATGTGGCTCCCCTGGGGGAGGACACCGGTGGTGGCTCCCCTAGGAGGGGCCCATTGGCTCAGCCTGGAATGGTGATTGCCCCAGGGGGGCCCCCCGACATGGAAGGTCTGTGACTGGTTGCCCTGGCCCGGAGTCCATCTGCAAATGAGCCTGGGTCACTTCCAAGGACTCTCCCAAGACTAGAGCACAAGGTGCTTTTGGTGCATTTGTGTTTCCTTAAGAGAACAAAAGCCTTCACTGCACCCTAGCTATCTTGTTGCCTTTATAAACATCTGGTCCTTTGTATTTTCAGAGTTCCTGAGAATTTCCCCAAAGCATGCTCACCTCAGACTTATTGAATCGGCTTGTCCATCCTTTTCACACAACATCCAGTTTTTGGACGTGGCTCATGCTCTCGAAGGTGCAGTAAAGGAGAAGTAGCATATCAGGTATAGTCTTGTCCTCGTGGAGCTTCCGGTCTAACGGAGACAGACGCTGTTTAAGATGCCATCGTGATGAGGGATGAGGCAAGGGAAATTCATGGGTGTGGAGCACAGAGGAGGTGGTGGATTTGGGGGGCCAGAGAGGCCTCCTGGAGGTAACGCTGGGGGAGGGAACCCTAGTGGTAACAGGGACGAGGTAGAAGGGAGGGGAGGATGGTGGGGAAGGGAAATGTCCCACTAGAAGAAGCAGCACGCCAGGTATCTTGAGGGTAAGAGGGAGCATGGCAGGCTGGACAATGGTTTGATTACAAAGAGGTGCAAGAAACAGCCAAAGTAGACCAAGTCATGAAAGGCCTCATTTGTCTACTTCTGGATGTAAATGTTCCAGTTTGAGGGAAGAGGGGAAAGTGGGCTCCATGCGTAATTATTCTAGATCTTAAGAGCGGAGGATAACAGTCTTCAATCAGGACTGCGTCAGACAAACCTGTGTGTAGGCTTACCCTATTTGAAAGTCAAGTACAGGAACTGGGATTTCTTGGATTTTACCCCAGATCCCTTGAAAGTAAATGACAAGATCAACTTTGCATCTTAGGAAGATCTCTGGGGGTACCTGGGTGGCTCAGTCCGTTAAGCGTCTGCTTTCGGCTCAGGTCATGACCCCAGGGTCCTGAGATCGAGTCCTGCATTGGGCTCCCTGCTCAGCAGAGAGCCTGCTTCTCCCTCTCCCTCTGCCCCTCCCCCTGCTTGTGCTCTCTCTCTCTCTCGCTCGCTCACTCCCTCTCTCAAATAAATAAATAAAATCTTAAAAAAAAAAAAAGAAAAAAGGAAGATCTCTGGCTGCCTTGTGGTTGATGGTTTGGAAGAGGAAGCAACTAAATGGAAAAAGGCAGGAAGAACCCATGCCTTCCGTGAGGCGAGCTGCACAGACCAGGTGGAATTATCTCCATCCTGCAAAGACAGACTCAGAGACAAAGGGCCTTGGCAGCCATTAGCGATCATTAGGTGACCGGCCTCATCCAATCAATGAAAGAGAGTCCCATCATGGGCCCTGTGTTGCTGTTTTCCACCACTGGAAACCCATTTTCTGTGGGAGAGGTGGGTACAGCCCCCAACCTAATGTCCACTATGGAAAGCCCACGGAAACAATCAGAGAGGATTTTGGTTGTTTTTCTTTCTGCCTGACCTCAGATATCCTTTATGATATGCTAGAGCCACTAGAATGTGAGCTTCCAGAGGGCAGGACCTCTGTCTCCTTCGCCCCCTGTATTTCCAGTGCTTTGCATACAGTCGGTGTTTAATAACAGTATGGAATGAATAAATCAATGTTGTAGTCACAGCTCCTGTGGAGGATTCTCATCTCTGAGGCCAAGAAAGGACCAGGCTCAGGGCACAGCCCAGGAGAGATTTCTTTGGGTGATGAATGACGGAGTGACTTGAGTGAGCAGCCCATTGAACCTCCCCTGGGGTCCCAGCCAGAAAGAACTGTGGCCCCATGGGGAGTCATAACATTATCATTATCATTTCTCAATGGCTTATTATGTGCCAGGCACCGTCTCACGTTTTCACATTTCTTATCTCATTGAATCCTCACAAACCTGCATTAATCAGTACTGCTATTGTCCCCATTTAACATATGAGAACACTGAGACCCAGAGAGGTTACTACCCAGCTCCAGAGGATACAGCAAGGGCGCCAGCAGTCAGGGTTACAATCCAGCCCACTTGTCTCCCCGGGGAGCCAGGATCGATGCAGGAATTCAAACCCTGGCTGATGGTAGGTCACATCTGGTAAGTGCGCACAGTCGGGGAGGGCCTTTGTGGATATCTGTCTGCAAAGGAGTGGGAGAAGGTGAAATTCTCACCCTGGGATTCATGGGTCTGATGGGGGAAACATAGCCCATGTCCCCTAATACTTTGGAAGATTCCAGCTGAGAAAATGAAAGCATCTCCACCTCTGTGTTGCTAACTGTAGAATAAAAGCACGCTCTCTCAGGATAGAATACAAAAATACGAATGAGTTTAGACTTCCTTCCTTTGTTTGTTCATTCATTCGTTCAGCTATTTTCTTGAGTTCTTGCTCTGTGCCAGGCACTGTTTTAGGGGCTGGGTTCCAGTATGGCACTGGGCAGATAGGACCCCGGCCATCCCCGGAATGTACCATCTCATGGGAGAGGTATTAACAACACAGGAGGACAAACGTGGTGCCAGGGACAATCAGGAGCTGAGAGAGCAAAGAACAAGGGTGCTGGGGCCCCTCTAGGGAGGCCCACCCCTCCCCAGGACCACAGGAAGAGCAGAAGAGGCCAGGTAAAGGTATTGGAGGAAGGGAAGAGAAAGCTACAACCTTTGCTTTCAGGGACCCAATTCATGTGCCCAAGCGGGGAGGGGTGCAGGTGGAGGAAGTGGGTCTCTAATTCGAGGAGGGAAGCAGAGCCTATGCTCAGACTTAAGAAGGAAATCTTGTCCACAGGCACCCAGCCAGGGCTGGGAGTGGCGCCGAAATCCTGCTCACCCACCCGCTGCCAACTGCATCCTCAGGAGCCACACCCACTAGAGCGGACATCACACCCAGGGCCCAGTGGGCCAGCAGCGACCCTCCTTTAGGTCGTGGCTTGAGCTCTGGAGGGCCAAAACAAATATTCTCCTCTCTGAGCTTGATGTGACTCCATGGTGGGGACAATTCATGGTCAAGTGGCTGATCTCGGGAGCTTGAGGCTCAAGGGCCAAGCAGCCTTCCATCCTCAAACCAGTGTGGGGTGGGAAACAGCCTCCCAACCTGGTTGTGGGGAGGATGAGCCAAAGGCCATTTCTCCCTGCCATCTTCAAGGTCCCTTTTTGGAAAGTTACCTTCATATGTGTTTCAAATTCAACGTAAACTCCACTTTAAAATTTTTCTTGCTTTTTCCATTTCTTAGGATTCTTCCAAAAATCCGTGACAAATATTCGCTAATGGGCTTGCACTGTTGTGGGTCAGGGTCCTGCACCTGAGTGGTCTGGGCCAAACCTGGGTCCTCCCAGGGCTGAGCCCCTGGCTTGGATGGGAAACGAGCCATGATGAAGTTCATGTAAAGAAAAATGAAGACCTCCCCCCACCCCACCCCTAATTCAGCACCCCACCGTCTGCTCTGACCCTGAGCCAGGGATCGGTGACCAGTATCTCAAGGGCTGTTTTCCATGACAACTTGCATGCCTGAGCTCATTCATCAATTTCTATGCAACAAAATCAGTTTGTGGAAAACTCGCATGAGTTCCTGAATCCGGGGGCGAAGGGGAGGACACGGTGAGATACAAGACAGACTTTTCCTGTGATGGTAGGAATATTTCCAGCTCCCCCCCAGGCCTCCCTTCTGATCCCCAGCCATAGTCTCACTTTTTCCATGGCCTTATCAATTGCTGATAGGCGGGGATGAATCCAGCATTCGAGGGAAAAGGAGGCCCTGGGAAAGGCAAAGCCTGCCAGGTCCTACCACCACGCATATGTGCGGCCCCACATGGGCTCAGACCCAGACTCAAAGCGTGACGTCATCCAGCTCGGTCACATCTCCTCTTTCCCCTGTGCGTGTTGGCTCTGGAATAGGGAGGAAGCCGAACTGGACAGGAAGTCATCAGTGATAGAAGGCAAGGGATACTCTGACTAATCCCAGCTTTGGCCTCCGATACGGAAGAGGAAGATGAGACTTCCTGAGGGGATCTATCCGTAGCCTTTGGGTGTAGCTGTTAGTTATTAGTTCTGTTCAGCAAGTACTTCTGGTCTTCTTCCAGCCTGGGCTCCAGGTAGGATTTGACTTCCCGACCCACTCTACGGGTGAGTAGGCCCATGTGACCAACGCTAGCCAATGAGCTGCTAGTGGAAGTGACCCGCATCACTGCTTGGCTAAGCCCGTAAGTGCCAGTGGGTTATCTCTTTTCTTTCTGGTTCGGTGATTGGCAGTGCTTGAGATGGTGGAAGCCCTGATTGTTTGAGGGCCTGAGTGGACTGACTACAGGGTGAATAGAGCCCTTCCACCATGATGGACGTGTAGCATGTGCAAGAAACCAGCATGTGCTGATTTATGTTTCTGAAAGTTGGTGCTCCTTGTTACTGCCACATAACCTAGCCTAGACTGATGGACACAATGGTGTGGAATGATAGGCGAGATGGAGGAGAGGAAGCTCTGGCTTAAGTCACAAGACTCCCAGTTTAGTGTTTATCTCTTCTTAGCTCTTCTCAGTAATATTACTAAAAACTGATGGGGCACCTGGGTGGCTCAGTCGGTTAAGCTCCCGACTCTTGGTTTCAGCTCAGGTCATGATCTCAGGGTTGTGAGATTGAGCCCTGCGTCAGGCTCCATGCTCAGTGTGAAGTCTGCTTGAGATTCTCTGTCTCTCTCTCCCTCTGCCTCTCCCCCTCATGCGTGAGAGAATCCCAAGCAGACTCTGCACTGAGCATGGAGCCCAAATCAGGGCTCAATCCCACGACCCTGAGATCATGACCCCAGCCAAAACCAAGAGTTGGACGCTCAACTGACTGAGCCACCCAGGGGCCCCACAGTAGAAATTATTCATATCTTATACGTTATCTCATTGAACTTTTCAGGATTTCTCCCATCTAGAAAGTGGGAATCATAATCATAATCTCAAAGGAGCCGAGGAAGTGGAAATGCTTTCAGAGTATCAATGGCTGGACGGTAGAGTGTGTAGTAACCCTCCAAGGACACTGCCCGCCGAAGGGCTTCCTGATCACACCTTCCCCAAGCGTGTGCATTTGGAAGGTTTAGTTCTAGTGGGGCTCTTGAGGATGACGGGTCTTATGGGGCGGCAGGAGATGGCACAGCCAGGTGGACATGGCAGTGCCCAGCTGAGCCCAGTTGGAAAAGGAGAGCTAGGGTGCAGAATTATTCAGCCAGACCCAGGTTGAAGCCGTTTTCATCTCTCAGAAGCCATGGGCCCCTTAATCTATTTGTCTTTTCAGCACTTCAGGTTTATCTTTTGTAACATGGGGACATTACTAGATTTCTTATTGGATTGCTGTAAGGATTCAATGAAAACATATATATATTATATATAGATGTATATATATATATAATATATATAAATATATATGTGTAAAGAACATAGAGCAGCACTGTCCAGTTTTGTAGCCACTGGACACAGGTGGTTATGAAGCACTTGAAATGTGGCCAATCCAACTTGAAGTGTGTTGTATGTATATAATACACACTAAATTTCAAAGATTGAGTATGAACAAAAGGATGTAAAATATCTCATCAATACTTTGATTGATATTGAAATGATAATATTGTTAAAATGATAATCTTTTAGATATACTGAGTTAAGTAAGATATGTTATTAAAAGTCATTTCACCTGTTTCTTTTTACTGTTTCTCTTTTTTTGATCAGTTCCCTTTCTTTTTTTGAAAGTTTATTTATTTATTTTTTTAAGTAATCTCTTCCCCAACTGGCCTCACGACCCTGAGAGATCAAGAGTTGCATGCTCTTCCAACTGAGCCAGCTGGGTACCCCTTTACTCTTTCTTTTGTGGCTACTAGAAAATTTAGAATTACATTTACGGTTCATACTTGAGAGTGCACGATATTGGTCTAGAACGATGCCCGGCCCACAGTACGTACTCAATAAAAGTTGAATAGAGGCAGGCAGGGTGCCAGGGGCTTATAGGAGAGAATTCTGGGGTTGTCCCAGGGCACAGCACTAAGGTGGAAAAGAAAGCATCTTCCTGCAGGCAAAATTGTCTTCATGGTTTCAGTAGGAAAGAGGGAATGTTTCTCGTTCTGATCGTGGTAGAGATGAGGGACCATACACTTTCTGTTTTATCTCCTGTCCCCACACTCCCTCCCCTGATTATGCTCCTCAGGCCACAGAGGTGATCTTTTCTGTGACCTTGTTTTTCCCCCGCACTAAAATGCCAGCTCCCCGAGAGCAAGCCCCGTATCTGTTGTGGTCACTCCTTTATCCCTGGCATCCCTGGCCTGAGGCCTGACTCAAATGAAGTACTCAATAAACGTTTGTGCAAAGAATAAATTATTTCCCCCAGAGGATCTTAAAACATCTGGACATGTATTGCTTTTTGTTTACTCCCCAAATTTTATTTTTAAATTTTTATTTATTTTTTTAAAGATTTTATTTATTTATTTGAGAAAGAGAGCACAAGCAGAGGGAAGAGGCAGAGGGAGAGGGAGAAACAGGAGCTTGCTGTAGGACTCGATCCCAGGACTCTGGGATCACGACCTGAGCCGAAGGCAGACGCTCAACCAACTGAGCCACCCAGGCGCTCCTACCCCTCAAATTTTAATATGTGAGTGGTGTTTTAGAGGAGCAAGAGGTTAGGGTTCCAGCTATGTATGCTCAGGCAGGAATACAACCTCTTAAGCCTCAGTGTCTCCATCTGTCAAATGGGACTATTCCTACCTCTCTTCATATTTACTTTATATTCATATTTATTTTATTGAAGTATAATTAACACACAATGTTATATCAGCTTCAGATGTACAACATAGTGACTCGACAACTCTACACATCACACAACGCTCACCGTGATCAGTGTGGTCACCATCTGTCACCAAACAACGTTATCACAATCTTATTGACAATATTCCCTCTGCTGTGCTTTTCATCTCTGTGACTTATGAATTTTAGAACTGGAAGTTTGTGCCCCTTCATCCCCTTTATTTATTTCACTCATTCCCCACGTAGCTCCCTTCTGACAATCACCAGTTTTTATTTCGTATTTAATAGTCTGTTTGTTCATTTGTTTTGTTTTGTTTTAGATTCCGCATGGTATTTGTCTATTCTTGACTGACTTATTTCACTCAGCATAACCCCTTCTAGGTCCATCCATGTTGTCACAAATGGCAAGATCTCATTGTCTTTTATGAGTGATATTTCACTGCATATATACACACCACCTCTTCTTTCTCCATCCATCTATGGATGGACACTGAGGTTGCTGCCATATCTTGGCTATTGTAAATAATGCCGCAATAAACATAGGGGTGCATAGATCTTTTCGAATTCGTGTTTTCATTTTCCTTGGGTAAACACCCAGCAGTGGAATTACTGGATCATATGGTAAGAAAGAAACCTCTTCACAGCAACACTATGCAAGCGATTTTGCACCTGTCAGGCACCAGATATTTTCCTGAGTTCTCAGCGGCTTTGGGCTGAGAAGAAGCACTGAACTCTTTTCTCTGAGAAGAGTACTGTCCTGGTGCAGATCTGAGCTGAAAGCTGCCTTCTGCAGAGTTGTGCATGCTCTGTGTATGACACTCCGAACGTGCACTCCCACGCCACACGCACACCTGATGCCCAGCTTGGGGATTGGGGGGGCGCACATTTCTATTTGTCCTCTGATGACCATTAGTGTGAGGGCTCCCAAAGCATTCTGCAGGCGACAGATCCCTGGATGTAGGAATGTGATCACAGGCATCGTGATAGTGATGGGGTGGCGACGGTCACTATTTTTCCTGTAAAATAACTGAGAGGAGAAGTAAATCAGTAGGTGAAAGTTATAGAAAGATGGATTCCTCGTGGTGGAAGACGACCCAATCAGTAGCAGAAGACCTGAATCCAAGTTAGTTCTAGTCTTTTGAACCTCAGTTTCCCCAGCGGTAAAACGGGGGTGGGCTGGCCCCTGCTCTACCCATCCTCAAGAGTCGCTGAAAGATGAGACATGACGATGGATGTAAAATCACTTTATGAACTGTGCTACCCTTTAGTGATGCAAATGATTATTGATTATCATTAGAGCATCCGTCAGCAAAAGAGGCTGCATCGTGAAGCCGTGTCAATTGGCCAAAGATGATCTGGAGCAAGACGGGGTCTTGAAAGCCGGGTAACATGGAGACAGGCGAGGCTTACATCAGAAAGATTTCCAGACGACATGAACACACGTGAGCTGGGGCTACTGCTGGCTCAGGAGCAGGGCTGCGTGTGGAGGGTCAGTCCTGGGAAGATGGCAGCCCAGGGGCCACCCCTGCCAGCCCCCCGGATGCCCGGAGGCTCTCTGGCTCCCACGATTCCATGTTCTAGACTCAAAACTGTGCCCTGCAGATGTTGGCTTGCTTAGGGGGCCCAGGTGAGGTGCAGTTGGAGGGAACAATGTGCTGAGTACTGGAGCGGAAGTCTCTAATAAATGGCTGGCATGGGTCTCTGGACATCAAACAGTTCTTAGAAATAATATTTTGAGGAGTTAAGTGTCAATGAATGGGGAACACATGGATTAGATTTCCATGAAATGCGTATGGATGTAAGAATGGAAGAAAGGCTTTGGGTGCTGCACGCTGGGATTCATGTTACCTAGAACAAAAAATAATAAAATAAAATAAAACAAACCCCTCTGAGGCAGTGGACATATCCCAGAAGGATTCTCTTCCTCTTGCCCCCAAGAGCACCTTCCAGTTCCAGTAAGGTGGGTCACGAGGGAGAGAAAAGGGAGGGACCCAGCCGGACAGGCCACAGAGCTGTCGCCTCAGGATAAAGGGAACGCACACGGCAGCCCCTCCAAGCCCTGGCCGTGGAATGGCAGGTACCAGGGCTGCCGAAGAACAACTAGCGGCCTGTTTCTGGGCCCTTCTCGGAGAGCGTGCTCTGGGGCTGATTGTGTGAAGCATCGGAAGAAACGCAAGCTAAATAATGTTTAATTGACAGAGCAGATTGTTTACTTTCAAATAATTGCACTAAATTGCAGTGCTTAAAAAGTACTTAGACTTTGCAACTTGGCTCTGCCGGCCTGCTCCAGGGGGGCTGGGGGGCCGGGCCGGGGGGGAGGGCGGAAGACCCTTGGAACGGGCACAGCGAGGACTCGGCTGTAGGGCAGACCTGTGGGGGCGTCTGGCCATGAGCGCATGAGTCCACTGGCTTTGCTGAGGGTCCTTTGTCAGGCTGCGGCCCACCCGGGCACCAGCTCTCTCTGAGCTCTGGAGGCCACTCCCTCTGGGACAGAGGGCTTTGTCCTCAGCGACCGGACCGTCCCACAGGTCTCAAGGGTACCCACGCCTCTTGCTCACATGCAGTGTTAACAGTTCTGAAAATCTGCTACTTTGAGTGGAAGTATAATTCTCATCCTGACAGGGGAGCCAGGGAGCCTGGGCATTGACCCGGGACCCCCAGGAGACATGAGCACACATACAACCAGAGCTGATTTTCAGCAGGTCATTAAAACATGGAAATACGGGGCGCCTGGGCGGCGCAATTGGTTGAGCGTCTGACTCTTGGTTTCGGCTCAGGTCACGATCTCAGGGTGGTGGGATCAAGCCCCACGCCCGGCTCCGCGTTGGACATGGAGCCTGCTTGAGATTCTCGCTCTCTTTCTCCTTCTGTCCCTCCCTCCTCCCTCTCTAAAAAACAAACAAACAAACATTGAAATACTTCTGCACTGGTTGGGACACAGCTGTTGCTTGAGCTCCTGGGTGCCCTTGGTCTTCCTGGTTGCCCCAATCCCTTCTCTGGAGCCCCAAGACAACTCCACAATCCAGAGGCTAAAGAGTCAATCCGAGGCACCAAAGTGGTCCTTCGGGACCCTATCCCAACACATGGGCAGCATCTACTCTGTCTGGTGGATGTCTACACTGAGGCACGTATCTTCTGCACCAGTAACACTCTGATGAATGCCAGTGACCTTGTAGGGGACCGAGTCACATGCAAACCAGCCCAGAGGACACTTGCAAGTCGATGGAAGTAAATGTACCCAAATTATACGACGGTCTTTGTCAGACCCCAGCCCATACGATCCACCCCCAACCCCTGCCACTTCCATCCCAGGCTGGGCTGTTGAAAACATTTGGCACCAGGAGCAGAATATCTAAGCTTTATAACATGCTTCTCAAGGGCCTGTGAAAATATCTGAGAACTGGAAAAATATTTTTGGCTCCCAAATACAAAAAGAAAACCACAAAATTAAAATTAATATATGTTTAAATGTCTACAAACCATAACATACGTCAATGACTCAACCGTAAGCCAACTCAATTTGTATGTAGTTATATAAAAACTATGTTTAATGTGGACTGTGGGTGAGTTTTTAATTTATTTGCTATGGTGGGGATGGGGCCCTCTTAAGAAAGAGGCCCAGGAGTCACCAGGATCATAAACGTCCTGATGCACAGTGCCCAGAAGGCTGGTCCAGTCCTTGTCCCCTGGGCTTCTGCTCTGCTGCCCGCTGACCACCCTCCTTTCTTCTCAAATTGTCTTCTTCCTTGGCCCATTTGACAAGACAGGATGCCCTTCTCCTCCTGCCTCTCTGACTGTTTGTGTCTACTTCTCTCGCTGCAATATTTGCGATATTTGATATTTAGCCGAGTGTTTGCTTGGCCTGGGCCTCGAGCCCTCTGCTCTTCTGTCTCGCACACTCTCATCCACCCTGACAGTGTCAGCTGTCACCTCCATGTGGCTGGCTTCCAAATCCGTGTCCCCAGCCCCAGCCTCCAGCAGAGCTCTGGACCCGTATCTCCAAGTGCAGATTGAATGCTTCCTCTCGGGTGTCCTGCCCTCGCCTCCCGCTCAGCACGTCCGGAGGCCACCTCGCCTGAACCCAAAATGCTACACTCCCCACCCCCCACCACGCCCTGCCTCTCCTGCTATAAACAATACCAAACACATTTTCCCAGCAGCCCCCCAAAACTGCAAACCATCCCTGACATCTCCCTCTTCTTCCTCTTCCTGTCCGTCGGCACCCCCTGGGAATTGTGCATTCTTCTTTTCTCGTGCTCACATTGGTCCTTCTTGGTCATGGTCATCCCAGTCCCACCACCCTGGTCCAGGCCAGGGCAGGCAATCAGGCTTCCTCCCAAGTCCCAGCTCTGGTCCACAGGTGGTTGCCACCTGCAGAAGAGAGTGGAGAAAGATTCGAAGGCTATCTTCGGCCTCACTGGGGAAGATGGCCGTGATCGATTACTGATGTCTGCCGTGGACACAGGAGGAGGGGGAGATGGCACGAATCCTGCCATCCTCAGCCTAGGCTTTTTCAAGTTGACACCTGAGCTGAAGCAGCTGTTACCTGCCTGGCCACCCAGGCTTCAGCGGTTCCCTCCCATCACATTGTCCTGTGTGCTGCTCCAAGACCAAGCAGGGACAACGCTTGCATCCAATAAGCCCCCTGCCCAAAAGCCATCTTTGACTATTAGCCTGACATGACATGAAGCCCAGTCTTATGGGCTGGTGTTTACAGCCCACTGGGTCTGACTCCAGCTTCCTTCTCCCCTTTAATGTCCTGCTAAACCCCAGTGCCTACACCTTGCTCCAAGTAACTAGACCTGGTCATTGGTCCCTGACAGTGTGTTTGCTCTACCCACCCACTCATCATCGCTCACGATCCTCTCCCAGCCTGGAATCCCCTCCTCTTTCCACTCCACCTACCCACATCTTCCACGCAAGTGTCAGGCTTAGCTTCAGAATGGCGGTCTTCTTGAATGTGACAAGTGTGATTCTAAGCGATTCCCTCATTGAATCCCCAGAACAACGCTAGGCGGGGAAGTATCAATAATGATCATTTCTGTTTTACAGATGAGGCACAGAGAGTTTAAATAACTAGCCTAAGGTCACACAGCTTCTAAGGAACAGAGGTGACGTAAGAACCCAGAAAGTCTGGCTTCAGAGTCTGCACCTTGGTTATCATGTCCCTTGTCCCTTAATTCTCTCCTCTTCCAGGCAGACTTCCCCATCCCCCAGCCCTCCTCTGCAGCGCCTTCTGTCTGTGCCACTCAGCTTCTGCTGTATGTTGCCCTTTCTCAACTGTCCCGGCTCCCTCCGCTCTATCTCAGACATCAGCGGTGACAGGAACAAATCAAGCCCAAGCGTCAGGGACTATAGTATAATGACATAAGTGCTATCACCCTTCAGGTCCCTCCCAAGTGCCGAGGATCCCCTCTCATGGTGCTTTATACACGTTATTTTATTAAATTTTTACTCTAGCTATTATTATGCATACTTTATATATAAGGAAACTTAAGACCAGAAAAGTCAAGAAATTTATCCAAGCTCACACAGCCATCAGCCACCCTTTTCCCCCTTCCTGACAACTGTGTTTTGTTTTTTTGTTTTCTGGGTGTACATGAAAGACAAGAATGGGGGGCGGGCACCTAGGATGGGCTTCTCTTTTCCATCCCACTGCACATATGTGTCAAGAGGATGAGAGGATGTGAGCCCTGTGCCGTGCACGTGAGGACACTGATGGCCAGGGTGGGGGGTGGCGGGGGGCACATCTCTAGCACATTCGGTAGCCACTCTGCTAAGAATGGACAGAACCTGGCCCGTGTCTTGGTCCAAAACCTTCTTTTCTTTCTTTTTTTTTCCCCTTCCTCCTCTGCTGTCCTGTCTTCAAGTGTTTCTTTCTTTCTAATCTCGCCACCTCCTATAAAATATGATTTTAGGCATCTCGGGGGGAATACGCCTGCAAGGCTCTCCCCGCCGGACAGTCAGGCCCCGCGGGCTGCCATGAGCCGTGAGCCGTGTGGCAGACGTCCACAGTGCAGACGACTGTGGGGACGCCTGGCAGACGAGCTCCAGGTAATCCCCAGAGGGGGGCTGTCTCCAAACAGAGTCTGCCGACTTCACTTCCAAGATAGAAATCGCATTTGTGTGTTTGAGAAAAAGGTGAAGCAAAAAAGATCCCTACCACCACCACCACCGGCGAAACAAGTCGACTCTATCAACAAAGTGAGTTCATAAACCTTTCTGATCTGAGATAGTTTGTATTACCTGAGTTTCCCCTAAAATCCTAAATGAGGGCAATTGCCAGCTTCTAAATTTAGGCATTTGTGGGCGCCTGTTGGCAGAGAGAAGAAAGGCTTGCTTCAGGGTTGTGGTTTGCCTTGAAACCCAGTCAAGCCCCAAATTCCAAACACAAAGCAGCTGTTTGCCCAGAATCTGAGCCGGGATGTTTCATATCGATGGCTCTCCCCCCCCATCCCTCCCCCCCGTTTTTTCATTACTAAAGTGCCAAAAAACTCAGTGTGAATGAAAATTGGGATGGGTACAAATTCAAGGCAGCGTTATCTGCCATAGACGATCAGGGATTCTGGGGCGGGCCTGTGGGCAAGCCATCCGGGCAGACCTGCCCCAGCGCCACTGTTTACAGAAGAAAGGAAAAAATAGAAATTGATCTATGGCGTTGGTACAGGGGCTGGGTCAAGCGGGGCAAAGTATTCAGTTGCCACTCTTTCGGCCACACGAAATGCCAGCTGATCCCTATCGGGCCGCAACCGGGGTATCTTTAAGGTAAATCTCCTGTTCCACACTCGGAGCCAGGTGTCTACTTTCCGATGCCGGGGCAGAGTGGTCCACCACTGAATCCACCCCGATCGGGTGACGTCTCGGGTAAACTGCAGCTGGGCGGACGTTCTGACTCAGCCCCTCCCCTTTGCTGGGCTCTCTCTGGAGGAAGGTTCTGCCCCCAGGCCTGGCTCCAGCTGTCTCCACGAAGCCGTGTCCCATTCATAGAATAAAGTCCCATGGGGTGTAGCCTTCTCCCGTGAAATGCCCAGGTCTCGAGTTTATTAAAAATCGGTAACGGGATGATGTACAGATGTCAAGCTGATACCTAGAGAGAGAAGGTATGTTTGCTGAGCGACTTCCCAGTCTCCGTGGATGGTGGTTGCTGTTCATTCTCCTCAGACTATAAAGGGCATGCTAGTTCCCATTTTACAGATGAGAAGGCTGAGGGTCAGTAACTTTTCCAAGGTCATGCCGCTCAAGTGACCGAGTGAGGGTTCGACAAAAGGACACCTGATCCTAAGCCTGTTTCTTCTCCCTGCAGCCATCCGCCTCCCACCAAGATCAGAATTTCTCTACGTCCATCCACCACTTATTTCCAGATGCCTAGCTGTCTCTAGGGGCACCTCCTTGGGCCTTGGTTTCTTCATCTGTAAATAAGCCAGTGGGGGAAGGCAGCTCTGGCATTTTCTTTCCCAGCTCTGACATTTCTGAAATCCTGTGTCTATGGATACAGTCAGAGACTTTCAAGCAATAAATCAAGGTGTTTGAAAATTACGAATAAGCAGGGGAAGCCAGGATTCACAGTGGCTGGGGCCTTTAAGCCATGGTCTATAAAAATAAAGACTGACTTGAGAGGTTTACTGTTGGCAGGCAAGGTACTCAGCTTAACTGGGCTCTTGCACTGGCGTCCTTGGAGCTGGGCTCCCTGATGTGACTGGATGGATGGAGGCCGCTGGGCATGTTGGGCCCCTGGTTCGTGGTGTGCCCCATCAGGCTCCGGGCCAGGGTGAGACATGACTTCCTGTGGGATGGTGGGACAGGGCCTGGGGAGCCGCCCGGGGTGCTGTCAGACCACGTGGCAGGCGGATTTGGCAGGCCCCATGGTGTTTGCTTTGCACGGAGAGCTCTCGAGAACCAGTTTCCCCGTCCTCCTTTGCTCCCGTCTATGACCCTTACCTTCCCTCTCCTGCCCCCCTCTTCCCGCTCTCAATGAGTGTGGCGGGAACCTGGCCAGCGACTGAGAGAAAATGAAGACATTTCTCAAATGGCATGTTCCAGTGGCTGAGCTCTGGCAGGCAGAGCCTGGGGGGAGTGGGGCCAGTTCCCTATCCATCCCCTAAATATCCTAAGTATGTTCCCTCCTTGGCCGCAAAACCACAGCAATGTCTCCCTTCCTCCCCTCCGCCCTCGGACCCAGGGTCTGCAAGGAGATCAGCCTGCCACAAGGTCCCAGAGGCGCCAGCGTGCCAAGGGCGGGGCCTCGGCCAGCTTGGCGCTCGGCGGCCCCCGGCCTGGCGCTGGCTATCAGTAGCATGGCCTACCCCGGCTTCTGACTGCGCCGGCCTGACCGCCATTCCCAGAGCTGCTTCTTGGCGGGTGTGTGTGTCCACTTCATGGGGAAGGCCTGCTAGTCCCTTGGTCAGTCTTCCTGGGGAGCAGGCTTCCCTCTTCCCATTGTTCCTTAGAACTCTGAGCGCCACTGGGTGTGGAGCTGGCCTACTGGGCATTCACTCCCAGGCCCATTTCTGACACTGACCATAACCTCTCACCTCTCGGAAAGCCACTTCCTCCTCTAGGCCTCTGCTATACCACGAAAATGTCAGGGGAGATAGCGGTTCTGGAACTTTCTTTGGAGAGTTTGGTGAAGGGAAATTCAGACAAGAGGGAGATAGCTGACCAGAGAAGCCAGGCCCACAGCTCTCAGAACAGCCACATTTTTACCTGTTTCATACATTCGCTCATCCAACATTGAGTGCCTCCATTTAGCTCTGCATGTCAAGACGACCACTGATGTCATCGGTGCCTGTGACATGGTGCTTGTCTTTACGGTGGCTTCCGTTGTGACCAGGGATAGAATTTGCACCAACAGAGATGATCAGCCATTGGATTTGAAGAAGAAAGGATTGATGGATGTCCTACAGTAGATAGAGATGGGTCTTGGCGTGAGTGACAGTCTGTCCCTGCCCTTCCGCTTAGGGTTTCCCTAGAGTCTTGGGGTCTGAAGGGTCTTCTGAGGCCTTTCCTTTGGACTGATTGCTCCTGCTCTCTTTCTGGTACCACCCTCCAAACATCAGAGTCCCCAGGATTCTGGCATTCTCCTATGGATGCTCTGCTCTCTCTGCGTTGGTGGGCTCAGCCACACTATGGCCTCCAATCCCACCTCATATCCCTGAAATCTGCATACTCAGTCCCAGTCCACTGTCTAAGGTCTAGACCTACAATTCTACCCACTTCTGGGCAGTTTTCCAACATGCCCTCCTCGTACCTCTCATTCGACACGGGCACCAAAGTCAACTGTCCCAATCCAGCACTTCCTCTGATGTCCCGTTTTGTTCTTGGCACCACCAAATCCCAGGGTGACCCAAGCCCAAATCTTTGACTTTTACTTTGGATGTGCTATGCCTCTCCCCATTCTCCTGCCTGGCTCCCCTCTCTTTCTTCCTCTCTTCAGACATGCTGAAGCCACCATGCTGGAGAGACTACATGTAAACAATCAGCCTGAGCAGTCCTCTCTGTTCCAACAACCAGCCCAGGAGCCAGCCAACATTTTGTGCAATTAAGGACCCGTCCGATGACCCCAGCGCCACCACCCTCTGGCAGGAACCACTTGGGAGATGCAAGTGAGAACCACCAAGGTGAATCTTATTGCTCCTCAAACCATGAGCTAATAATAAATGATGATTGTTGTTTATGCCACTCATTTTGGAGTGGTTTGTTACGCAGCAGTAGCTTACTCAAATATCAGGTTATAGAGCTAGAAAGTTCTTGTTTGAGAACCTGGCTCCAGGACAAGCTGCCTTAGCCAACTCACTCACCTTCTGCACCAGAGTTTCTTCATCTATATAATGGATGCGACATTGCATGCTGAGCATTGCTGTGAGGCTCACAGGCGACACGAGAAAATGTCTAGTACAGTATCCTTCATTCAGCTTGTTCTTAATAAATGATAGCTGGCATTATTATCCCCTCTAATTAGAACATGTCCTGTGCCTTCAACCCCAGTCTTAGCTTAGTCAGATTCTGTCAAACCCCTCCTCTTCGATGATGACTTTCCTCCTCCTCCAGCTGGAAGGAAACGATCTCAACTCCAAACTTGGCACCAGTTGCCTGATGCTTCTCACACATCTCCTCATCTTGTGGGTATTTGGCATATGGGTGTAAGACTTAGACACACCTCACTAGCCAGGGAATTGCTTGTGAGTAGGGGCTGCGGGTCACATCTCAGCCATCCTGCATTCCCCTGGATGCCTCCTTGCTCACACAGAAGCTCTGCAATAAATATTTCTTGACCAGGACAGATGGACAGCAGAGCATTTCTTTTCAGGACCCCCTATTCATTTCTGACCCGAGATCCTCATGCTGCAGAGGCTTACCTGCTTCAGCCTGGTCCCCTCCCAATGCTGTGTCCAGGTCTTGGTGCCTCTCTTACCTGTACTATGTGATTTCTCTAATGTGCAGCCCACAACCCACCCCTGATCAACGCCAGCCAGCCAGGCAGCACCTGCCACCCTGAATATGCAGAATGCAAGTAATGAGAGAGAAGCCCATGTTCCCTGAAGTGACTGGCACATGAGTGAGTTTGGGGCTGGACCAGGCAAGTGCCAGGAAAGTTGTCATCTTAGCAAAGTGAGCAGAGAGTGGGAGAGCCAAGAAGGAGAAGCAGCTCAGAGGACAAGAGCTGTATGCATCGTCTTCCTATTAGGGGAATGAAAATGAGGTCAGTCCACCAACATCAGCACCATGCTGGGGCAAGGACACACAGTCTCCACTCTCCCCTGAGCTTCTTTCCTCCCACCCTTCCCTCCCTTCCCTCCTTACTCAAACATTTACTTAAGGCCTACTGTGTGCTAGGTAAGTGCTTCGGGACAAAATGGTGATCAAGACACATGGGTGTGCAAATAATAAGTAATCATCACACAATTTGATAAGTACTGGGCATAGTGTAGGGGCTGCTGAACCCACAGGACCTTGGAATTCAGGAAAGCCTTGAGGAGAGGTGGCGCCTAAGTTGAGTTAGGAACAACCGGGTATACGAAAGTGTGAATGGAATGGAGTGTGGAAAGTTGGGGAAGGGCCAGGCCATGGGGACAGCAGGCATAAAGGCCCACAGGTGAATGAGGATGCAGACGGACTGCACACAGTCCCAGTGCTTCCCCCAGGGAAGATAGCTGGGGCCGAGCAGAGAGAGAGCAGATGGAGAGGTACTCAGGACTCAATCACTAAGGGCCTCACAGATACTATTCAGGGGGTTGGCTTCATCCTTGAGTCACAATGGACCTTTGACCCATAGGCCAGCTTCGCATTTTAGAAAGTTCCCGACAACAGGATGAAGAATGGATTGGAGGGGTCATGACCAGTATAAGGGACCAGTTGGGAGATAATTGTGATTACCCAGGCAGGTATTAGCAGTGGTCCAGACCAGGGGAATGGCACAGGGCTTAGAGAGGGACAAGTGGATGGTCTGGGAGAGGTAGAAGACACAGAAGACACAAAGAAAGTTGAAGTACATGCAGTGCAAGGAGGTGTCAGAGAACATTTCAAAGGAGAGGGGCAAACAGGCATCCTCTGAGGACAGAAAGGCCATTGGAGGAACTGCCACTCGATCAGAGCCCCTGTCTGCTTTAACCCCTGTTTGTGAGTGTCTACCAGGAGATACACAGAAAGGAGGGACACTGGAGGGAGCAAGTGGCCTGGGTCACCACGGGCCCACCCCAAGTTCTCCTGTCCCCATGACAGAGACTCGGCTGACACCCATTCCTCAAGCAGCATAGCCTACCTGGCCCTCTGGACTCTGGAGTAGGAGCGGTGCTGAGTCACATGAAAGAGCAACGTAGAGTGGACGAAATGACCTCTAATAGCATCACCATGCACTGCAAGTCCACGGCTTAGCAACCAGAAATGGGAGGAAAACCAAATGGGAATGGCTCGAAAGGTCACAGAGAAGGCTTTGAGGTTTGCATCCAACCTTTCAAGTGGTCCGGGGGCTTGCAGACCCAAGAATGCCCCTACTCCCTGCTCAGCAGTGAGGCCTCAGTGTGTCTGAGGGTCCTGGCTGGGCTGGATGATACCTCTTCCCAGGATCATTGCTTTCCCTCTGGCATCTGGGTTCCAGGAAGCCATGGCCACTCACTTGTCCATAGAGTGTGGTCAGTCTCGACCTAGGAAGTATTTGTCCAAGTGAGCCAGCATGGACGTTTACAGATACATGTGCATGTTCTGCATCATGTATTGTAGGCATACTCATGTATGTGTGTTGTTTATGCATGCATATGTGTGTGCCCACGTGTGTGATTACCAAAGTATATGCCTTTCTGTGCTTTTGTATACAAATAAGTACAGCTGATGCATGGGTATGTGCATGGTGCTCCTGTGAGCGCCCACTCACAACAGTTAGCTTGTGCTGGGTAACAAGTCATCCCTCAACTTAGCAGCTTAAAGCAAGAAACATTTATAATTTAATATTTCTCATAATTTTGTGGGTTGGCTGGGAGTTTCTTCAGAACCTGTTCCTGTGTCTGTGGCAGCTGGTGGCTCTGCTGAGGGGTGGTCTAGAGTGGCATGGCATGTCTGGAGGTGGCCGTTGACTCAATGTCAGGGGATGACTTGGTGACATGGTCTCTCACCCTCCAGCAAGCTAGCAAAGGTTGGCTCACACCATAGCCTCAGGTTGCAAGTACAGCAAGACAACCTTCATGTGCAAACACTTTTCGATCTCTGCTTGCATTATTTTTGATACTTTCCCATTGGTCAAATCAAGTCACATGGTTAAGCCCAGAGTCAGTGTCTCAGGAGAGAGGTTAGTAAACATATGGATGCAGGAAGGGGACTCATTGCTTCTATTTTTTTAAAAGATTTTATTTATTTATTTGACAGAGAGAGTGCATGAGCAGAGGGAGGAGCAGAGGGAGAGGGAGAAGCAGACCCCCCGCTGAGCAGGGATTCCCGACAGGGCCTCGATCCCAGGAACCTGGAATCATGACCTGAGCTGAAGGCAGATGTTTAACTGACTGAGCCACCCAGGTGCCCCACATTGCTTCTATTTTTGCAAAAAATTGATACAGAGGGCATGTGTGTGTCTACCTGTAGGGCCCACGGGTACCCCTGTCCGTACACGCATACCTGCTCGTGTACGTGTCTGTGGTTACTCCAAAGAGCAGTGGCAGGAGGCTGTGTGTGAGTGTGTATGAGTGTGCGTCTGTGTATGCACACGCATGTGTGCATATGCACGTCCCTGGGCGTATACTCGTGCATGATGCTCAAGAGAGCAGCAGCAGAAGCACGCGTGTGAGCACACTGGTATACCTCTCCATGTACACATTCATGCAGGTGCGGGCGCCTCTGTGCGTGTGCGAGCACCCACCCGTGGGTCTGCCTCTGTGTCTATGGACATGCGCAGCTCCACAAGGAGCCGGAGCCTAGGCTAGCTCACAGGCTTGGGTCTGGACCGAGTTCTAGAGCTTTCCCACAGGTAGTTAAGGTCATGAAGACCAGCTTGTGGTCCCCAGCTCATACCTGCTGTAACTCAGCTCAACCTGCTGCCACTGCACAGCACCCCCTTCCCTCTGCATCTTTCACTTCAGTCCTCCCTATCAGAAGCGCAGGTCACATTCTCCCTCCTCCAGGAAGCCTTCCCGGGTGGAGCCATGGGGGAATCCCCAATCCCTTGCCTGAGTTCCTGGTGGTTAATTAGTACTAACTGCTGTCCACTGGCCCCACGGTTGTTGGTGTCAGTATCTGTCTCCCCCTGTTGCCTGCGGGCCCAGGAGGACAGTAGTGACATCATGTTTAGTCGTGTAGCCTCCTGGCCTTCTTCTCTCACATGGTACCTTGCACAGAGTAGGGGCTCAATCCACCCTGGTTGGGTTGAAAGGGGTGCAGTCTGCCATGCCTGCAGAAGCAGGGGCCGAGGAGATCAGTGGCCTCTCCCCTACTTGAGAACAACTACTCTCCAAGCACCTGCCATCACCCACCCCTTCTATGGCCCTGTGTCCCGCCCCGCAGCCACACTATGCACCCCCCCCACACGTGTGCCATAAAAATAGTGATAATCCCCTAAATGAGATGAGCAACTACCCCATTATCAACACTAACCACCCTATTCATCAATTCTAAGATGGCTTTTTTTTTTTTCCCATTTTCACATGCTGAAATTGAGCCCTATCTCACAAATGATGATGTCTCAAACCATCGGCCAAGTAGCTGTCGTGATGCGGTTGTCATGGCCTGGCGAGCGTGGTCATAGCTGTCCCCATTGTTGTCACTTCAATGGAGGGCTCTGCATTGTTGTGCTACCCGCGCTGAGTGTAATTGCCATTTTCCGCATCTTCAAAAAGATCAGACTATGATTCAGCAATGAAATGAAAAGTTCCTGTGTGTGCAGAAAGGCGCAGATAAGAACAGCGGACACACAGCTGGGATTAGCAAGGCAAACGCTTATTGTTGGAGTGACCGCAATGCATTATCTTCTTGCAAAGCCACCACAAAGTGCATTATGGAACCTAAGACAGGAAGATATCCCAAGGAGATGAAGCTGTGTGGCTTTACAGTACTGAGATACATTTGAAAGAATTGTCTAGCCTCTGCCAAGAATGAACGGAAGGCGGGAGAAGTTGCCAAATACCTGGGAGTGCATTAAACAAATGTGAAAGAATCAAAAGGCTGGTCTGACTAATTGTTGCCTCATATTATTGTGAAGATACTGCATCAGAGTTTAACCAGATATTTTTCTTTTTCAGTGGTCCGTAGCACAGCAGTGTGTCCCACGGGGATGACGTGTAGTATGGCAGACGCCCATGCTTTACCTATCATACCTCATTTAATCCTCTCAAGACCCTAGAATGTGGCTCTTACAGGGGAGTCAGGAGTCCTGATGGTCAAGTCCACTGTAATCAGCTTCACGAGCAGCATTCCACAAGCCCAGAGTGTGTGTCCCGTGGGTTAAGAAGGTTGACTGAGGCTTATCTTCCATATCTTACTTCCAGATGTAATCGACAAACCAAGTGGTCCCTCTACTTTTTAAATAAATGCCCTCCCAGTAAACTTACCAATCTCTTAGCACAAAGCATTGCTTGCTCCACAAATGCCACTTTTTGTCATATCTATGTGTTCTCTGTTATTGCTTACTAAATGGTTTTTATTTTAAAAATCTGCATTCTTTTCATCTATCTGTATCAGTCAGGATAAATCAGGTCATGCTGCAGTAATAAACAGCCCCATCAATCTCAGGGTTTATAATAATCTCGGATTCCAATCCAAGATGAACAACATGTCCACAAAGCAGAAAGGTTACATGAAGGAGGTACTCTTACCATAAAGGAGACACACTGAAGCCGGAAGTTGAAAAGAGGAAAACCCCGGAAGAGAAAAGTCAGCCTCCTCTTGAAACCACATGGCCTCATCTGTCAAATGAAGATTATCAATTATTTATCCTTTGCCTCCTTCAAACAAACCTTTCAAGAATCCAGTGAGATTATGTAATCATTTGGAAGTGTTGCTTTTTAGCTGTTGTAGGTGATCCTGTTGGTGATCTGCCCTTATCCTGCGGGCCTTACCATTTCTTCTTGCCCCGACCAACTCCCAACTACCAGTATCTGAATTGTTTTGCTTCGAGCTGTCCTTTAACACTTGGGAAGGCCAATCTGGCTGTGTGCATGTCAGGCTAGACACACCCTAGGGCATTAGCACCCTTTGGGAGCTACCTTCCACCAGTGACTGACAGGATTTGGCCCGCAATGTCCCAGCTTTCCCACCCTTCTGTAGGATAACTCTATGGCAGAGTTCTGTCTCATTTTCTGGAGACCCCAGGGGGATTATCCTCTGGTTGCCCACCTTGGCCACTAGCGAAATAATGCACCCTACATTTGCTTCTCGCTTCCTAAATAAAGCACTTGTTCTCAAATCCCTGTCTTCGGGTTTGCTTACGGGGAAACCCAAACTAAGAGCTCCAAAACCCCCATATGTGTGAGACAGATGGAGGAGGCAGCACTCAGCTTGAGGCAGAGATGGTTCTGGCAGGGATTTCTGCTATGTGCTTTGTGGGAGAAGATCTACTAGAAGTTAGCACCCACGTCTCCTCTCAATACAATCATGAGTTGCTGAGTATGGTGGCTGTGTGGGCAGGGACAGGGCTCACTGAAGCCCTTCTGGAGGGTCTGAGGTGGAAGGCTCTTACAGCTCTACCCCAACTCCAGGCTCACAGATAAAGATACCAAGGCCCAGAGAGGGGGTGACCAAGATGGCATCGGCTGTATGAGTGGAGACTAGGGGTTGGGAATCCTTTCAAACACATCTCAGGACCCAAACCCACACATGGAGTTGGTTGTGGGCATCACCTGATGTCTTTTCCTCTCCTCCAGGTTTAGAACACTACTGACGATGGAAAGTAAGTCCGTTTGTGGTATGAGCCACAGATGTATTTGGTCTTTGTCTCTGATTCCTGGCACAGAGCTCCTCAAAGCCTTGGAATTTCCTGAGTGACAAGAGTGTCTTTTGTTGTTCATAAGGCCCCCCTTCTGCAAACTTGAGTTTACACTAATGAGGTGACTTGGGGTGGAACCCCTTGATAGTCTCGGGATGGGGCCGATCATCAGAACGGCCAAGCGTTTGGAGGGCTGGAGCTTTCAGCCCCACCTACTGGCCTCCAGAGATTTAGCTCTAGAAAAGCTCTTGAACAAGACTTGGAGAGCTTCTGGGTTGGTGAACAGAGGGAGGTGCTGGGAGGATGGTGTGCCTGGAGAGGTCATGGCAGCTGCGTGGCCAGCACCCCCATACCTTACCCTAGACCTCTCTTCCATCTCGCTCTTCCTGAGTTATAGCCTCCAAAACAAACCAGTCATTGTAAGGAAAGTATTTCCCCGAGGCCCGTGAGCCATTCTAGCAAATTGTCAAACCTGAGGAGAGAGTTGTGAGAACCCCCGAGGTTCTGTGGCCAAGTCAGGCAGAAGTGGGGTACCCTGGGGACCCCATCCATTTGACTGGCATCTGAAATGGGGACAGTCCTGTGGGACCGAGCCCTTAACCTGTGGAGTCTGGTGCTCCCTCAGGGTGGTGTCAGAACTGGACTGAATTGTCGGGCACCAGCTCATGTGGAAGAACAGAGAACTTACTGCTCAGGCGGGTCAGAGTGTTGGTGGGAGCGCCAACAGCTCTTCAGCACTTGCACGACCTTGGTGTCTGCTCCGGCCCTTTTCAAGGGAGTCTCCTCTTGTCTCCTCTTGTCTCCCACCGTCTGCCCCTCGGGGTCTCTGCTATAAGCATCTGGGCTCCATTCAGCACCCAGAAGGAACATTCCCTAATCTTCATGCCTGGGCCCGGCACTTGCTGACCCCTCGCCACGCTCCTCAGGTCCCTCCCCTTGCCCTGCTTCACCACATCCCAATTCTGCCTTGTCCTCCACTCCTCAGCCCAGGCGTCACCTCCCCCAAGGAGCCCTCCCTGCTTTGCCTTCTCAGACCCCAGCCATTCCTCTTTGACCAAGATTGTCCCCCACGTGGCACGTGCCTGCCAGATCCTCGGCTCCATGCCCACAGGCTGTGTCCCGACCACAGCAGGCATGCGACCAGAGCTTATGAGGCGAATGGGTGTTGGCCAGGCCCACGCGGTACATGAGGGAAAGGGGCCAAAGGGGTGAGCGCATTGACACAGGGGCTGGGAGAGAAAACAAGATCCTCTTTTAATTGAGCCAATGAAGTCACTGGTGAGAGAGTGAACCCAAGGAGTTATAAATAGCCTTGGAAATCATGCATATTACATTAGGGGTGTTGGTGACAGCTTAAGTATATTTCCATAAGGTTCCATTATATTTACGTATTAGTTAATGGATACTTAAAATATTATGTTACCGTAATGCTCATGTTTTATTAGCAAACTATCACATCAAATGGAGTTGCTAAGTGTGATGGAAAATTGGCTCCACAACTCGATTTCTGTCTTTTCACACTGAATTTTTGATTCTAATTTCCCGCCCACCCACCTCTGCTGAGGAGGTGATTTTCCTCGGAACACTTGTGATCTCTGCCCTCCGGCTGACCGAAAGGCCTGCAAATGTGCAGGGAAGACCCTGGCCCCTCACCACAGGGCAAGAGTTTTGGCCTAGCTTTGTGAATGACCCAGGCTCAGTTATTTACTTGCCGTGTGACGTTGTTGAATAGGGTACTTGCCCTCCTGTGCCTCGGTTTCCCCTCTCTGTCAAATGAAGACTCAGACTTGAGTGTTAGTATTGGCCAGGGTTCTCCAGAGAAACAGAGCCAACAGGACATATATAGATAGACACACACACACATAGACAGAGAGGGAGAGAGAGATTTGTTTTATGGAATTGGCTCACACAACTGTGGGGACGGGCGAGTCTGAAATCTGCAGGGCAGGCTGGCTGGCAGGCTAGACACCCAGGGAAGAGTTGGAATTTGACCAAACACTGGGTATCGTGGCCTCGCCAAGTTGACACAGAAAATTAATCATCACAGTCTCTAAGCTTCTTAGGGTTGCATGGGTAGAATTTTGGATTATCTGCAAGGGAACTTCAAACTCTGTTGTCTTCAGGTAGGGACGGTGGCTGGAGGCCATCATATGTCCTCAGGTACCCTCAGGCTCCCCACAGGGTGTGGTAGGACAGGACAGGACAGGACAGGACGGAGGGATCTTGAAGACCCAAATGGGTCTCCTCTCTTCTCTCTTTCTAGAGGAGACCTCAGAGAAGGAAGCCTTCAAGCTTTGCTTCTTACCACCTCTTACTACCAGGTAACACCTGCTAAAAAGTTGTATTTGTTCCAGCCTCCATTCAAGGAAGCAACAAATCTGAACAGAAGAGGTGCTCCAGGTGGAGGGGAATGTGGGCAGAAGCGGGGTGGTGAGACTCTGCTGGTGTGGGGGGCAAAGTGGAAGACAGTCCCGGCAGCAGGAGGGTGGGAGAAGGACCAGTAGGGGACTCTTTGGTAAAACCCTCAGCATCCAGCCCCAAGCCCTTATGGTCGCCAGGTGTGACCACAGAGACTCTGATTTCATCCTGCTCACACAGGTCAGTCAAAATCTGGCAAGGGGCAAGCCCAGGACTGCGCACCCCCCAGCCAGGCATCAAAGGAACTTCGAGGAACAGAGTTCAAATCGCAATCTCGCCACTTGCTAACTCCCTAACCGCTGAGATAAGTTACTTCCCTGAGCCAGCATCTTTACCTGCACAGGACCTCCTACTCTTATCGGTTTATGAAAAAGAGGGGTTTTTTGATAAATTCATATAGTAAAAACAATAAATAAATAAAACTTTGGGGAGGACTCAAGTATGAGCTCAAGAGCAGTCTGCAGCTGGATGACTTTGGACAATTCCTATGGCTTTCTGCTCCTCAGTTTCCTCATCTGAGAAATGGGGATATTCATAGCACTGACCTCACAGGACCCTTCATTCCTATCATGTGCCAGGCACCATGCTAGACACCAGAAATGCAGGCGATGGAGACAACAGGTAAAGTCCTTGTCCTTATGGAGCTACATTCTAGTGGCAGGTGTGCGTGTGTGTGTGTGTGTGTGTGTGTGTGGTGGCGGGGGCAGCGTTATGATGGGCAACATACTGAAGCAAAAATACATTTAAAAATATATGATATGAATTAACGGGGAAAAAAAAATAAAGCAAGAAATCGGGCTGAGGAATGCCTCGGGTTTAGTTTCATTTTAAATTAGTCATGGAAGGCCTCACTGAGGAGGTGACATTTGAGCAAAGGTCTAGGAAGGAGAGTAAGTGAGATCATAGCATAGAAGAGCGAGAGTGAACGGACGTCTGAGGACCAAATCCAGCCAAGCCCATTCCTTCCCTCATGGCCCGTGGCTGCCTTCCCATGATAGAGTAGCTGTAACAGACACCTGCAGCCCACGAAGGCTTTTTTTTTTTTCCAGAAAAAGTTTGTCAACCACTAGCAGAAAGCACTGCATAGATTATCAGAGCCCTACTGGGACTTACTCAACTAGTTATTATTTTCTTGTTGATATTCGGTGCCAACTAAACAATGCTGCCCTTGGGAACGATAAGGAGGAACAAGGGATCCGATGTGTCCCCTCCCTGTACAGGACCATGCCCAGAGCTCTCAAATCCTGTGTCTAAAAAGCACAGCATCTTTTTTTTTTTTTTTCTCTTTTTAAAGATTTTATTTCTAAGTCATCTCTCCACCCAACGTGGGGCTCGAACTCACGACCCCGAGATCAAGAGTTGCACGTTCCACCGATGGAGCCAGCCAGGCACCCCTACAAAGCATTGCCTCTTGACAACCAGAGCCGGGGGAGAGGGGACCCCAGGCTGAGAAAACAGCCTGACCAAAAGGCTGGCGGGAAATGACAGATTGTGTTTGGAGAATGTAAGTGGCACAAGGAAACAGGCCTCCTGTTTCCACCTCCAAAAATACCTCCGGCCTGCACGTGGCCAGCAGCAGGCCCTGCCGGGCCGGGGTGGGGGGCTGTCGGTGGGCCGCCCAGCAGCGCCGTGGGCTGGAGGAGCCGCGTTAGCCGCCTGATTGAGTTATGACAGCTCCGTGCGCCCAACGGTAAGCCGGGCGAGGCGGTCCTAGCGGGGGCCTGCAGACAAATGATGATAAAGTGCTCACTTTAAGGAACCATCTCCATAATATTTCATGCTCGTGGCGGGGGGAGGGGGTGGGCAGGCTGCCCTGGTGGCACAGCTAACTACTCCATCAATTGATTTGATTCACGGCGGCAGCTACTCCCAGTCATAATATTTCAAATAAATGGGGCCGTGGATAGAAATAATATCTGCATCAATATTAACCCTGAAAGAACTAATGGACATAAGCTATAATTTCCTGGACATCCTAATAACGCATTTTGACCATTGTTGGCATGGAACGATTTTTCTTTCTCTCTTTTCTCTCCTCTGCTCATCTGTCTGTCTCTCTCCTCCTTACCCTCTGTTGGATCTGCTTTGTTCAACCCCCAGCCTAGTGTTTGGGGACCTTGGGGGTTTCTGTCCCCACCCCCGACCAACCATAGTACACCCTCTCTAAGAGGAAAGAGAGGGAAGCCTAGGGCTGCTTGGCCCATTTATTCTGAGCTGTTTATGAAATGCCCCAGGGAAGCGGTAAGCGCAGAAGGGCTTGCCTGGCAGGCTCGACTGGCTCTCTGCTATCATGCATTCATGCACACATCCTCATTGTGCACCTACTATGCTCTAGACACTTTCCTAGGTGCTTGGGATGCATCTCTGAACAAAAAGAGAAAAAAAAAGTCTGTTCCAGGGAACTTAATACTGTAGTTGGGCAGGAGACAGAGAGACAACTGGTAAACCCCAAACACCCAAGTAATAAATTTCACACTTGTAGCAAAGCCGAGGTCCCCTGCGGTCCAGAAATGGTTCCACTTGCCGACCAGGTGTGATGGCTGAATTAGAGACTTCTCGGGCCTGTTCTTTTCTGCAGTGGTCAAGAACAGAACAACCGAGAGCTAAATACAGCTCCTGATGTGTTTTGTTTTGGCCTGTATAATATGCATTTTTTTAATCCATTGATTACATTTAAAAAGCGGGAGAGTTTGCTGAAAAATCTGATTTCCACCTTCTCCTTAGGAATGGGACAATCTAGTGCTGCCCACGTTCCCACATGGCAACAATGGGCGGGAGCGGGTTAGCATCTGCCCCTGTGGACGAGGCTTGTGCTCTGCGGGTCACCGCGGAGGGTCACTCCCTGCTGCTCTGAGCCCAGCCTCCCAGTCTTCACCCATGTTGCCCCATGGGCATCCACACGTGTGGCCCCTGGTTTTCATCTGGGAGCTGGTTTTCAAACTTCCCTGTCCCAGCCCAAGCCTCTCTCCCAACATACCCCTACCACTAGTCACACCCTCTGCACTCCTGCCTATTCCTTGCTTCTTCTTTTCCACCGTTTTGTGGCTCTACAACCACATCACTGACACAGACACGCTAACAGTGAGCTTGGAAGCCAGGTCTCTTCACCTTTCATGGGATTATAGTACCAGTCCCTCTCTCTGCTGTTCAGCTGAGTTTTGGCCTTGAAATCTTCTTCCCTAATTTTAAAAAATAAATGGATACAAATATGAATGCAGTTCAACCACAAATACAATAAATATATTATATGCGTGTGTGTGTGTGTGTGTGTGTCTGAAATGTGGCTAACACTTTCCAGAATTTGTGAGTGTGAAGAGTCGTCAGTGCAACCAGACAGATCTGGGTTCAACCCAGTGGCAAAGCTCCTGCTATTTGTGGGAACCTGTACCTTTGCTTTCTGATCTTTACAAAGGGCATAACAACAGGACCTATGGCACAGGGTTGTGAATAAAATGAGAGAAGGTACTTAACACATACTGAGCATCCAGTAAAAATGATAACTATTATTATTTTTTTCAATTATTCTTACTTTTATCTTTGTATTACAACTCACTCTCCCCAGGGAAGCAGGGTGGAATGGTGTGGGTGGAGGACGACCTGGAGGCCACAGTCTTATCATTGCAAAGACCTGGGTGAACTTCAAAGCGGTTTCCTAAGCTGACCACACTTTTGAATGTCCACCCATCCTTCTGCTGGACGGGACTTCCACTCCAACTTGGAGGGCGAGGACAAGGGCTGCCATGAACGTACACACCGAGCAATAACCACAGGACACCATTCATTAGGCCAGTGGCGTGCTTCAGAATCACCGGGAGGGCTTGTCAAGGTCAAGACTGCTTGGCCCCGCCCCCTGAGTCTGAGAATCTGCATTTCTACCACATTCTCAAGTGATGCTACAGTTGCAGCTCCAGGACTTTGAGAACCACTAGGTTAGCCACAATGTGGCAAGGGAGTCATGCTGAGTAAGGGTGGTTAGAAAGATGGCCCCACAGGATAGAGGTACCAGAGAGGAGCTTGCTCTCCACAGTCTGAGCCAACAGGTGACATAGGTAGGTGAAAGAGCAAATGATCCCGACTCTTGTACACACTTAGGACTCTGAACTCCTCTATTTCTCCAGCTGGTTTCCCTGAGTGGGGTTGGAGTAAGCAGGATGGAAGGCAGTCTCATACCAAGGACCCAGTGGCTGACAGTCAGGGCAGGCGGGCCAGAAGTGGGCGGGTGGGGGGGGAGTGATGGGGAAGTATCATGGGGCACGATGTGTTCCTGAGAAGTGAGGGTAAGGTGGGAGTCTGGCCGGGATGGTGGCTCTAGCTGTGATCCTCATACCTGCCAGATGGGAAACATAAACATAGTTACCACCTGTCCTGCATACAGGGGAGATCCCTGCCCCCACACCCAGAACCTGGCCCTACAGGAAGCTGTTGGAAGGCCACTTCCACCTTCTTTTCCAGATCTGAGGGGGCTCTCCATCCACTCCTTTGTTAGAAAGGGGAACATCTGGGGGAGCCTGGATGGCTCAGTCGGGCGCCTGGGTGGCTCAGTCAGTTGAGCTTCCAACTCTTGATTTCGGCTCAGGTCATGATCTTGGGGTGGTGAGATCGAGCCCCGCATCAGGCTCTGCACTCAGGGCAGAGTCTGCTTGGGATTCTTTCTCTCCCTCTCCCCACCCACACTACCACTGCGCGTGCTCTCTCTCTCAAATAATAAATAAATCTTAAAACAAAGAAAGGGGAATATCTGTGTATCAGACACCTCTTGTGTGCCACTTCAAAACCACTCAGCCTCACCTCCCACACCAGCCACTACTGCAGCCACTGATTCTCTGCAGGTTGCAAAGCTTCACAGAGGTGCAGCCTCATGCACCTCCCCTTGACCCATGCCTTGTAGGTCTCACTTCCTGCCGACGCTCCTCTAACACTGTCTCATGGAATGCCAGGATTCATACATGCACACCCCTTGAATGCCCTTGACCACGGGGGATAGAAACTGATGGATCATTGCCTCCCTCCTCTTCCTCCAGGTAGCAGTATTGCTCTGCATGTCCTACGGCTCCCCACAAGGTCCCAGGAGATCAAGTTCAGTCATCCCTATTGATGGCCAACACCATACAGCATCCTTGCACTGGCCTTCCGACCTTCCCTGTTTCTCACCTTCTGTCCCACATGCCTGCATCCTTGCGTCTTTCCTTAATGAACTCCTTGAATGTAAGCCTTTGTGTTAGGCTTTGCTTTGGGGAGAACCTCTGGTTAGAGAATTTCCTAAACTGAGGTTCCAAGCCTGACAGAGATCATTCACCATCCAACCATTCAGCAAATGCTCTGACCCCGGGAGCGCACGTGCTGGGTCCTAGAGAGGCAACAATGGACAAGGCAGTGAACAGGTCACAGGTCCTGGCCTCAGGGCTCCCACTGCATTGGGGAAGGAGTCAATGAGCTAACAGAAGCATCAAAGGGGAATAAATGCCCAAATCAGGAGAATCAGAGTGGCCATCCAACCCACTCTGTCCAGAAGAGGTGAAGTCTGAGCTGAGATCTGTGGCTAGACCAGGACAAAATCCAAATCGGCTCTTCGGCTTTCAGAGTTCACCCCAGAAAGACAGGAATTGGATATATGCCATGAATATAACTTACTGTGTCATCCTTTCTAAAATATACTAGAATCTACTGATCTACCCTCAGCTTTCCTTTGAGTCTAACCAGAGCCTGGTTGCTTCCAGTTTGTCCATTTTCTTTTTCTCTGGTTTTTGAGGAGATGGAGGGGAGTGGTCCCCATTACCAAGAAAGCAAAATGCAATCAGTCCAAAGATGGTCCTGCATCGCCGGGAGATTCTGTGTGACCCTGAGCCTCATCCTTCTTCTCCTATCTACCACCTTTTCTTCATCTTTTGCTTCTACCTGGGTCCGTTCTCCTCACTGACCCATATTTGGTGACGTACTGGAGGAGGACTGGGGGCACTGGAAGTGCCTCCTTGCGAGAGAAGCCTTGGTCTCCCAATGGAGATCAGTACCAGCCACTTCCTTCGCCCACCACCCTCTCAAGACGAAATCACACGAGGCTAATTGGATGACTTCCAATGAGGGGCCCCAGGCATGTTCTGGTATCTCCAGGAATTCTTCCTTGAATTCTCAAAGCACTTTGGTTTGAATTTGCTTTAATTTCTAGAAAAAGCCTAAGCATAAAAATGAGCCAAATACACCTTTTCAGATGAAGGAGCAGAGGCAAATTAAGTGTGATCTTTCCTTGTTGCCAAAAGATATGGAAAGGTCCAGCTTAGACTCCTCCAACATGGGGAGGGTGTGAAATGGATGCTCCTCTAAGTGGCTCCCCTCAGCCCCAGATGTAGCTGGATCTTTCTGTGCTGAGGCTTCTCCTGCATTCCATGGGGCCACCATGCCTGGGTGCCTGGAACGTGATAGAGGGAGGGGTCCCTGCTCTACTTTGCTGAACTCTTATTCTTACTCATTCTGGGAAATGTGGGTTCCAGCTCCTTTAGAGAATGTGGGATTTGGCTCTTGGCTTCTGCTGAGAGCCAGCATTTCCTGGGGCTGAAATTGGGCCAAGTCCTCTGTGTGGCATAGCAAAACCTTTTTTTCTGTCTAGCTCTCAGGGCCCCTAGGTGGTAGGGTCAGCAAGGTCATCCTTCTCCCTCCTGGCACCAGGGGAACTTGGCTGAAGCCAAACCAAGGTCCCCTGGCAGCCAGCCCAGCCAGAGTTAACCTGCTCCTTGGCACAAATACTCTGAGGAAGGAAGTCAACTTACCAGGATGGTGTAGCTTGGGCACTAGGTTGGCAGCCCGGAGACCTATGTTCCACTCTCAGCTCTGCTACTACTTTGCTATGTGACCTTGGATAAGTCACTGTCTTACTCTGGTTCTCCATCTCTCCATCTGTAAAATGAGCAAGCTGGGACATCTCTCACATTCTGAAATACTAACTATAATTCCAGGAGCTCAAGAGAGAATATATAAGTAAGTACAAGCTTTGGGGAGGGTCCCTTTGCAACCCAGCAGCCTGCAGCATCCTTCTGAGCAAAGTAATGTATTTGGAATTCAAAGATCGCGAAGGTTCTTTATTGCTGAAGGGGGAAAGGTCCGAATATTGCTTAGCAAATTACCATCTGCTAGGGGCACCATTATGCCTTGACACAACCATTGGTCAGCAAATTGGTCACATTATTGGTTAGTAAATTTGAGGCTGCAGAATTATTTATTGGCAAATTAGAGATGGCAGAATTATTGGTTGGTGAGGCCAGAATTGCAGCGATTGGTTAGCAAATTAGAGATGCCTGTTTTGGTCTGTGAATAAATCACGGCTGGTCAGGGTATTGGAGGCCAAATTAGAGGTGGCCGGGTTATTTATGGCCCAGCCAGGAAAGCAGAAAGCACATTTGCCGGGCAGAGAGGGGGTCAGCCCTCAACGTGTGAGGCTACTCCTTGAGTGTGCTTCCAGGTTGGCACTTTTCAAGGAGCAATTATTTTGTAAGTACTAATGATGAAGTGGCCTGAGCCAGATTCTTGTCCTGTACCTTCTAGCCCCCATCTCCCACTCTTTGTTTCCAAAGAGAGCTTAAAAGATGTTGGCTGTCTTGGGCCTGGTCAGTGGGGCAGAGGCTGGATTTCCAGCCCAAGAAAAGATTTGAGCAGAATTCCTTGCTAGAGAGGGAGCCGAGTTTGATCCAGGAACATGCTCTCCACAGAGGTTTCTCAGATTATGCTCAGGCCCAAGCTAGAATGGGGAACGGCGGTCCATGCAAAGTACCTGACCTCAGGAGCTCAGGATCAGGTTGAAACTTCTCTTCTCCAAGGCTCTGGCCAGATCCCAGTTCCCTGGGAAGTCCACCTCTTCCCTGGCAGTCTGTAGTGTCTCACTACTGTTTAAAACTTCCCTGTCTAGACCACTTGCTACTCAGTTACTTTCATACTGCCTTATAGTTGCTTTTGACTCTTGAGTTTTTCATAGCTCCACTGCTAGATGAGAAGCTTTCTGAGGGCAGGACTCCATGCTCTAGTCATGGAGCCTGGCACAGGACTGAGCATATGTAGGTACATATTGATGCTTACATGGGTAAATGCATGGATGGGTAGACAGATGGATGGATGGATGGATGCATGCATGCATGCATGCATGCATGCATGGATACATGGATGGATGGATGGATGGATGGATGGATGGATGGATGGATGGATGGATAAAGAAAGAATGGATAAAGAATGAATGGATAGATGATGGATGGATGATGAACAGACGAATGAGAAATGGATTAATGAGTGGATGAATGGTGTTTGGATGGTTGGATAGAAAGATAAATAATGTTACTGGTGTTTATAGAAGACAGAAATTCCAAAATGGAGAAATTTGGAAGTGATTTGAGGCTATACAATCCACCCCCACACTTGCCTAGCCCACTTTTTTAAAATAAAAAACCAAGGAGGCTATTGTCACTGTTCTCACATCCTGGACCATAAGGTAAAATCAGCCAAGATATCCTAGTTACCCCAAGGACAGTGAGACTACTCATCTTCAGTCTATAGGAGAGAAGTTCGAAGGAGAGCCCAGGAAGAATCTTGGAGCTGAAGGAGGACAATGATGTCAAGGGGAGCTTTTGCTTTCATGGTCATCATGAAGTCACAGATGAAACAGGGAGTCTTATCATCCTTGTAATGACAAGCTGAGTTTTAACTCCCCAAAGCACCTGTATCCTCACCTGTTCATTTATCCCCAACTCATCTTAGAGGGCAGCTAGGCAGGGAGTCTTCTTACCATTTTATAGATGAGAAAACTGAAGATCAGAGGGAAGGGATGATTTTCCCATGGGCCCACAGTGAGTTACAGTTAGAATCCAGTCTGCTAATCACTGTCTCTGCTTCCCCCCATCTCCAGCCAATTGATCTGTCCCCTCTTCCCTTCCAATAGTTCGCAGTTCCCATGAGCACATCTGCACAGCACAGACACTGTGCATTGGTTGAATTGAAAGAAATCAATGATGATATAATTCCATTCTGTAAGCTCAATATTAATCCTTCACATTTGTGCTTTTAACCTTCCTACGTCCCCTGGTTATTTCATTTATTCTCCAGAAAGGCAGCTCTGATGTTATCCAATGCTGGCTATTCTGTTTGCTCTCCTTTCAGTCATATTCTCTCTGCTCTCTGCCCTGGGAGGCTAACCCTTGTGGACTGCATTCTCCAGACTCCCCTGCCCTCTGGTTTCTGCCTAGGTTTGGCCAATGGGAGGCACTGGCAGGACATCAGAAGGTAGGAAGAGAGAAAAGTTGGGGTGTTTCTTCCCCACTACCTCCATGTTTTGTTTCTGTGTCTCTGCTGGAGCTAAATCCCATTGTGATAACTCTAGCCAGGTGGGCGCCTCCTCCAATTCTAGATTTTACTGGGCTCCAGAAACACTACTTCCTCTCCTCTTCTTTAGCTCCAGGGGTGATAACAGGGCAAATTCCTGGGGTGGGGGAGCTCAGCATACCCCTTGCCGACTCCTTAAATCCACAGACACCTCTGTCTTCAGTATCTTGGTTCAGGTCTGTTCATCCAAACCATCGGTTGATGAAAGGGCAAGCACACCAAACAGACGCCAACATTTGGCTTCCTCCTCCCAAGCTCAGCTCTGACCATGAAAGTTCGGTCATGTCCTCCATCATAGTCTTCATAACTACTGGAAGGTGCCCCTCGGGGAGAATGTGCTCAGGGTGGATAACTATGCCCCAGCTTCCTCCACCCTCAAGAGCCACCGTGAGCTACTCATCTGTGCCTTGTGACTGGGTCATGAAAAACCTCACTGTGACCTCCAACTGGGGACTTCCCCCCTCTGTCCTCAGCCTCCTCATCTTTTAAATGGGGAGAATAACAGTGTTAGGACGATTGAATGAGCTCATGTGTGTTTAGTGTCTGGAGTACAGAAGGCACTGGATAAACGAGAGATATATTATCACTCTTAATGATAACCACCACCCCCCATTGTTGGACATTTCTATTATTTCAGCTTTTCGTTATCATAAAGGATGCTCTGATGAGCATCGTTGTAGATAAAGCATTTTTCATAGTTAGTATGATTTTCTCAGGACAGATTCTTGGCTCCAGTGAAGTTATCAGCCAAGTCAAAGTCAACTTGGTGACTTTATAAATGCAGCCAAATCAGTCTTTCAAAGCTGCTTTGCTGAATGGGTTTGAATAGTTGCAGCCACTATTTATTAAGTGCTTACTGTATGCCTGCGATTGGTTCATGCCATCCCTCTGAGGTAAGCCCTTCATTATTCCCCATTTTCAGGACAGAAAACTAGAATAGAGAGCCATCCCATCACTTGCCCAAAGTCATGGAATCTGGTTATAGCACCACTGGAGATCCAAGTTCAGCCACCTGACTCCCAAACCCCTACTTTCAACTGCTTGCTGCCCTGTTTCCATCTGTGGCTTTGGTTTAGTGGGCCAGCCCTGCCTCTCTTTCCCTGGCACCAGGCCTCTGAACACAAGCTGGGGCAAAGAGCCCTCCACATACTCCCAAGAGGCTATGCTTGCTTGGGCAGAGCTGGAGTGGGGAGGCAGGAACTCTGTCACACCACCCTCCCCCACCCTGGGGCACTCCAACCTCTTACAGCTCAAAGGACATCTGGGTAACAAAATCCTAGAGAGTTAAAACCAGAAGGCACCTTACAGAGCCCTCAAGGAGGCGCCTTTTCATGCACAGGAAACCAGCTGGCATCCACCTCCTTGGGGCTTTTCTAAGCTAAGCCCTGGCCCTCCTGAGGTTGGACGAGGCAGAGCTGAGGAAGCCCTGCTATGGCAAGCAAGCCCTACTCTGGAGGGTCGGGGAAATGGGAGCAAGCAGGGCAATTCCTCCAGCCTGCTTTGCCTTTCTTCCCATCAGCAGTTTTGCCATGCGCTACGGAAAGGCTCATTGTGCAGACTTGGCCACAGAATCCTTGCAAACCCAAGTCATCTGCAGGAGCCCAAATCTATGACCTCCAGTGTCTGGACCCCTGAGAGGGGAAACCAGTGCAGGGGGAGGAGGGATACAGATTTTTCCAGCTGGAAGTGCCCCCTGGCTGCCCCCAGATGCTGGCATCCCAGTGTGTCCTCCATCAGGATCCCTGGCTCCAAGGAGAAGTGGCAGGAGCCGACTGGAGAATTCAGAGCAAATACTGACTATGTTGGGTTGGAAATCAGGTCAGGGGTGGAAAACTCAGTCCACGGCTCTACACCTTCTGGGCTTGGCCAGGGAGGAAATACAAGGGCTTCCCCAGAGCAGATGGCGGCCCGGCCAATAGCCGTCTGGTGCAGCTCGCCTTCACATTCTCCCACCCCACAGACCTCAAGGGTGTTAAGAGCCAGCCCAGGCCTGGCCGTGGGGTACACGCACTGGGCCCAGACCCACGACCATCTGTAAAGTGAGCCCAGCCATATCTTGTTTGGTCTGTGCAGAGCTTAGAAAAAGTTGAAATCTTAGCCAAGCTTTAAACGTTAGAAACATGATAATCAAGTTTTCTGACTGCAGTTGAAAAAAACCAAGAGGAAAGAGACAGATTTTCCACTTGCAGTGATGTTACAAAATTGTCCCCTCCAATAAATGAATTAAAAGCTTTATTTGTTGTTTGGAACAAGTCTCTTTACGGGAAAGTGACAAGTCGGTGATATAATAGAGTAGGTGTGTGAACATACAGAAAATTGTGAGAATGTCACACACACACACACACACACACACACACACAAATGCCAAACTTGGGAGACCCTGTTGTGCATCGGGATGCCCCTAGAACAGGCCGAAAGAAGAATGAATCTGTAGGTCTGTCTGCATGTCTAAAAGTGTCCGATAGAGCAGAATTTCTGACTCCTTCAAGTGGTTTCCTGAGCCATGGAGTTCAACCAGCCACCAACAAATTGCCTTGTTGCACAAAAGACCCAGGAGAATGTGTTAGGTCCCAGAAGCTTTGCCATGAGTTAAGAACTCCAACGTGATAGATCTGTGGTTTCCCACCCCTGCTCCCCTCCCTGCTCTTTCCTTTGCTGCACTAGGCAGCTTCTCCCTGGCAAAAAGAGAACACATGTGTGCCGTTGCATATTTTTCTGGAAACCTGCTCCCGAACTGTAGTCATAACTCCTGGTAACAACCCATTCCTGCAGTTCAGAGATCTTTTATAAGCCTATTTTAGGCATTTGATTATTGCCTGACTAATAATAGGGACGCGTTTTGTCAAAGAATAGACTGGAGGATATAGTAGAAACCGTAGTGTGTAATTGCTCAGTGACTGCCATTGAGAATTCCTAGTTACTGGAGTAAGAGAGCCTCTCTCTCAGGTGTGAGGCGCCATTTTTTTCATGTAATAATTAGGCTGTGAGAAAGCAAGCAGAGAAACCCACCCAGAGAGCAAACTTGTTCAAAAAGAAGGAAGAAAGGAAGGAAAGAAGGGAGGAAGGAAGGAAGGGGGGGAGGGAGGAAGGAAGGAGAGGAAGGAAGAAAGCATGGGAAGAAAGGATGGAAGGAAGGAAGGAAAGGGAAGGAGGAGAGATGGAGGAAGGAAGGGAAGGAAGGGAAGGAGGGAGGATGGAAGGGAGGGAGGCAGGGAAGGAGGAAGGAAGGAAGGAAGGCAGGAAGGAAGGAAGGAAGGAAAAAAAAAAGGAAGAGGGAAAAACCAATCCTGAAACACCTGTAGGGTTTATTCACACTGCCTGGGGGAAAGAGAAGTTCGTGGGGTTAGAACCCAGGTCTTTCTGACTCGAAGCAACTTGTCCTCTGAAGGTATAGGACTTAATGAACTGCAGGACCCCTCGAGGCTCAGAGCCTCCCACAGCTGACCAATATCTCATCATTTTTTTAAATTCAAATGCTTGCCTTAAATGATGCTTATATTCACATCTGATCATTTAGGACGGTGGCCTTCAACCTTTCTTGAAGCAGCAGAATTCTGTCTCCAGGTGGTCCATTTGGGGGAACATCAGCATACACTGTGGATAAAGAACAGAGCTTTGGTTGCAGGAAAGGCAGAGACCAGGGCTCATTCCTTCCCCACTCTCTCTACACTCTGGGTCCTAATGTAACCACTGAGGAACCTCCAGGAGCTCCGAGGGTTTCTATGAACCCACTTTGGAAATCACTCCTTTGAACACTCATTCATACCCAAGTAAGACAAACAGCCAACCTCTAACTCACTGTAGACTTGGCTCCCTTTCTTCTCCATGCCCCTGGGATGATGAGTAAGGACACAGCCAAGAGGTCTGCCATGGTAATGGCGGACAGATTAGTGGTGCCAGGTGGGAATGACAAGTTCATTCATGAGCACAGGTGAGACTCCCTCTGTCGACTACCAGAAACATCTGGGTGAGGGGGCTTTGCAGGGGCCTGGGGATCTGCATCCTCAGAAGGAAGCCAGAGTCAACAGAATGCAGGTGATAGCCAAGGATGTCATCTACCAGTTCCCTCAGTTGGACAATTCAGGTTACAGGGCATTCTTGGTTACAACAAATATTTCTAAGAGTAAAAGATGGATTTTTATTTTCTGTTCTATTTCTTAGTTGACCCATCAGTGCCCCTGAGTTTCTAGCCTTTTCCTCTCCTTGGATGTAGACCTTTCTTTGAGAGGGACGGTGAGAGTAAAGACCAAGGCTCTGGAAGAATCAGCTTATGAATCCTCATCACTGCAACACCAGCAGGAGCTTCCAGAAGGTTCCCTGGGTTGCTATCCTCCCCCTGCCCCGCTTCCTGCTTATGGCTTCATGATGGCCTTACGTCAAATGGGTAAAGTTGACAGTGGGGACATGTGTGAGGAGATGGGGCACAGGAGCAGGTGAGCTGAAGCTGAGCTGGCGAGACTGGGGGGGAGGGGGAAGGGGGAGGGGAGGGCCATCGCTGAAGAGGAGCAAGATTCACACCAAATAGCGCTAAGCCTGTGGCTCGGCCTCTGCACTCGGCTCCTCTTTGGCCTAGAGAAGCTCATTCACCCTCTCTGAACCTCAGCGGACACTGCTTAAACCAGGAAACTAGCCCTTATTTAAGATAACTGCTGAACTTTCTGCACTGTCCAGAGGGGTCACTGGGAGCGAAGATGCTTTGTCATTCTAGAGCAATCGTTCTTAACTGGTGGTGCTTTTGTCCCCCACCCCGGGGCTCACGTCGCAATGCCTGGAAACACTTTTGGGTTGTCACAAGGTGGGGAGGAAGGAAGGTGCTGCCAGCGTGTAGCGACTAGAGGCCAGGAATGCTGCCTCGATGTCCCAGAGGGCACAGGACAGCCCCCCCACAATAAGGAATCATCCACCCCCAAATGTCAGTAGAGCAGAGCCTGAGAAACTCTGCTTTTGACTCTACGAGCTGTGTGATTTAGACAGAGCCAGCTGTCAGTGGGCACCCAAGGCAGGTCACAAGGGATGGCACCCTGCTCTTGCCCGGGGCGGGGGGGCGGGAGGGCAGGGGGAAGGGACAAGGAAAGGTCTCAGACCTCCACTGCTGGAACTTCTCTGGAATTTGAGCCCAGAAAAGTTGTTGGCTTTGGACAAAAAATAAATAAATAAATAAGCATGGCCCTGGTCACTAGAAGAAATGTCTTCCCCCAGGCTGGTGGCAGGCCAGGTAAACAGTGACAGCCTTCTGAAGAAATTCATTAATCACTGGGGATCTCCTTACCCATGCTTCCCCACTCAAATTCTCCCCCCTCCCCGGATCCCCGCACCCCTCATTGCTAAGTGCCATGGCCTCCCCTTCAGATTCTGATTAGACCTTATCAGCCAGGTAGGGACCAATCAATGGCAGATCACCGGAAGATTGAGCCCCCAGATACTTCACGGGTCCTATCCCCAGTCGCCCCAGTTGCTGGCTGCCAACAGAGCAGATCTGGCTTTAGGTGATATCATTCCATGTCCTCAACCAGAGACATTGAGATAATAACTTTCCAAATATTGTCTTACGAGATGCCTATCACTGTAAAACAATATTTTGTCACCAGGCAATGAACAAGGAGGAGTATCATCTTGCAGAAACCCGGAGGTTGGTGGAGGGAGGCGAGGTCATCCCATGGTGGTGAGGGTTGGGGGAAGCAGCAGTGGGGTGAGATGGTGGGCTTCCCAGATACTCAACGGTCTTTGGGACAAGGGAGGGGGGCTTGGCCAGAGGAGCTCGTTTTCAGGCTGTAGATAATGCATGCCAAATCAGAGAGGAAATGCAATTTGCTCTTAAAATGGGGTGCACTGGGGGACATGGATAGGAAAGACCCTTTCCCTGCTCGCAGGGAGTTTACAGTCAAAAAAGGAAGACACCAGAAGCAGATGCACAACAAGGTAGACAAGATCGTGGCCAAGTTGAGCTCACTGTGTAGCCCTGTTGCATCGTCAGATGACCACCAACTTAAGCTTGTCAGCAAAAATAAGATACAGAACGATACAATACCCAACCACAAACTTACTGGTTATAAAGTACCTTTAATTTCTTCTTGGTAACAGAGGGATCTTGCCGGAGGCAAGCTTCAGGTCCGTCACTCGGGAATTCTGAGTCTGGAGATGGGGAAGGAAAGGCAGAGGAGGGAAATGACCAGAGAGGATTGAGAGACACAGGTCAAGTCCTGTCAGTGTGTCCATAAAACCGCACCCAAGACTAAGGCTGTCACTCTCCCTTCCCGGACACCCACCCCTGCCATCAGAATTCCCTTGGAAAATTCCCTAGGGTACTCTTCTGGGGAGATCCTCAATAGGCCAATCAGATGGAAGTGACAGAGCAAAGGCGAATGCCATGTGTTTGGGGGTTTGAGAGAGGGGGGCAGTGTGGGGGTCTAGTGCTGCCAGGACATATTGAGCCAAACCCCTCATGTTTCTGGAGTGAACATCCAGTTGTGGTGAAGGGCAAGGCTGCTGGAGGCCGGCTGGCTCGGCCCCAAGTCGGACTCTACCACTTACTGTGTGACCTCAGGCAAGTTTCTCCGCCTCTCTGTGCTTTGGCTTTCTCATCTAGAAAATGGGCGGTCAATAAGGTTGTTGTGAGGGATTAAGAGAGCACGTAGAACGCTGCCTGCCTGACACACAAGGAAACCACCACAACTGTTAGCTTTCATTAGGACCCCTGAGTCACTGGAGGATTAAGTGGGAAATTCCAGGGAATCCATTCGATCTGTTGGCTCACCACCTCCTAACACCAGGTTTAGGCAAAGACCACTGTGTGCAGGAGCTTACAGTCTGGTGGGGAAGACACAGCTGAAGGATACTTTCAAAATATAATTTCAGGCGGCGATAAGAGCTTTGAAAATGATCCTGGCTATGGGAAAAGGATGAAGTAAACCAGGAGGCTAGCAGCCGCAGGCTGTCTCAGACAGGGTGGCTGGCAGAGGTCTCTGGCCGGGGCTGACCTCCGAGCGGAGATTTGGAGGAAGCAAGGAAGGCCAGCAAGTGCACGGGCCCCAGGCAGCAACTGCCTTCTTCCTGGTCCTGGACACCTTCCTCCCGCACCTGTTGGAGCACAGTGGCCTTGACGTTCTCCCTGCCCCCCAGGCCTTGCTCCTCCCTGATCCACTGCCCATCTTAAAACGGTGGAGTCGGTGACTAAAAATAAAAGGGGACCTTCGGGGTGTCTTCCTTTTGCTCCATGGTGCCAGATAGAGAGCCTCGCTCAAGGAAGGAGGCAGTATTTTTTCGAGGAGGGAGTTCTTTGGTGACCACATCTGTCATACAAAATCTCTGGACCCTTGAAACCCCAGGTCCCAGGTTCGAGTCCTGGCTCCTGGCTTTCTTGGCTGCGGACCGTGACTGGATGATCACAGAACGTTCTGTCCCAATGATGGAAGTGATGGTGTTGATGAGGACGATGGGGGCCACAGGTGTCCACTGTGCTGTCGGGGGCAGACCACAGCGTATGGTCGTCCTAGATGTTGGCCAAGTTACTGAATCTTTCTGAGCCTCAGTTTCCTCAAGGGTAAAGGAGGATAACCACGTCAGAAAGTGGGGCTGCCTGAAGATGGGACGAGCTAACGGGCGTGTCACCAGGGGGCCACCTGACACATGAAGAGGCGCTCCCCGCTAACCCCACACAAAGAACCACAGTGTCACACAGCACCTTCCCAGCTGTCACCTTCATATCTTTCTATCGGAAGGAGAGCAATTTTGAGAAACTACAGTCATTTGAAGTTCTTCTTCATTATTAATTTTATAGAAAGTTATTTTGTGGATCTGCCTTTTATTTTATTTTTTTATTTTTTTGGTAATTAGATGCTGTAAAAAATTTTTAGTGATTTTCTCTTCTTTGTAATTAGAAATAGCGATTAGAGTATCTTTTATATTACATGGCATTTTTCCTTTAAACAATTGTATACATTTTGTATTCTTTGCTTTTCTCCATACAGACTTTAATGAGAATGGATTCATTGTGTGCCATAATTTGCTATTATTATAGTGTGTCATGAAAATGAGTTATTTCCGTCACAGAAATATAATGCCCAGTGTAATGTATTTTTGCTGGTGGGTTTTTTTTTTTTTTCCCTCTAGGGACAGGGGAAATGTGTTTGCCAAGTTTAGAACCCGCTTGAACCTCAAAGCCTGGGGAATTGCAAAGCAAAGGGAGCTTTCTGGAGTCCGAGAGTGCTCCCTTCTTTGGGCGGCACAGAGCAAAGCGCGAGGCAGCGGAGAGCTGGTTTTGCACATTTCATTAAAAAGCACACGGGATTCTAAACAGTTGGTTCCCAGCAAATGGCATCTGTTCAAGCCAGGCTCAGGGAAGCCAAGAGCAGGTTGCTTCTTAAGACTCTGAGCAGGCCGTGTAATCGCTGAGTTTGGAAACCCGTGGAAACTTCTGGAAACCTGCCCGTGTTTCTCCCCGCCGCCGAGTGCAAACCGCCCACACAGCCCACCCTCCGCTGTAGGTGACACAGCCTGGTCTACCCACAGGACCTGCCAGCGAGCTTCAGGCCGGGGATGGTGGCCCATCTGCTCCGGCCTTCCAGCCCCATGTGGGAGCCCAGGCAGGGAAGGGGGAGGACACTGTCCCCGCAGCTCACCATGAGGTGGGTGCCCAGGGGCTGGGTTCTCCCTAAAACAGGCCACCTCCACGCTCCTGCCTACCAATTAAAGCGTGCTCAACAAGAAGTCGCTCCCGGGGGACAAAGATGTAATTTGGACCTCGTGTCCAGATTCTAGGAAGGCAAGGGTAGACAGGAATAGACTGGCCATATTTGCCGCCCCGCCGGGGGGGAGGGGGTTCTCTGTGCTGTGATATCTCATGACCCTCGTTAGGGTGGATGCCAGGGAATTGGAGCACGAGCGAAGAGACATGTATGCCAAGGGCGGGGCGGGAATTCCAGCAGGATACAGATGGCACGCTCCGAAAAGGTCACTGGAGAGAGTTTATTATGGTCACCGCCCCCCACAGGTGTGGGCACTGGCAGTTCTGGGAGCACCCGGACTTTGGGCTGGGGACCGTGGCCCGTCTGGGGCCTGTTGCGGGTGCAGGGAGAGGGAGTGAGGAGCTGGCCCTTTTCTCTTGCAGGAGCAGCAAGGTTCACGCTTCCTCAGAGAGCAGAAGCAGGGGCCCAGGATGCTGATGGGTAACAGCCCTCCCTCTGCCCTGCCGACTCTGGCTTGCAAAGCCCACGTCCTATCACCTCCTTCTACTGTCCCAACAGCCCTGGGAGGCAGCCCGTGGGGCCAATTCTTCCCATTTCGCAGAGAGGAAGATGGGAGCTTCAGGAACCGGCCTGGAGCCATAGCTCACCACCTGGGGAGCGTCTCAGCCCCTGCCTAGGATAGGGAGCAGGCTGAGGGAGGTAGGAAGCCAAGGGCTGAGCTGGCTGGAGTAGACCCCCCAAGTTGCCTCCTGGGCACATTCACCCCACAGCCAGCCCTGACCCGGCATGTCCTGGTTAAGAGACTAGAATGTGCCAGCAAATTGCCAGATTTCAAATCCCAGCTCTGAGGCTTCCTAGCAGAACCTTGGGCAAATTATCTAACTTTATGGGGCCTCAGTTTCCCCATCTGGAAACTGGGGATAATAGCATCACTCCGGCGGGATGATAACGAGAATTAAATGAGCTGGTTCAGGGAAAGCCTGTGGACCAGTGCAGACAGGCTCCTAATGGCGTAGTGCCCAAAGTGCTGGTTCAGGGGTGAGGGGGCCATGACCCCCCCCACCAAAATTTGGTCATCTGAGCCTTGCACCTGTCCACTTGTGTCTGCTCAAAGAGTGTGCCTTTCCTGATTCAGCCAGCCCGAGGGGTGCCTGCCTTTTTCTAACGCCTGGCTCTAGAAGGCCAGCACATTCAAGGTGCCCAATTAATAGTATTATGGTTTTCAGTTCTGAGGATGCTCCTTTTCCCCCTGCTCAAGCTCTCCTCTGGAAAGGAGCAAAGCCAAGCCTGGTTATTGAATTCGGAGGGAAAGATGTGATGTGGACTTCCCAAGTGTGACACTCCCCACCCCAGTAGATCCCTGTAAATAGCCCAGAGCTTGGACCCGGGCTGCCTCTCAGCTGCCTCGGCCTGGTCCATGGGCTGTCGTGATGCCCCAAGGCCCCCCACTTACTCCTGCAGGACATGAGAACAGATGAGCAGAGCACAGCCCTTGATCTTAGATCTTAGAACAATTCCCTCTCGCTTCCCCCATGTGTGTTTGCGACTCTCTTCCCAGCTGAGGACTCATATTTAAACAGGGCAAAGTGACATTCCATCATTAATACCTAATGCAGTTGTATTGAGTTGTGTAAACATGCCTCCTAGCAGAGGGCCCTGTCCCCCCTCCTTGGCCCCCTCCCCGTTATAATTGTTTTCGCTCCCCTAAACTCAGATGTAATTCAAGTAGGAGAAATCGTGGCTGGGATTACATCTGCAGCCAGGGAATTATTAGTATGACTTTTTGGCGGCATGACAGTGATGTTTCGACAATCTATACATATTGATTTAGGTCGATAATAAACAATTTGATTAGCCTCCCCATCCATGGGCTGTCATTTCAATCACGGACAGGGGCCCAGCGGAGTGGAAGGCAGGCAGCACACGCAAGTGGCAAGAATTCTCAAAATAAGAAACTCCGTCCTGATTAGAGGCCTGGCTTCAGTGAATTGGACAAGACAGCTCAGCTGCCACGTTATTAACTCCCTGGGAAAATACTCGGCTGGTCCCCGGGGCCAGCCCGCATATTCTGATGTGGATCGATAAGCAATCTCCGGTGTATATGGAATTCAGACTCGAATCATTTGTCTCTGGCTCCTTTCTCCAAAGGGAGCCCCATGGTCGGACCTGGCCTGCTGCCCCAGCACCCCACCCCCCGCCCCCCCACACACTCCCCTTTTAACTAATGACCCGCCACGGAGGAGGCCAGAGAGCAGAAATCTCTTCCATCACCGAGAGAGGCTCTCTCAGGTGGGCCTAATGATGGTAATGGCCTCCTTTCAATTTTTTAAAAAACGACGCCTGCCCCGACATCTTGGGGGTGAATTTGTGTAAGTGATGGGCACGCCCCCGGATGACAAATAGACAGATGTCCCAGTAATGGACACACACACCCCCCCCATACACACACACAGTGTCCACACCTGATGGTGACGCTGAAACAGAGCAGGGAAGGGACACTTCTCCCGGGCCTCTCTGGGGGAGACAGAAGGGTAGGTTCCACCCAGTGGTCCTGGTGGTCTGGACTGGGGCTGCTTCAGGAGAGAAGAGGTCATGTCAGGGCAGCTCCGGGCTTAGCTGTGAGCTGGTTGCATGTCGCTCACCAACTGATGGAGCGTCCCAGGCCGCAGAAACACTTAGTGACCTCCGGATGCCTCTTCCTTTGGTTCCAGGTGGAGACTCGACTGGACAGGGTACTGAGGCCCAGGTCCTGCAGGGGACCGCGTGGCCAGTCAGCTACTGGCAGGGACCCCGGCTCTCCCCACGGTCAGGAAGGCAGCGTGGTTCAGTGGTTAGCCCAGGCGTGGGGGCCGGCCAACCTGAGAGTCGTCTCGGGCGAGCTACTGCACCTTTTCGAACCTCTCCCCGTGTAAAATGAAGCTGCTAGCAGCTACCTGGCATGTCCGTGGTGAGCATGTATTGAAATCCTGCAGGGAGGGGGTCTAGCACGTTGCTGGGGCATAATACACGCTGGCTGGTTATTGGTTTCCGCATCCACAGGAGGTGGCGAGTGCAGGGAGGGATGTACGTTTTTACTGACATGTTATCATTGGTATTAATCAGACCCCTCTTTTAAACAAGAAAATCTGAGAAGCCCAACGTGTAACACAGACAAAAGCAGCTGCTCTGCTCAGTGTTGAGGCTGGAGAATCAGGCCCCCGCCTGTCCCCTGGCCACGCCCCCTTCCACCTTCCCACCACCCTGAGGAGCCCTGAGCGCTGAGCCAGTCCAGCGTCCACTAGGTCAGTGGAAAGATAATGATATCCGGAGGCATAAGAATGGGCTCCTGACTCCAGCTGCAAGATACTGGGCCTACTCCTCTCTAGAGGCCTTGGTTTGCCCAGCGGCAAAATGAGGGCAGGCGGAGCAGTCCCTGAGGGTACCTCAGCTTCCAGACTCTGTGCATCTGTCGAAGGAAACTAGAACCTGTAGAGTCCCATAAAACTGAAGAGTCATAACACCAATGCCATGGAGCAGTGGTCTCCAGACCGTGCTTCCTGCAGAAGGGCTGTGAGGGTTTCTGGGGTGAGGAGAGGTCAGGGAGCAGGGACCTGAGCCCTCAGCCTGGATCTCCACCCACAGAACCTGTGTCCTGAATAAAAGCAAGCAAAGGGCAGTATCAGTTAGAATTGGATTTGGCTGAGAAAGAAAGGCCTAAAATAAGACTTACACAAGATCAGACTTTATCTTTCTTTTACACACAAGCTGGAAGTCAGCTGTCCAGGCCTGGTGGTGCTGCTCAGGGACGGGGTTTCCTTGCAGCTCGCAGCTCCACCATCCAGGGTCATGGGGTTCACTTGTCTTCATGTTTTAAGATGGCAGCCCACAGATCCATGTTCCAGGAAGTAAAATGGAGGAAGGGCTAAAATAGATTGGGGCAAAAGCTGCATACAAACTCTTTTTTTATTAATAATTTTTTTATTTTATTTTATTTTTTATTTATTTTATATTTTTTTAAGATTTTATTTATTTATTTGACAGAGAGAGACAACGAGAGAGGGAACACAAGCAGGGGGAGTGGGAGAGGGAGAAGCAGGCTTCCCGCAGAGCAGGGAGCCCGATGCGGGGCTCGATCCCAGGACCCTGGGATCATGACCTGAGCTGAAGGCAGACGCTTAGTGACTGAGCCACCCAGGCGCCCTAATTTTTTTATTTTAAATTAGTTTTAGATTCACAGAAAAAATGCAAAGATAGTACAAAAAGTTCTCATAGCACCCACATCCAGTTTCCCCATTATTAACTTCTTGTGTAAGTATGGTATATTTGTTAAAATGAATGAACCAACATTAATATCAACTAAAGTCCATACTTAATAAGATTTCCTTCATTGTTACCTAATGCCCTTTTTCTGTTCCAGGATCTCATCCATGGTACCACTTTACATTTAGTTGTCACATCTCCTTAGGCCCCTCTTGGCTGTGACAAATTCCTCAGACTTCCCTTGTTTTTAATGACCTTGACAGTTTTGAGGAGCACTGGTTGGGTATTTTGCAGAATGTCCTTCAGTTGGAATCTGTCTGGTGCTTTTGTCTTTTTTTTTTTTTTTAAGATTTTTTTTATTTATTTGACAGAGAGAGACACAGCAAGAGAGGGAACACAAGCAGGAGGAGTGGGAGAGGGAGAAGCAGGCTTCCTGCGGAGCAGGGAGCCCGATGTGGGGCTCGATCCCAGGACCCTGGGATCATGACCTGAGCCGAAGGCAGACACTTAACGACTGAGCCACCCAGGCACCCCTGGTGCTTTTGTCTTGATTAAACTGGGGTTAGGGGATTGGGGAGGAACGTCATCCTCATCACATCATGAGAATATCTTGGTTGTTTCCAGTTTTTAATGATTATCAGTAAAGCTGTTATAAACATTCACATGCAGGTTTATTGTACGACATACTAACTCCTTTTTTTTTTTTTTAAGATTGATTGATTGATTTTAGAAAGAGAGAGAGAGCGCAGCACAGTGGGGAGGGGCAGAGGGAGAGGGAGAAGGAATCTTAAGCAGATTCTTTGCTAAGCGTGGAATCTGACCCAGAGTTCAATCCCCCAACACTGAGATCATGACCTGAGCTGAAACCAAGAGTCAGATGCTTAACCAACTGCACCATACAGGTGCCCCCCCACCCCCTTTTTAAAGACAGTTCACAGAAACTGTTCTGCAAAATTTCACCTATATCCCATAATTTAGTAGTCACCTGTACATACCTACCTGCAAGGAAGGCTGGTAAATGTAGGCTTTATTCTGGGACCAGCGAAAATGTGAGTTTTCTTACCTTGGGAAGAAAGGGGAGGACAACCAGCAGTCTCAGCCAAAGGACTTATTGGAGAAGGAATGAGGCAGCATGGGGCAAGTATGCGGGGCATGGGCTTCAAATACTCAGCCCCCTGTCCCCGAGAGGATTAAGAAAAGCCTGGCCAACTGTCACCGAGCTATGAAAAAAAAATAACCTTGTGGTAGGGAAATGTTCAATAACTCACTCATTCAAAAAGATGTATTATGGTAGGGGCATCTGGGTGGCTCAGTCAGTTAGGCTACGACTCTTGGTTTCAGCTCAGGTCATGATCTCAGGGTCATGGGATCTCAGGGTCCCGCATCGGGTTCCCCACTCAGCAGGGAGTCTGCTTCTCCCTCTGCCCCCCACCCACTCGTGCTCTCTCTCTCTCTCTCATTCTCAAAAAAAATAATAAATAAAATAAAATCCTTAAGAAAAAAGAAAGATGCTTTAAGCATCTCATGGAACAAAGTGGGAATGGCCCATCGCCCTCCTAAGCTGTAGAGCCCTGTGATAAGAGTCTAATGACATTTTGTTTGAGAAGAAGGTATGTGATGTCTGAATAGTCCAATAGGACAAGGTGGGAGCCTGCTGACCATTCTACAAATTCCAAGATCCATGAACCATTCTTTAAGTTTGCTAAGATTTTGTTCGTTTGTTTTTTTTGTTTGTTGTTTTTGTTTGTTTGTTTTGTTTGTTTTTAAGCTTGTTTTTTAATTTATTTATTTATCTATCTATTTATTTATTTATTTATTTTGGTTGGGGGCACAGAGGGAGAAGGAGAAAGAGAATTCCAAGGAGACTCCACACCAAGCACGGACCCCGATGCAGGGCTCAGTCTCACAACCCTGAGATCACAACCTGAGCCGAAACCAGGAGTTGGATGCCCAGCCAACTGAGTCACTCAGGTACCCCAGTTTGGTCAGATGTTTAACTGCAAAGTAGTGATTCTCTTTGAATGGCAGCACAGGACAGCTCTTGGTTTGCCGGGCTGTCCATTGGTGTCCAGTCTTCCTTGGGCCTGAAAACCTGACATTCAGCTTTGTGGGTTTGGGAAGTGGCTCCTCGGGAAACAACAGGGTTCTTCCAGCTGAGATTCTGCCTATTGCTTCCCTGGTTCTCCAGGGCTTCCAGGAATTTTCCTGGGAAGTTAGTTTGATGCCAATTCTGAGACAAATGGGGATCCCCTGGAATGGGCTCCAGATATGGGCAAAGTTTGACTTCAGGTGAAATGCAACACTTTGGAACATTTATCTGTTTGTCATTCCAGTGACGCCAAGTGGTGTTTCTCGTTTAAGGAAGGAGCACGTTTGAATCTTCCTAATTGCCATCTTCAGAACACCCCTGAGGTTTTTGATAAAATCAGAGGATTTTCCTCCAGAAGTCCAGGGCCTGGAGCTAAAGGTGCTTATAGATACAAAGGTCGAGCACACGGCTTCCCAGGCATTGCTCAGGACCGATGAGCATGGCAGGGAAGTGCAGTTTCCGAAAGGAGTCACATGCCGCACCATGTTGCATATCAACACAAATCATACACGTAGGAATTTTATTTACTCTGCCCTTGCTGGGGATCCTGAACCCTCCATTGCGGCCCAACTGTGTCTAGACAGTCCAAAAAAACCATCATATGATATTTCTGACTCTTTGGTCTCTAAGTTAAAATTTAGTCTCCCTGCCTCCTTTGTGCCCCATAGTAACTTGTGGCTCACAGGACAGGGATAGCACTCATTTTGTCCTGTTTTGTCTTACTGTGAATTGCGTGCATGTTTGGCTCCCAATGAGATGCAAGCTCATCCAGGGTCTTGGATTTGGTCCCCCTTTACCTTGTCCCGGATGCCCTACCTTTAGCCCCTGGATGTGGTGTGCAGCCCAGAGACCAAGCTTTCCTAGCCACACGATCTGGGACCGGCTGCCAAATTCACCCGAGCCTCAGTTTTCCCCTCTGTACAATGGAGCTAACACCCTCTAAGGGGATGCACAGTGCTAAGTAAACAGCATAACGTACCCAAAGCCCGTGCACGTGACTGGCCCACCGCGAATGTCCAGGAAGTAATGATGAAAACAAAAACAGAGGCCCACGAGGGTCAGAGGGATGAATTCACGAGCGCATGGTTGTTTCTCTCCGGGGTGGTGCAGGCAGCTCCGAAAAGGCCTGGTGTTATGTTAATTTCCATTAATATCCTCAGAGGAGGTGGGGGAGGAAGAAGGACCGGCGAGGCTTGAAACCCAATCAGATCCCCGTTTTCTCTCCTGTGCTGCAGCTTTATTGTAGTGAAATACGTTTGTGCTGGCAGAGGGCAATCACCCTAAGCGGATGACGCAAGAGGCATGAGATGCCAGTGGGGATTTTCAGAGCGTCCGCCCTGGACGCCCCGCTCCAGGCCGTTACGGTTTATGTATTAAAACCGCCCACAGATGCGATTGTGCACAGGCCTGATGGAGATTTGCCTCGGTTAGGCTGCATTAGACTCAATTTATCTCCCAGCACTCATTGTTGCCATTGATTGATTTTTAAATTAGATGAAGGCAATCAGTAAATACCACCCAATCAAGTTCTAAAAACATACAGGAGATTAGACAATTTAGGGTAATCAATGGAAATATTCCTTGATTTGCTACCACTCAATTTTGACCATAAATTACAACTATAACTTGCGAGTTACTCAGCTATAAAGCAAGTGGATGTGACACGAAAAACTATAAGAAATGAATTAAGGGGCTGAAGAAGAGCTGCCGATGTTGTCCTATAATGAGGCAAAATGACTCTTCCTTCATGTCGTGCATTTCTGGTTGGGCCTTGTCACCGGGGTTGGGGCAGGACGTGCAGGAGAGCTCAAGATTTGCGTGGTTTTAAAAACAAAACAAAAGAAAACAAAACAAAAAAACAAAAACAACTGGGAGGAGGGTATGTGGAAATTGGTGCAAGGTGGGGCTAAAACCTAACAGTCCTTCGCTCCAACAGATGAGTTTGAACCATAACTGATCAACCTAATTTTGTGGTTGCAAATAATGTCATGTAATTTTAGGCTCAAAACCCCACAGTTTGTTAAAACCCTCACCTATAGCTCATAGACACTTTCAATGCTAATTGGAAAGTCACACTTCTGTACTGTTATATCCTACAAAGTCTGAAATGTAACAATAATTAAATGTAATTTTAGACCAGAGCTTCATACTCTTCCAAAGCTATATTTGTCTGATTGCACGATCATCTTCCATATTTCTAAGAGAAGCACATCCAGACTGTGAAGTTTATTTTTTCCTCTCTCTGTGCCATGGGCCTATGCTTTGGAGGAAACGAATTCGCTTTCAGGAGCTCCTGGTTTCAGAGCAAAGGCAAAAATCCCCCAGCAGTCTGCATCCATTCATTCCTCGGTGCAACTGAACAGTGAAAGCATCCTTCACGTTTGCTCATCCTCTTTCCTTTTCCTGGTGCTCTTAGGAGCTTTGTAAAAACCGGCAGTGAATAATCAAACTGTACTACTCTGCCTATACCCAGCAAATCATCTGAGAACTTTCAGAGACATGAGGGTAAGCAGGCCAATTCTTTGACATGGGCATCGGGCAGGATGGGCCTGGGATGAGTCCGTTCTCTCTTGAGGGCAGTAATGGCTTGTGAGGACAGATCTCAGGCCCGGTGGGGCCCACTGACAGTCAAGGGACCGTTTGGGGACTCTGCCAGGACGTCATAGGACCCCTGCTGCTCAGAGATTCCCTACTCTTGGGACAGCCTTGGGAATCCCAGACAGTTGGAGGCCTCCAAGGGCAGGGGGTTCTTTGGAAAGAGTTGGCTGGGCTGGGGAGGGCAAGTTTAAAGCTAAAATTCTTTTCTGGAAGACTGGGAATTTAATTTTTTTTAAAAAGATTTTATTTATTTGAGAGAGGGAGAGAGCACGAGCAGGGACAGAGGGAGCGGGAGAGGGAGAAGCAGGCTTCCCGCTGAGCACAGAGCCCGAATCGGGGCTCGATCCCAGGACCCTGGGATTATGACCTGAGCCAAAGGCAGACGTTTAACTGACTGAGCCACCCAGGTGCCCTTGGGGATTTAATTTTTTTAAATAAATTATCCTGCTCTGATTTTTTAAATTAATACATGCTGACTTTAGAAAATTCAGAAAACTTGGAAAATTATAAGGTAGAGAATTAAAAGCACCTATAATCCCAGTACCCCAAATTGTTGCTGTTTTGACATATCTTCCTCCCTACTTCTTTCCAGCTTTCAGCCCATGTATACAAAAATAAAGTTAGCCTGTCTGGTGCCTGTTTTTTCAATTTAAAGTTGCGTAAGAGACATCGTCTCATACCATTAAATTTTCCAAATAACAGACTTCGCAGATCCAAATTCGCCATGATTGTGGCGATATTCACTGAAGCCTGACTATGACCAAGAATTTATGCGCATTCTGGTAGTCCTCATAAAAGCCCTGTGACGTAGGTGAGACTGTCATCACCACCATTTTGCAGATGCTGTGACGGGCTCGGAGAATTTGAGCAATATGCTCCTGGTAGAGCAGCGAAGGCGGGATCTGAACCCCACTGGCCAACTCTGGAGCCTTTGACTCTAACCAGCCACGACGGGAGTTATGCTCTGGGTTCTGCAGACATAGAGAAAGCAACCTTTTTCAATACCAAAGGGAATCTGAGTTCTGGTCCCTGAGCACTTTCCTGACTGTTCACACCACGTCTGAGTTGCCTGATTTCTTCGATGCTTCATTTGCTCCAACACGCTCTTGCCTGGGACAACGGCTCACCCATGGCCCATCTCAGACAGGTGACAGCCTTCCTCCCAGGACTGTTAGGAGCACCAAATGAGGTCTTTTCGGGAAAAGTATTATACACACTGTAGAGCACAGTACCCAAGCAAAGGGTCCAGTCAACCAGCTAACAATGGTGCATGACGATGCTCTAAACCCAAGGTTGCTGATAGTCAGGCTGGGGTCCAGACCGGGCTAGCCGATGGGTTTCCTATGACCTGCATGGTGCTGAAACTTCTTTGAATTAGTGGCTCACATTTAAAAATCAGGAAATTTCCAGGGAAGAAAACCCAGATTTTTCCCCATTCTCTAGGAAAATCAGGAGATGTGACCACTGGGTCCACCTTCCCACATGGGAATGGAAGAGTAGCCGCGGCCATAGACAGGAAAGTGATGGCCGGGCCACATCGGGGGTGTGACACTTCCTTTGTGACACACCAACCAGCTTCGTGCATTGACATTATGTGCCCGCTTTCTGGGGGAAGCGTGAGTTGACCACCCTCACACTCAATATCTGTGGGAGCTAGAAGGCTGTAAGCCCCGAAGGGGATGGCCGGTCTCTGTTTCCTGCCACTTGAATATAAGCTCTGCAAGATCCAAAGTCGGTTCTGTTGTCTTCTTGCTGCATTCCAGCTGCCTCGAGCTGAGTAGGCACCCAATGAGCGTTTGTTGAATGGGTGAAGAAATAAGGAATAAGGAGGAGGCTAAAGAGGTCTGTAAGATGCAAGTGGTTTCCAGAGTGATGCAAGGAAGAAGCGTGATGAACCAAGGGTCTTGGCGTCCCAGCAGGTGCATGAACGTACCTGTGCACACCAGTCAGGTACACTGGGCAGGCCCGGATGGAAGGTAAAACTGGCCCGAAGCCAGCTGCCCTCCTTGGTCTCCACCACTCAGGAATGAATTCCTCTGAGCGCTCCTGCAGCAGGAGGGAGGGCAGCCAGCCTGCAGACAAGGCTTTCCCAAGGCCTGCCGGGGCGGGGATGATTCATCCTTCTTCAAGTCTGTTCTTTACTTTGCAGATGACAAAGCATCCTCTTGCCTTGTCTTTCGAATGCCTCGTCACCACGCTGGGGAATGAGGAGCTCAGGCCGGCAACTTGCCTGATGTGTCAGGATGAATAAAGGGATAGGGCTGAGCCTCCTGGGTCTCCCAGCTCTGGTCTGGCCCTCTCTGCCCCCAAGACGTGGATCCGTGATGGCGGGGATCTGGCCTTCTAAGAACAAAGGCAACATCCCGCAAGGGAGTGTCTGGGTGCAGGCCCAGAGGCTCTTCCTACGTCCAGCTGTAGAGTCATCGGCTCTGAACGGAACCAGAGCAGCTAGTTCCTCCCAAGGAGATTGGGTGGAGGTTCAAGGGCGGTCTATCTGTGCCTGCTCCTGGCCCCGCCCTCCAGCAATTTACTTCCCTCTCTGTGCCTTCGCTCTCCCTACCTGCGAAATGGGGATATGAACAGTACCTACACCTTGGGGCGGTGAGTGGTATCAATGCAGCCCGCACACCAAGAGCTAATATTCATGGAGCACTTATGACGTGACAGGTGCTGTTCTAAGCCTTGGACACGCATTCACAGGGCTTCACACATAGGAGATACCATATGAGCCCTTGTTAAATGAATCACCTCCTTGTATCCCCATCACCTCAGGAGCTAGGTTTCCTATTGTCCCCATTTCACAGATGAAAAAACGGAGGCATAAAGATGTGATAAAACTCAGCCAAGATTGCATGGCTGTTAAGTAGAGGAGCGGGGCTCCAAACTGGCCAGCAGGGTGGCAGAGCACCCTTTCTCAGCCTCTGTCTGCCTCTCATTCCCAAAGTGTTCTGCATCTGGCACCAGGTCGAACTGTGCCAATCGGCCATCTCCATGGGATCTCAAATGGTGGCACATCGGCAAGAGATATTGTGACAGGAGAGGGTGTGAGGGTGTGTTCCAGGCTGCAGGTCTGGCCTCTCCCCGAGGCTGGCCTTCCTGGGTTGGGGGGGTGGGTTCCTCAGAGAGCTGGGAGCCATAGAGGAATTGCCTGGGAGGTGACCAGGAGAAGTGAGCTTTACTTTATCATGGTACGGAACTAAAAGGGCAGACCAATTAATCATGGAAGTTTCTAAAAGTGCTTTTATTTTGCCATTTAGTATGCCAGCAAGATCATTTCCCTTAATGTATACTCCTGGTATTAACATGCCTTAATCCATCACACGTGGTATTATGAAATTACTGTGTTTTACTCCCGGGTCCTGCAGAAGATCATTAACCCAGCTCTTCTCTGGGCCATACATCACCGGAGGGATTACCTCATGGGTCCAGAGACCCCTCTCCCTGGGCTCTGCAGTGGGGCTGCCCCAGTCATTTTTCCTCGCCTGGCCTGACAGACAGGCTATTTGCATTAGTGAACAGATGGCTCCTGAGTGAGATCCGACGTCACCTCCCGCTCTGCACCTCTCCTTCCAGTGACCCAGCTTCACAAGGGACTCAGCTGAGAGCGAAGCACAGCTCACCCAAAGCTGCCCTCCCCCTAGCTCTCCCGATGCCCTCAGGCTAGCCAGGGACTGCGTTCTTCTGTCCTTGGGCCATGGGGGATGCTTGCTGTCAGATCTCCCCATCCAGTGACTCATTTCCGGGGGACTCTGCTCTGGGATCTGGGGGAGGCAGAGGGTGGCCATGGCATCCCTGCTTTCACCAGGTCAAGGGATCGCTCTGTGTGGTCCGTCCGATTGCCCCACCCCATTCCCCAGCCCATTCCTTCCCCCCGCCCTCTCATCCCCCGTTGCCCCACAATCTACCACAGACTTGAAGCCAAAAAATCTGAGATGTCTTCTCCATGCCTCTCTTGCTCTGACTCACCCTGGTCTCTCTGTCGGCAGCTCTTACTGGCTCTTTCACCAAAAAGTATCCCAAACCTACCACTCCTCTGTTTCCACCACATCTACCCTAGTCCAAGCCTGGATGACAGCACCCGCCTCTAACTGGCCTCTCTATCTGGACACTCACCTCCCTGCACTGCATTCCCCACAGAGCAGCCAGAGGGATCTGGGGAAAGCACAAACTCCTGGGGTTCTAGAACTGTCCTATATTTTGACGTGCATGCAACACAGGTGTACATGTAGGAAAATTCATCGAGATGTTCCCAAGATGTGTGCACCAACACACCCCCTGAATCTATTTTATACCTCGATTTTTTAAAAAATGAGAAAAGAAAATAACACAAATCAGATCATGTCTGATCTGATCTCACCCCACCGAGAATCTTCCAGTGACATCCTCTTGTGCTTACACAGGGCTACAGGGCTCCCAATCACGGCCCCAGATGCCCTGCCCTGCTGTCCTACCTGACACCACGTCTTGCCAGGACCCCTTGTGCCCACCCTCCAGACCCCCTGTCCTCCTTTCCAGATGTGGAACCCACTGAGCCTGGTCCAGCCTCAGCTGACCTGCCCTTTAAAGCAATCTCCCCTCACCCATCAGTTCCATTACCATGGGTTTGTTTTCTTCATGGCACCCACTGCTACCTGAAATCATCTTGCATATTGGTTATGGTCTACTCTCGTTCGCCTGCAAGCTTCACCAGAGCACGAGGCATAGCTGTCTTGTCCATCCCAGTCCCCTTAGGGCCCTGCCCATCGTTTCCTGGCTTTGCCCTGCCCATCCTCTGGCTGGAGTGATCATAATGTCACATTTGGACTCAGAGGGAAAGATGGGGGGATGGGGATCCTGGGCAACATTGGCCATGAGAATGGCCTGGGGAAGTAGCCGCCAGAGCCACAGATGCTGGCTCTCTCTGCACAAGTTGAAATGCAAGGGCCTTTCCAGCTCTAGATTTCACTGAGCTAATGTGTCCCAAGTAACATGACACCCGAACCCTGGGACATGGAGGCATGAGGAAGAGCTAGTCGGGCCGAGGGTAGCTCTGTGTGATTCAAAAGACTTCATGTAGGCCCTGAGCATTATTTAAAAACCCAGGAATTGAGGCTTCTGAAGACACTCATCTACATAAGGAAAGAGGAAGAGGGTGGGCCGGGGGGCCAGCGCCTTCAGCTTTTGCCCATCAGCAGGAGCTTCCCCCTGCCATCCTCAGACACGTGTGCCAATGCTGGGGTGCTCAGCTGAGCCACACGGGTGGCCTTGCTCTGGTGGCTGGGGCCTGGGTCTATGATGTGCAGGGGTGAGGCCTGGGAGGTGGGGCACTTAGGCCTTCTCAGAGGGGAGAACGTGTGAGCACGAGCCTCTGGCCACCAACACAGAAATGCCTCAGCTGGTGGCATCAGGGCACACTGGGCCCCAGGAACTTGGCACAGGCATTTCAGGCCTTAGTTCAGGTCTCTCGAAAGGCAGATCCTCGCTGGATACAGTAGTTTCTCAGGGGGCTGATCCCAGGAAACCAGCAGGTAGTGGAGAAAGCGAGTCGGGGAAGGAAGGAAAGTCAACCCAGGGTTTGTCAATGAACAGGGATGGCCGTGGGCAGGGGGCTTAACCCCACTGGGGCTCTGTAAGGAACTGTATAGAAGATACCTTGGAATAATTACCTGGATGACAGGGGGCGGGGCGCACGTCCTCTGCCCGGTTACACTGGCACTTGCTCAAGCCAGCTCCCTTGGTGCCTGAGAAAAGAGAATGAGAAAGAGGTAGCTGCTTGGGGCGGGCTGCTGCCTGCCTACCAGGGGCTGTGCGCCATGCAGGTCAACTCGGGTGAGCCAGCGGGATACAGGACGGGGCACCACCAACATCTGCTGGGGAGACACAGCCTTGGGGGCTGTCACGTGGCACCCCATGCCGTGGGTCACGACTCAGCTCCTTGTGTCCTCCGGGAGGATGCATTTCACCAGGGCCGTGGGTCGTTGACAGCAGCAAGGCCAAGTGCTCCCCTCCCCCTGCCAGGCCTCATCATCACCCCTTTCAAGGCCACGGTTACAGCTCAGGGATTGGGGGCATCCAGCCTTAAGTAACAAACTTCATTACTTACTACACCTGCTAAAGGGCATGTTGTCTCATTTCATCCTCAGAGAAACCCTGAACAGCAGATACCATGAGTCCCCCACTTTAACATGAAGTAAGTAAGGCACCAGAGAGAGAGCACACTCGGTTTGTCTGAATCCGAAGCACGCGCTCCGAGCAGCTGTGGAGAATGTTCCCCAGCAGGAGGGCCTCATAAACCACGGCGAGTGGACCAGGTCAGGAGCCCAAGGCCTCTGCCCCTTCAAACTCACTGACCTGAGTTTAATTACATGAGCACCTCAACTCCCCATAGGCCATACTCAGCACCGATCTGAGCCCCACAGAGGGTTAATGCCAGAGTTGCACATCCCCCTTACCTTCTAGAAGGCAAGCCCCTGGTCAGAAGGAGAGGGGGGGAGAGCCATGGGCCCTGGGCAGCTGCTCCGACAGAGGGGCAGAGCCAGACCATGGCATGCCAAGCCCATGGACGTGCCAACGGGCACAAGTCGGGACCTCATTGCTCTCTTGCCCTGGAACTTGGCCGGGCATGTCGGAAGCACATGAAGCTTGGCCTTCTCCCTCCTCCCAGGGCTGGAGCTGACTGAGATAGATGGGGGTCATTACCATGGTTCTCTTTTCTACATCTTGGCCCCTGTGGACTCCCTTCTTGGGAAGGAGCAGGGTCTCAGGAAATGCCAGAAGAGGCAACTGTGAGGAGCTGACAGCCACCGGTAGGCCGGCAAAGTGACATAATGATAGGTGACTTTATCATTAGCCCCTTGCACAGATAGGAGGTTTGGTTGCTTTCCCAAGACAGCAGAGAAATGCTTGCTCACAGATTCGTGGTCAAAGCCCCAAGCGTTCCAGACAAATCTGGGGGAAAGTCGGAAACCACAAGATGGTCAACGGGGCTTATCAGTAATTCCAGATTGCATTGTTCTTGGAAGAAAGGACATGGTTGTGGGCTCTGGGCTTGGGAACACCAACACCAAAATGGCCTGGTTGGTCGGGGATGGAGAAACCAACAAAGCAGCATGTGGTAAGAGCAGCACTGCTGGGGATGGGGGACAATGTGGGCTGACCTTCTGAGATTCCCATGAATGCGGCAGGTGAGCTGTGGCTTGAGTGGTGGAGGAGCAACTCTGGGAGAGCAGCCAAGAGGCCAACGATCTGGCTGGACCCCATCCTAAACTCTCCAAGTGATTGAGTCCAGTTTCCTTGTCTCTCTTGGCCTCGGCTTCCTCCATATGTACAGGAAGCTAGCTGTAAAGGGAAGCATCACCTACAGGGCATGACTAGGGATGAAGGCACTCATGCCCCTCAGGTGCTATTTGAAACAAGGAATGTTTTATCCCCCACAGGTGCCCGAACTCATTGTTTTCTGGCCAAAGTAATAGACATCCCTTACAGTGTTGTGCAAGGCGTCTGGGAGCCACGGAGACCACTCCTGATGTCTTGTCAGTAACCCAGCTCAGCAGCAGGGAATGGAACTCAGGTACTTTCCTGGCCTGGGACCTGGAGCTCACATTTAACCCCTTGGGTTCCTCAGAGATGAAAGGAAAGCCAAACTTCAGAGTAGCAATGCCTTCCGGGATTCCAAAAGAATGGATGATGGATGAATGCCATAGTCCCAGCTGACCCCACTGCACGGCCGTTGGGTATGTTCCCTTTGCCTGAAATGCCCTTCTCCCCAGTCCTTTCATGGCTGCCCCTTCTCATTATCCAGTCAGAGAGGCCATCTCTGACCTTTCTAACTAGGGCCTCCCCATTGTTCTCTCTCAGCATCCTGTTCATTTCTGTCATAAAATTTGCATTTTATCATAGCTGTTTGTTGCCTCCTCTTTTGTCTAGGGTCTGTGTCTCCCACCACTCTCTAAGCTCTTAAGAGGAGGAATTTTTATATGTTTTGCTCACTACTGTATAATTAGCTGGTGCCAATCACAGGATGGATGGATGGATGGTAAGAAGGAAGGAAGAATGGGTGGATGGATGGATGGATGGAAGGAAGGAGGGAATGAAGGAAGGAAGGAAGGAAGGATAGATGGTAAGAAGGAAGGAAGGATGGATGTATAGAAGGAAAGATGGATAGAAAGTTACCATGAGGAGCAAATGAGAGAGCATGTGTAGAAATACTTTGGAAATTATTAAGTATTATATCATCATAATGCCTCATTGTAAAATCTTAGTGCCTTGGCACTGTAACAGATGCTTTGCATACATCATTATCTCTGATCACCCAACTCTGCCTTATGGTTACTATTATTCCATTGTACAGATGGAAAAACAGAGGCTCCGTGAGGTTGCTTAACCTAAGATCACAAGGCTGTTAAGGTAAGTCCACCATAAAGTTTACAATCTTCCCACTATATCCTAAAGTACTCATCGTTAGAGAAAATGTACAGGGAAGCCCTATGGTTACATACAAGTGTGCAGCTAGATACCTTAAACAAAATATCCCCAAAGTAATTCTCGAGTTACTTTGTCTTCTTTTGGAAGCTTAATTTGCCTCCTCTCTCATGGTAGGTTGTCCTTTCTTGCTGCTGTCCTCAAGGACATAAACAGGTGCCATCTTGCCTATTTCATAAATTTCTTAAGAGAACCAAATGAGAGAGTAAATATGACAGTATATTGAGAAAAATGTATCAACTTGAAGATATAGACATTTAAGAATATGCTACTGGGGGCCTGGGTGCTCAGTCGGTTAAACATCTGCCTTCAGCTCAGGTCATGGTCTCAGGTCGTGGGATGGAGCCCCACGTCGGGCTCCCTGCTCAGTTGGGGAATCTGCTTCTCCCTCTCCCTCTGCTCCTTCCCCCACTCATGTGCTCTCTCTCTCTCTCTCAAATAAATGAATTTTAAAAAGCCTTAAAAAAAAAGAATATGGGGCGCCTGGGTGGCTCAGTCGGTTAAGCGTCTGCCTTCGGCTCAGGTCATGATCTCAGGGTCCTGGGATCGAATACCACATCAGGCTCCCTGCTCCACAGGAAGCCTGCTTCTCCCTCTCCCACTCCCCCTGCTTGTGTTCCCTCTCTCACTGTGTCTCTCTCTGTCAAATAAATAAATAAAATCTTTAAAAAAAAAAAAAAAGAATATGCTACTATTGTTACCACTTAACATTTATTGCAAGCTTATTACAGTACCAAGACAACCTGACCACATTTTATTTACTCCTCACATAACCCTCTAAGGCGATATGCCCATTTTACAGAAATAGATGCCGGTTCAGAGAGAATAAAGGTGAGTCTTCATGGGAGCAGTCATCACCTTGACCTGGGCCCTTCTGAAAATGCAGATTCCTGGGCCCCACTCCAGATCTTGAATTACAATCTCTGAGGTGGGACCTAAAAATCTGCATTTCTTAGCAAGGTCCCGAAGGAGGATAAGGAGATTGGCCAATTTGGAAAATTAGTGCGGGAGAGAGAACCCCTCAGTTTGGGTCTATACTACGTTGAATAGTGCACCCGCTCCCAAATTTATGACCATCCAGGACCTCAGAATGTGATCTTCTCCAGAAATAGGGCCTTTGTAAATATAACTTCAATCAATTCTCATTATTCACAGTGGTTATGTTCTATAAAGTTGCTGCAAACACCGAATTAGTGAATACTGAATCCGTCGCTCCTAGGGGACATACAGGGTTAAGTTCCTGGGAGCCTCTGGTTGCAACATTTCATCAACCAATCATGTACATTTTTAGCATGTTTTATGCGTATTTCTGCTTAAAGACATCTTCTTTACTACATACTGTTGTTTCATTAACGCTGAACTCGCGCCCAACAGCACCGTAACTCATGCCTGAATGAAGCTCATCTAACTCACGTATTTTCTCCATAAGGCTCATCACCGCCTTCTTGCTCATAGGAACTAAACAGCATTTCAGCACTGAGAGCCATTTAAACAGCAAAATCACCAACAAAAAGCACAAAATTAAGAAAAACGTAGTACTAAATAAACTAAAAAAGAAAAAAAAAGGAAGGAAAGAAAGAAAGAAACTTGTTTATGAGAGCTGAAACAAGAAGACAGGGCAGTTCTACCTCAGCTGGAAATATGCGTATTGGGCGGTTCATATTTTTTGCTGCCCCGTGCGTATCTGTAAATGACCTTGCATATTGGTGGCATCTGGGTGGCTCAGTCAGTTAAGGTCTGCCTTCCGCTCAGGTCATGATCTTGGGGTCCTGGGATCGAGCCCCACATCGGTCTCCCTGCTCAGCGGGGAGTCTGCTTCTCCCTCTCCCTCTGTGCGCTTGCTGTCTCTCGATCTCTCTCAAATAAATAAATAAAATCTTTAACAAATAAAAAAAATAAATGACCATGCGTATTGATGTAAGGGTTACAAATAAATTTTAGCATGTAGGTGAATTAGCAAATATAGAGACCACAAGAACAGAGGATCTACTGTAGTTAAGGTGAGTTCATACTGGGTTAGGATGAGACCTAACTGCAATATGACTAGTTTCCTTATAAGAAGAGGAGAGGACACACAGTGACAGAGAGACACAGAGGGAAGAGGCTATATAATGGCAGGGACAGAGTGGAGCCACTCAGCTCCAAAGACTGCCAACCACAAACTGGAAGAGGCAAGGAAAGATTCTTCTCTAGAGATTTCAGAGGGAACCTGGTCCTGCCAACACCTTGATGTCAGACTTCTGGCCTCCAGAACCGTGAGAGAGTAAATTTCCATTGTTTCAAGCCCCCCTTCCTGCGGTACTTCGCTCCGCAGCCCTAAGAAACTAAACAGGGTCTGACCATGCCAGTGTCCGCCTGCTTCCAGGAATGATGGGCCACGAGGTTCCAGGGACTCCCTTCCCAGTGAGGAGCCAGGCCAGCTGCCAACCCGACAGCCTCGCTTCAAAGATCAATGAGAGAATGTTGGGGAAGAGCTTAGAGAACTGGAATGTGTGAGGTGGGTTCAGCAAATTCTTATTCAAGCCCTCAGCAAACCCCTCCGCCCCCATCACCTTCCAATGGCCTCATAGCAACTTTCCCAAATGCCCTGGGTTCCAGTAGGACTGAGCTCTTCACACCCTTCCAGGCAAACATTTGGCCCAGGGCTTCCTCCAGACATTTATTCATGCTATTCCCTCCACCAGGAACCCCATCCCTCAAATGCTACATTCTTGGTTTGCCAAGAAGGTGAACTTTTTTTTTTCTCTTCTCTGAAACAGCAGTGACATAGAGAGCATCTCCCCCCTGGTATCCTATAGATTTTGTCTTTGGTAATAATTTGCATCCGTCCTGCAGTTAAAATCCGCAATGCAGGAAATTCATGGCTCGAGGGTTTTGCACATACCTGGTACATGGCAGGTGCTTAATAAATGAAGGGGAGTGGTCCAAGCACTCAGTGGGGATGCTCTATGGAAGATGCTCAAGGATAAGAATATTTGGGCCAAAGGACCCTTCAAGTCCCCTCTTACCCTCACGTCAGGACTTTGGGATTGTTGGATGAATGAATGAATGAATGAATGGTTGATTTTAAGTCCCTCCTATAGCATATGAGAAGTCAGAGGCCCTGGGGCTAGCACGAGACCAAACAGCTCCTCGACTCTCAAGCCCAGTGGGAAGGGCCATGTTCTGACACGGCTTCTGGAGGCCAGTTCCAGCCCTACTACACATCTGCATCAGGCCTCTGGGATCCCCGGGCCCGGGCCTGCGGTAATGATGCTTATGCTGATGTCCTGGCTCAAAGTAGGCAGGCAGAGAGGGCAAATTTCCCCTTTCCCTCTTCCTCCACATTTTGTTCTATTCAGGCCCTCAACGGATTGACAGATGCCCACCCACACTGGGAAGGACATTATGCTTACTCAGTCTGCTGATTCAAATGCTAATCTCATCTGGAAACACCCTCACAGACACACCCAAAAATATTGTTTCATCTGGCACTCCACGTCCCATCAAGTCGACACGTAAAATGAACCATCACAGGGGTCCTTCCCAAGAATCCAGACCTCTGCTACAGCCAGGTGGGCACTGCCAAGTCTGCACCCCTCCTATCACCCTCCTTGAACCACAAAATGTCAGAGCAAGGAGGGCTCAGAGGGGTGGCTAATTGGGGATCACACACGCAGGACCGGACAGGATGCCGCCATGGGTGACTGGAGCAGGTGTGTGCCTCCAGGGTGGGGCTGGCCTGTGGACTTTCCCGGAGAGCAGGTGCTCTGCCTGAAAGCATGTGGTCACCATCGCCCGTAATGCTGCCCCAAGTACAAAGCACCCGGCGGGCCAGGCTCAGGGTCGCGCTCCCTGAATCCAATTCTATGATTGTCCCAGTGGAAATTCTGGCCCCTAGAGAGAGGCGGGGCCCACTTGGGGTCATGTGGTGGCAAGAAATGGGCAGCCGCAGGACGAGAACCCAGTTCGCCCACATTCAAACCACCATCCTGTGCTGATCTGATCATTTAATCAGCAAACTCACCACGAGCCAGGCAGGGATGAGACCCAGAGTGTTTCCAAGAGCTCTGGAAATCTGGACATAGCAGAGCTGGAAGGACCTCAGAGAAAGCCCCATTATACAAGGCAGAAAAAATGAGGCCAACCGAGGGGAGGAGACTCATTGAGCTCACTCAGGAAACTGGAGAGTGTCAGGCAGAACAGAGACTGGAGCTAAAATGTGCCCCATTTGTATGTGCATGTTGAAAGCCATGGCATTCATTTCTCTTAAGCCTTCAGTGAGGACTGGGCATGCTTGCTAAATACATGGTTTAGGCACCAGTGCAGACCCACGGATCCTGCTCTGGGACCTGACAGGCTGGCATCCATTTACCCTTGAGACTTCTGGGCTATCCACATTTCCCCCCCAAATCCCTGAGCATTCCCTTTGGGTGCCAAGTTTGATGTGCCCTCTTCAAATTCATAGTGCATATGGAATCAACAGAAAGCAGCCCAAGGTGAGTCATTTATTAATCATAAACAAAACAGACCCTGATCAAGGACACATCAGCAAAAACCATGGAAAGGAAAAGGGGGGAGCGTTGCCCAATCACTTTATTTAATATTAACTACGTTATGTGTTTTCATTTGAATTCTGAGAAAGAGTTCCCCGTATTCCCTGGTTTTCTATGAACTCAATCCAAAGTCAATTTTCCCTGGATCCATGGATGCCGGCTTCCTGGGAGCCAACAGTGAAACAAGGCACTTTGGAAACACGGTCTCTCATGCTGAACAGAGAGGTCCAGCTGGCTGGACCTCCTCTGCGTGGCATGGAAGGACCTCGTCCTCAGTCACTTTTTTCAGCATTGCTTGATGTATTGGAGGGAGAACACAGACAACAAACGTGAGGATCAGTCCTTGGAAGGTGCACACTTCACTGGGGTAGAAATTTCAAGTGCCCGAGGACCCGTGCAAACAGCCACTTGTACATGGATAGGCTGTGGCCCATGGAGCCACGGCCCCACTCAGGGGAAGGGGGTTGAGTTAAGGGAGCATGAATGTTGTCGAGTTGTAGACTTTCTAATTACACTTGCATGTTTTTTCTCTGTTGCTACTCACCGGCGTCCTATGATGTAAACAGGTCAAGGGGTACAACCCTATTTCATCATGGGCCAGTTGAGGCTCAAGATGTGGAAAAATGCCCCGCAGGGCTCTTTCTGTTCCCCGAACCACCTTCAAAGCAGCATGGCAGGGCGCCCCATGCTCCCCAAGTGCACTTGTTAGTTCATGACTGAGCTTCTGTCCCTGCCAGGGCTTCTTGTCTGCCCAAAGTGGGAGACTTTTGGCTTGGCAAGGAGTGCCCTTTGCTCTCGCTGTGATGCCCGAGCACCTTGTCCCTTCGGTGGAATGCACAGCCTGCCATTCATCAGCCCCATTGTCTCCTTCCAGATGGGGAAATGGCTGAGCTCTACCGTGTGCCCTGATTAGAGCGTGCAGCTCCCCATGGAGGTGGCAGGGCCGTCTGGTGTGGGCACGCCCCCCGTGTAATTTGCACAGCATGGGAGTACTGTGATCCAATGTAAAATTCAGGAGTTTGTCCCCTAAAAAAAGCCCACAGATGGAGGGGAAAGGTAGGGAGATGAGAATAAAATTTGACACAAATTACCTGGTGCTTGCTGGAGTGGAACGAGGCAGTGGGAGCTGCCAAGGGCAAGTCTGGTGGGTGCCATGTCAGTACAGAGAGAGGCCAGCTTCATGGGTGGGTGGCGGGGAGGTGGTGAGGGGGAGGGCAACTGACATGGCCTTGGGGTGGGCATCATTCGGAAATCCGAGGATGTCAGAACTGGACGGGTCCTGAGAGGTTTTCTTGCCTAAGAGTTCCAAATGCCAGGCACCTAGCAGGCTACAGTAGGATTACCTGGAAGCTTGCTAAAAAAATGCACACGACTGGGTCCCACCCTCCAAGATCTTGAGTCAGAAAATTTGGAATAAAATAAATAAGTCCTGGGGATAGAAGGTACGGTGTGGTGACCATAGTTAATAATACTGTATCGTACATTTGAAAGTCACAAAGAGAGTAAATCTGAAAAGTTCTGATCACAAAAAATTGTAACTATGTGTGGCGATGGATGTAAACTGTACCTACTGTGGTGTTCATTTCACAATATATACAAATATTGAATCAATATGTCACGTACCTGAAACTCACATACAGCTGACGTTCAGCAACATGGGTTTGAACCACACAGCTCCACTTGTACATGCAATTTTTTCAATAAGTCCAGGACTACAGGTGTGTTTTCCTTATGACTTTCCTAATGAGATTTTCTTTTCTCTAGCTTACTTTATTGTAAGAATACAGTATGTAATATACATAACATACAAAATGTGTGTTAATCTACTATATTATTGGTAAGGCTTCTTGTGAACAATAAAGCATTAGTAGTTAAGTTTTGGGGGAGTCAAAAGTTATACCTGATTTTTGGCCACGATCCCACAGAGTTAGAAGCAGATCTTTCCATGGCCTCTTGCTTACTCCCTCTCTCCCTTCCTCCCTTCCCTCATCCCTTCCCTTCATTCATTCATTCCTTCAGTAAACATTTGTTGAGTGCCTGCTATGAGCCTGGTACCTTGTTAGGCACAGAAACAGCCCAGATCCCTCCCTGCTGGAGCAAACACCCTAATGGGAAAGACCAGCGTTAATCAAATAATCACTCACGAAATGTAAAAGTCCATCTATGACTGGGAGAGGAACACGAGAGGCTGTGTCAGGGGAATTCAACATTGCACAGTGTCCTCATCTGTAGAATGGGGTGTCCTCACTGGCCCTCCCTCCTTCTCCACCTGTACAGGTCACACAGGATGTTACCCAGGAATGGATTGCGCAAACATAAAAGTAATTCTCCAAATGCTGGGCTTATCCTGACTCTGATAGACACTCGATAAATATTTGTAGAATTGGACTGCTGAATTGAATTATGCTACAAAAATAAAGCAAGGATTAGTAGGAATCCCCAACACCAACCCCGTGTTCACTCAATTTTCCTGGTAGTGCTGACAAGACACAGGCTGGGTTTGCCAGACCTGAATAAGGACCAGCAGAAAGACTGCCTTCTACAGATCTCTGGAATGTCAGAGTGGGAGGACTCCGATATCATCTGGTCTGTGCCTGTCCTCAGCCTCACCGAATGGGAAACGGAGGCCCAGGAAGGGAAAAGATTATTCCAGGTCACACCCAGGAAGAGTGGCAGAGGGAGGGTCAGACTCAGGCTTCCTGAGTCCCAGGACAATGGAATGGATGATAGATTAACAGAAAAATGGGTATGTCTTGGGTACCCAGATGCTAAGAGCCCTTATTCTGTGTGTGGAAAATCTTAGATGTTAGAAACATCCTCCCTGTGCTAATTAATGCTCCACAGTAGAACCAGTCCAGGATCAGGATCTGTCCACAGGTCAGAGTAAATGTCTACATATGTTTGGTAGACACTGATAGCTCTCACCGTTTTCTGTTCTAGTAAAAGCACCCATATTTCTCTTTGGGGAGCCACTCTCTCCCTTCCCAATCTGTCTGTGAGCCTTAGGTAGGGTTGTTCATCCACTTCCGGGGGAGGTTGGCCCCTGTCTTAGGCCTGGCCAATCTTCCATCTCCCTGAACACAGTGATTGGTTCAGGGAAGGACATGTGACTCAAGGTGGTCCAATAAGAACCAGCCCTGGGATTTGGTCTGGAACTAATGAGAAAGAGGCACTGTCTTTCCACCGGTTTTGCTGAGCTGGGAAGATGTTATTCTGGACCTTCTGGGCAGCCTCCATCAAAGCTGGAGAGCCTTTTTGTAAGTGAGTCAACACAATTGGGGGGGGAAAGCCGAGTGGTGAGGAGAAACTGATTCTTGATGATGTATATATTTTTTGGACTCCTGGATGCAGCCATTCCTGATGCAAAATACTCTGTACCTTGCAGTTAAGGGAGGCAGTAAATTCCCTGTAACTGGTTAACCCGGTATGGCTACCAGAGATTTGTAGGGCTTTTGCTGGGAAGCAATTACCCAGTCAGAGACTATTTCCCAGCCTTCTTTACAAGTGCTATGCAGTTGAGTTCTGGACGGTGAAATTAGAGGCAGAAGGGACGAACACCACTGCCACAAACACCTTCCGTGCCATCTTTCACACTTTTTTCCATCCACTGGCTAAGTGTCAAAATACCCAGGATGCCTTGGAGAGCCATATATTGGAAATGACATTGGGCAGGGTCCCTGAATGACCATATGGAGGAATGTGCTGCCTCCCCCAATGTCAACTGGACTGAGGTGAGTGAGAAGTAACCTTCCACTGTGTTAAGCCACCAAAATCCTTGGTCTTCTTTGTAATAACCATTATCTTAATTCAACCACCCAGGGTTTCAATCCGAGTTCTCAGTCATAAACAATAGAAATCAACTCTGGCTAACTTTAGCTGAGAAGGAATCCAAGAAAGGGATGGTAGCTGTTCACAGACACTGAGAGCAAGAGAAGCAGGACCAGGAGCCACGATGCTCAGAACAATGTCCAAATTCAGAGTGTTCGGAACTGGAGCCTGAGCAGGGGGTGGGGAACTCCACTGGGTGCAAATACCTCATCCTGCCTGTTGACATTCCCAATGCTCATGGGCAGCTATAGGACCTTCTAGTGTGTGAGGCTATAGAACCTCCTGAGAAGGCTCATCCTGAGGAAGAAGTCTGGGTATGGCCAGCTTGACCAAGGAAGAAAACTGGGTTATGGGGTGTTATGGGAAGAATTGGGATTCTGGGTATGATGCGGGAACAGTTCGTTCTTGATATGGGTCAGCCTTGGGGACTACTGTCAGGGTCCTGGGATCTTGAGTGCTGAAAGTAAACACTGAAAAGGGTATTTCACTCAAAACTTCACCCAAGACACTGAGTCCACATCACTGTTTTGGGACTCCTATGGTGGGGGTAGCCTGAGATGGGGAGACCTCCCCCTGCTTTTCCATGAAGCTTCATACCACGAGACTCCAAACGCATTGGCGGTGGTGCCCAGAGCGGTGTTCCCATGCAGCGTTCTGGAGAAAACTTGTTTGTGAGACACTAAGACTTCCTCTGAGAACTCTCCAAAATACGTGGATAGGGAAAGATTTACAGGAGCAGGGAAGGCCTGGGGTAGCAAGTGGGGACAAGAGACAATGGAAATTGACCTCTGAATGTCAGGTGAGCTTCAGTGCTACCCACAGGCTGAGTCAAGGGCAAAGGTGCTGAGTGCCTTCTGTTTGGTGCTCCAAATCTTCTCTCCACATTTCCCACCCTGCTCCAGGCCCCAGGGACTGAGAGTTATGAAATGGAGAACGAAGCTCTTGTCTCTTGGCTTCTGGTGGAGTTCAGCCAATGAGAGGCATTAGGGGGTCTGCCAAACTGACACCCCTGCCGGGGAGTAGCCATGACTGTGAGCTCCACCACCTCCCCAACCCTCCAAGATCACGGTTCCTGCCACATGGCCTTCTGCAAACAGCCGTCTGTCCCCATCCTGTGCTGCCATAGATCTAGAGAAGGTTCTGGCCACCGTCATTCCCAGCCCCATGTCAGATGGGAGTCCTACAACCTGCTCACACCTTTGTGAAGAGTCCCAGAATCAAACTGTCTTCGAGTTCCCCAGTTTGAGTGCGCCATCTTTCTCCAGCTGGGACTCTGACTGATGGAAAGAAACTTGGATCCCACTGAGAGATCGTCTGCTTCATGATTTCGAGAGGCAATAGCATATTGAACTTTTAGTCATCCTCTCTTTTTCTTCTCTTTTCCAGACAAACACGCCTGCACCAGAATGTTGGTGGGGTTTTTGTAACATCTGGTGATCTTGTCTCAGTGCTCTTGTTACTCTGGGGCCCTGTCCAGTTGGCCTCACATCTGTCGCTGTTAGGAAAAATGACATAAACCAGGCAGTTCCTACTAATGGCTGAGGGAAGATGTCATGGAAGCTACTCCAGGGGCTCAAGAATACTCAGAAAGCCAAGTTCTTAAAGGCACCAAAACGATGAGCCGGGCCGGGCTGACTGGTGATGGATTTGGGTTTAGATGGGGCTTTATGCTGTACCTAGGGCTGCAGATGTCTGAACACCCACACGGAAGAGGGTCACTCATGTTTCTTCCATTGAGCGTTCCCCCCATCTCATATGACCCTCGTTTGACCCACTTGCAGATGGGACCAAGTGGGAGCCGCGGGCCTCCGTGGATGGCTACACAAGTTGCCTCGCACAACGGCAGGGGGCATCAAGTGGGTGGAACCAAGCAAGAAGCAGCCTCTGATCCCACCTTGGTCCCCCCCTCCTTGCAGCTCGGCAGCATGCCACCGTCTCTGCAGTGTCCAAGTGGCTCAGGGAACCCAGGCTGAGCAGGGCAGGCAAGGGGTGGGGGGGGAGCCTGGGACCACCCACCACCTCCCACCCCAGTCAAGAAGAGGTTCCGAATGTGCTTGCACATCCATGAGCTCACATTTGTCGGGCCTGTTTTTAGGACACAACTATGCCCACTTCTGGCTTACAGAGGAGTGACTCACTATAGGCCCCAGAATCTCCTTCCTCACGAAAGCCGCATCTCCCTCCTGCCACATCTCCAGCTCTGTCCGAGGGTCTGCTGGGAGTATTCCTCCCCCAGGAACGTCTTGAGCCTCCATGTGACTCTCTGGGGTGTCTGACTGGGGGTTACTACCTTCTAGAGACAACATCCTCTAAGGAGGCACTCCCGTGAAACTTGCAGGCCCTTATGAGTTCAGGCGCCACCCTAGAAAGGGGCCATCTGCTCCAGGTTAAAGCCGGAACATCCGCCTGCTCAGGGATTTTTGCCCATCAGTTGTGTCAACTAAGCAAGGATGGGGGTTAGACCTTTCTCTGAAATCTGAAAGAAAGACAAACAAATCTGAAAGACAGAGCCCCACACTGCCGGCTGACATCCCCCGAGGGCCTCCACGGATGGCGATGCAAGTTGCCTTGCACATCGGCAGGGGGCATCATTCCCCGCACGGTCACCCTGGCTTGGCATAGCTACTCTTATGACTGTTTCCTGGTAGAGAAGGAAGGGGCGCTGTGTCTATGCACCCGTTTCAGTGGGACCTCAGCCAACTCCTGAGACACCAGACCAGAAAAGCTGTCAGAAGTACAGGGGTGGAAAATGTTCCCTTCTTCATTCTTGGAAAGGCTGGGACTCATTCCCTGGGGCACCTTTGCCACCCAGGGTCCTCTGACGTGGCCTTCCTCTGCATCTATCCCCACAGAGCAGCGTAGGTCCCAGTAAGGCCTTGGGATACCACTCCATAAATTCTCTTTTCATTGGAGGCCTAGCAGATAATAATTTAAAGAACTAGTCACTGCTTGCAATTAAGCCCAGAGAAAATAGATCAGGCCCATAATTTATGTCTGTGCAAGGTTGGGCTGGATTTGTAATTAATGTTTGCTCCCTTTAATGAAATACTCCAAAGGTCTGCACTTCTGTCATTCATGAAGGTAATTTTTCAATTGATTAGTAAAATAATACTTGAAAAGTAAATGCACCTGCTTCTTCCCCGAAATGTCTCAGTCAACCGGACACTGGTTGAGACACTAAAAAAATACCACTCCAACCCAGTGGAGACCGGGCTCCGCACCATCAGCATGCAGAGTGCCCAAGAAGGAGGCCGAATGAAAAAGCAATTAGAGCTGCCACAGTGACCGGAATCCCTGGGTGACCAGGGTTTGCTGAGCAGCTGCGACCATCCTACCCAGCTCCTGCCTGCTTTGGGGGAGTCGGGCGGGAATGCGAGGTTGCTGAGGGGGGCTGGAGACCCAAGCATCCTGATTTTCACAACCCAGGACCACATGGAAGCATTGAGCCGGGCTGGGACGGCCTTGGGGAAGACGCATCAGAGGCCCAACAGTCAGAGACACTGTGGCCCACGGGGATGCGGGCTAGGCACAGAACAGATGCTGTTCCCGAATATCTTCATAGGCCCAGAAGACCCAGTTCCTGTTCGAGGCTTAAAATGGGAGCCAACATTTCTTAGGATCAAAGGTTTGATGGGGGACCTTGTCTCTAAAACTGGAACTGAAAGTTATAAACAGGACTTTGCTTTATGTGCTATGGACAAAAAAATATAGGCAATTACGTAATACAGTGTTCATTCTTAGAATCAGGAAAGACTCTGGTATTGATCTGGGGGGATTAGTTTTTAGTCAAAAGTATTTAATAGCACAATATAAGATCCTTCCCCTCATGATAGATTTTCCCAGCACAGGCATAAAGAGAGCAATTTGGGCAAAACCATTCAAAGGCTGCATCTGGTTTTTTTGTTTGTTTGTTTTTCTTCAAGTACGTTCTTCATCTCTGACACCTAAAGGACCTGACTATCAATGACCGAGCACCAACTATTAAAGCCCACATGCCTTCCCTGACGCTCGTTTTCCCCTTCCAGGGGGTCGACGTTCGCCAGTGACCTGGTCCAGAGGTTCTCCAATAGCACTGGGGCGCCTTTTATGAAATCCTGCCTCTTTGGGAAGATCAGCTCTTTCTGTAAGCAATCAATTAACGTTTTCATGTTGAGTGTTTGCCACAAAGAGGGGTGCCACCAGCAAGGAGAGGAGGGGCTGTTGGCGGGACAGGACTTTTACAGAAGGTCAGTTCATGAAGGACTGGCTAGCTCCAAGTGCTCTCGCACATGGAAGGGGGGCCCCCGGGCAGGACGCAGTCACATCACAGGGACCCCCAGGGCCCCGTGTCCTACACTTCTTGGACAAAGTTGCTTGGATGGCGCCTTTCGGGGAAAGCATTCACACTTAGGATCTCAGTTGCAATTGACAGAAATGGACTCGCTGATTTAAGCAGAAAATAAGAGTGGGAAGGTCACTCTCTGAAACAGCCCCGAGGGGTCACCAGGAGGACCGGGGCTCTGGTTTGTCTATCTCTCAAAAGGAGGAAAAGCAAAGATGGGCCACGAGGGCAGCACGTTGCAAGAAAAATGCAAGATGGGGTCTTGATTCGTGTACCTGGTCGTCTTACTGATCTTGATGTCACCTGGCCAGACCCTGCAGAGCTGGCCTTCCAGAGCCCGCCATCTGGGATGCTCTGTGCCTCAGTCTTGGCCGGTATAGGACAACTTGCCACATGGGGCTATTTGGATTTAAATTTAGATTACACACACACACACACACACACACACACACGTAAAAAAATAAAGATTTCAGTTTTTCAGGCACACCAGGCACATTTTAAAGGCTCCAAAGCGCTCACGGCTCACGGTGACTGTGCTGGAGGGCCCCCTTTTTAGATGCGGGGTGAAGTTTTCCTGCCCAGCACAGGTCTACATCCCCCACCGGACCCCCGGCCCTGCCCCAGGGCCCGACTGTCCCATTCAGCCCAGCAGCTTTGGCAGGCTCGCCAGCCACCAGGGCACTGTGACCCAGGGCGGGGCCCCTCCGTCTCCGCTCCGCCGGGGCCCTCCACCTCCTTTCACACACGAGACTGATCAGTATTTGCGGCTCCTTTTCTCCGCAGGAACAATGAGGAGCGGCCCCGGGAAATGACTGGATCCCTTTCTCCAGCACCTCCTTTACGAGCTCCTTAATAGGTAGAAACGCTTGATTATTTCAAATGAATATAATTACGAAATCCTCTACTTAGAGTAATCTTCCTCCTTTGTGGGAGCAGACATCTCCTTTCTCTCGTTATCTCTACTCTGAGAGGCACTTCACTGCTTTGGAAAGTGAGAAATTCAATGGTCCTGGCAGGACGGTCTCTCTCACACACACATCCCCCCCCCCCCCCCGAGGGCCACAGCAACTTCAGAAGGGGCTCGTGGCTCTGATCAGGGTCCCCAGGGTCTTTGTCTGGGTGAGCACAGTGCGGCAAGAAGCCACGTCCTTGGAGGAGCCACAGGCCCCAGGGCTCCTCGGAGCATCCTCATCCACCTTTGGACCTCAGACATGCAACCTGCCCTCCCCATCTGGGCAAAGACGTGCGGGGCCTCTGTCCGTGCTAGCCCCACTTGGGCATTCCCCTCCCTGCTCTGCACCTGGGGAGCAGGTTGGGGGGAAGCCATTGGGGAGCTATTGCTGACGACTTGGGGTGCCATTGCTGACGACTCCCATGGGGGTCCCCCCCGTCCAGCTCCACAGCCCATGCCCCCCATGGACTCCCAGCATCAAACGTCCTTCATTATTATGGAGACAGCACAAGCTATGCAGCCAGACCGACTTGAGTTCAAATCTCGCCTCTCCCACTCCCTGGTGTGTGGTCTTTGGCAATGTAATCATCTTCTCCAGGCCTTAATTTCTCTACCTTTGCAAAGGAGATACTAACCACCATGCAGAGTACAGCCCCCCTGTTCGTACAGTGGGACTCCACCTCCTGGTCTTAAGAGATTGGTCTAGAAATGGGCCTATGGCTCCTTTCCCCCAGATGTTTGCACATGGAACAAGGGGGCCCCATGCAACTGTGAGATGCCCCCTTGGTCTGCAGTCATGCTTTCTCCAGGCAGAGAAAGCTGGCCAGGAAGATGGAGCAAGAAAGAAGGCAGGACACCCAGAGAAGCCTGTTATCAGCCCACAAGGGCAAGGGCCTTGTTGGTTCTGTTCAGTTCTATTGACCCAGATCCTGGCAGGACGCCCAGCATGTAGTAAGCCCCCAGCAAATGCTGGTGGCCTTGTTGGAATAATGGAAGACAGAGAGTGTGAGCCCCAGGGTCCCTTGCCCTGAGGCTCAGACATATTTCTGTCCTTCCATGTACTGGATTGTCCCACCCTTCTTGGATTCAGCTACTCTGGCCTTTTGCTGCTTTGACATCAGTTTCTGCCCTTGGCGACCCACAGAGCTGTGTGTACACTGCCCGGCCTTCCCTACCTCATACCAGCAGATGTGCACCAGGGCAGGGGGTGGGAGCGTCCACCCTCTACTTTCCCATGCTAAGGAAAACAAAAGTGATACAGGACTTGCCAGGGCCTTGCTGAGAATGGGTGGCACCCCAAGGAAGGCTCACATTGCACCAGCCTCCTGATGCATGCCCCTTTCTGTCCCCTTTCTCTGCTCATTCCAAAGGCGCTCACTCTCTGGATAGCAGCATTTTCTCTCCCAGCCAGAGCAACCTTCCTGTGGGGAAGACGTGGGCCCCGGGAAGATGCAAGCTCAGCTTCCATGTCCAAATGCACCACTGAGCAAGAAAAGAGTTTACCCCCATCCTTCCACATCCCCTCATCCCAGCAGCTACAGAACCTCTTCCTTCCCGATCCTACACACTAAGAGGGACACCTTCAAATCCAAGGACATACAACTGAAATGAAGCATGTTCAGGGGCACCTGCGTGGCTCATTCGGTTAAGTGTCTGACTCTTGATCTCAGCTCAGGTCTTGATATCAGCGTCGTGAGTTCAAGCCCCGCATGAGGCTCCATGCTGGGCGTGAAGCCTACTTTAAAAAAAATGAAGTATGTTCACCGAGCTGTGAGCAGAGAGAAGGCCCAGCTGATGGGTGGTCAAGTATCAACCATAGACAGCCAGGCATCCCCTTAACCTCATGCCTCCCTTCCAGACATCTGTGTGGACTCCTGTCTCCTCTTTCCCATCGGTACTGCCCCCCGTTGTAGAACCACAGGGTCCAAAGAGCATCCACTGATGCCCTGTGTGTGGTTTGGGCCTCAGGACCAATTTTGCTTTAGGAACGAGGCAGTGTGATCTGGGGACAGATCTCGGTTCAGGTCTCAATTCTGGAAGTCTATCACCACTGGCTATTCAGCTACTAGTATTAACTGAGCTCCCCTGGTGAGCCCAGGAAACTGGCGGGCGTGTCTGTGAGGCAGAGACAAGTGAAGGGCCCAGGCAGGCCCAGCGTCAGCATGACCTGAGGATCAGGGAGGGCTTCCTGGAGGAGTGGTCATGTAGCCAGACAAGAGATGTGGAGGGTTTGCATAGTTGTGGCTGAGGTGGGAGATGAGGGGAAAGTGCACCCCGGGCAAAAGAAACATCAGGAGCAAAGGAAAGGACGTCATCCTTCTTTGAGAGACGCTGAGTCCCGGAACAAAATTGGTTCAAGACCACAGTGTTTCTTGTCAGCCAGCGGGGCCCAGGAGAGCTAATGAATTCTCATTCATTGTTTGATTCATTCATTCGTTCATTCATTCATTCAGCACGTATATATTGAGCCTGGTAAAACCACACCCAAGACCATGGAGATAGAACTTGAAAACTGTGTTCAGAACCGTTTTGTTCTCGGTATAAGGTAAACAAATCACGGTCTCCACCCTCTACAGGGAAAGGAGGGAGACAAGAAACAAACGTAGAAACTAAAAGATCCAAACAGGACTTCATGTTGGAGTGTGCTGGAGGGAGGGCTCAAGTGGCCAGAGAAGGACCAAGACCTGAAATTTGAGAAGCAGTCCACCAGCCCAGAGCCGGTCGGGGAGAGAATATTCCAGACAGAAGGAAAAGCAAGTGCAAACTGTGAGAAGCAGAACAGCAGACAGAAGGCCATGTGTCTAGAGCAGGGTGGCGTGGGGAGGGGAGCGTGGGAGTGGAGGGAGGGAGGCTGGCAGGGCGGGTCACAGGTCACAGACCTGTAGGTCGTAGGCCAGACCAAGGGGCTGTGGGTTTTATCGTCTGCTTCTGCCCTGACACCATAACACACGGTTAATAAAAGTTATGTGAGCACACGCTTCCTCCTAGAAGAAGAATCTGCAAGCAAACAGGGGTCACCACCTAGTTTTCTCCAGCCCGCAGGCTAGGAATGGCTTTTCCATTTTTAATGATGCTTATATGAGCGCCTCCATCGCATCGTTGATTTTACCTCTTGACTTGCAAAGCCTACAAGAGTGACTATCTGGCTCTTTCCAGAAAAGTTTGTGGCTCCCTGGCCTAGGATGACACCAGATAAAGCAGTTGGGCTCTAGGAACAGGCAAATCTGTTTATCATCGCAAGAGGGGAGGAATGTTCTCTTTCAGGAGGAAAAGGATAAAAGAACCCAACACTATTCGGTTAAGAAAAGACACACTCGTCAACTTTCCCATGCGTATTATGGGTGCAGGGAAGAATCCAGGCCCCTGCCCACCTCATCCCACGTCTCCCCACCACTTGGCCCTCCCAGCCCCTGGCTCCCGGAAATCCAATTTCCTAGTTATAGCTGTGCTTATTAAAAGCATGACTGCAGAGGCTGTTTACCCCAAGATCTATTTTTGTCATAACTGTTTGTAATGGTTAAGCCTCAACAACGTAAACACTCCATACAAAATAATGCATCTTCAATAAACTGAAATATTAACCAATCATATGTAATGGTTCATGCCTAACAAATGCCCAGCTCGGGGTCCTCAGGGCATCGTAGAAATTGAAAATCGTATTGATGGACTGGCCAGCCTTCAAATTACACTGTGTGGGGATGAAAAAGCATAGGAAAAGTTCTCATTATGGCTCCCTGACATTAATTTGAGCATTTTTATATGTGTGTCCTATTAAGCGCTTTAAGTGCTTTTTGATAATTGTGCTTTGTAGTTTTTACAGCACTTCAGTCTATTCCCAGTTCAATTTCCTCTTTTATCCGATGTTTGAAATATTGATTTCTGACAGATAAAAGCAAACCTTATAATCTCAGCAGCGAGTAATAAGTGAGTGGGACGAGGCTTCAGAATGCATCGGGGAATGGTCATATTTGAAACAGTCTTTGTTTTATTACATTTCGTCAACAGAATTTACTTACTGCTTGCTGATATTTATGTAAAAAGCCCGGCCGCCGAGAGGGCCGCGATATTGCCAATTTCAGCTCTACTTTTTGCATTTAGGAAGATAAAAGAAGCCTCTCCCTTGGAGCCCGATGATTGCAACGGCTTAAACTGCTGTCAGCCGGCCGCAAGTAACTGTGATTTATCTTCTTCAGATTGTGCCGTGTCGTGGCTGCAAACTTTTCCTTGGGTTTTGCATTAAGAGGCTGACAGGCAGTCAGGATGCGGAGAGCCTCCCCTCCCGGGCTCGCCGGGGGCCCCCTGATGGACACCCTCACCCCAGGAGGGGAGCCGGCAACTCTTGCTGAAGCTGGACGTGACCTCGGCCATCCCACCCCGCAGCTCGCGGACCTCTGAGGGCCTCGAGAGGACTCCGAGAGCTGCACAAAATCCCGCCCTCCCCCGACTTTAGGGATTCTCTCAGCCATTCATTCTGCTCCACGATTATTCCTGGAGTCTGGCGCAGGTTGCTGGACGCACAAGATGAGCGCAGAGGGTAAATGCCTTATTCTTAGGATGCTCCCATTTGCCAGTAGCTGTTCTCAACAACTTGGGGGGGGTGGTTTTGCCCACCCCCTGTCCTGGGACATTTTTGGTTGTCACGTCTGGGGAGAGGGTGCTATAGGCATCTCATGGCTGGAGGCCAGGGATGCTGCTAAACATCCTCTGGTGCCCAGGACAGTCTCCCACAGCAAAGAATTATCGGCCCCAAATGTCAATAGAGCCGATGGTGAGAAACCCCCGATCTCGCGGAAGGAGATAATGGCCTGTAAATGGACAAGAAAATAGCAGGCAGTAATAAAGGCAATCGGAAAATAAAACAGGGCAATAAGATAGAGACCAGGCGACATTTACTCCAACGCCGAAAGAAAGACAAGGATCTGGCCCCGAGAAAAATCCAGGAACAGGTGTCACACACGGGTGGAGAGAAGAACGGCTGGTGCCAAGACAGGACAGCAGGGTACGGCTTGGCCGGCCAGCGTTGCAGAAAGAAGGCCAGGGTGGCTACAGCTGGGGACCTGACCTGGCGTGCGCCAAGGAGCCAATGAAGAGGGAAGGGGCCTCAGGCGGAGCGCAGGGACGTGTCTTTGAGGCGGTGTTGACAGAACTTTGAAATTGAATGCAGTATAAAGGGAGAGGGAGGATTCCAGAATGATGAGAAAGTCTTGCTCAGCTATCGAGTTATTTTGATATGGATTTAGAAATATTGCTTAGGATGAAGATGAATTATGTAAGTCAAGAAAGCAGAAAGCATTAAGTAAATCAACACTAAGGTGACACATACATACAATAACAGTATGGAAGCAGCGCCTGAATGAGTTTCGCTTGGGATGAGGAAGCAGAGACCAGAAGAGTGTTACCCAAAGCCTCATGGCTTGCAAAGAGCAGAGCTGCCCCACAGTCACATTCAGGAACCTTCTGGTTTTCCCGTAGTATGGGGTTTAAGGACATGAAATCTGAAACCAAGGCCTGTTTCTCCCTAGAACTTTGGGAGTCACTTGTAATGAAGGAAAGACCGTTCAAGGATCCAGCCAACCTCCCCCAAACACTACAATTGACTGCAGTCTCTCTTGGGCTTCCTGGCCACCCACCCCGGTGCCTGAAACCCTCCTATGTGCCAGGGACCCTCTGCTCGGCAGCAGAGAGCTCCGCTCTGCATTGGCATCCTCTGGGAACCGGGTGGATGGAGCAGCCAGCATCTGGAACAATACTGGTCACTGTGGCAGAGGAAAATGGGCTTCTGCCCAGGTGTTGTATCTGCTCCCATGTTATTGGCCAAAGGAAGTCACATGACCACACCCGAGTTCCGGAGGATGCGGAGGAGAAACCACCTATCTGAGATCAGCCCTATTGACCATGATGGGCACAGCATTCCAGGGCAGGAGGAGTGGACTGGGGGGCTGGGGTCAGGGAGCAGAGGCCCCTGGCTCTTGCATGAGCCCTGAGACCTCTCACGGGCCAGGCTGCAGGGTCAGGGGCTCAACCTAGAGATCTGGAGACAACAGCCAGGCCACAGCCATGCAGCGTTTAAATCTTTACAAACCAGATGTCAATATTTTTAAATGGGGAGATTTTGCATTAAAATCCCAGTTTCTCTTTAAAAGAATTCCGAAGGATGAGCCACCCTGGGTTGATGTTGCTGCACGGCGGCCGTCAACTGTTGCTGGAAGCAGCTGGCCCCAAACACGGGCCATACCTGCTCACGTGGTGCAGCCCTGTCTCTGTGTTCAGTACTTTGTGTCACCTGCCCAGCTCTTCGGCTTTCAAGTTTGCAACCCCTGGTCGAATATGTTGTACAGAGAGGGAAACTGAGGCTTGGAGCAAGAAAACAACCTGCCCAAATTCAGATTAACAGCAGACTCAAAACCAAAGCCATCCCAACCTGTGGCTTCACAAGCTGCTAGAAAAGAAAGGACTTATGACAAAATTGGGGTGGGGCATGGTGGAGAGGGGTGGTAGTGTGGGCGAGGCGGGGTGGGCTGGACCATGCAGACCAGTCCAGCAATTCTGCCACCTGGGCATGCACATCTGACCCACCCCCCAGGTCCCCAGCATGCCTATGGCCATGCGGGGCAGAGCACACCTCCCCACCCCAACCCCCCAATGAGACAGTGACAGGACAACCCCTAACCTCTTCAGAGAATTGCCTGTAAACTGGAACCAGATATGCTTAGAATTTCAAAGGGGGATCGTTAGCATTTTCCATACTGGCTTGGTCATTTACAATTCATTAAGAGAATTAACTTTGAGACTGGGTTCTTCTGATAATCCACCAAAAATGAAACAACAGGCAAGGGGACAGAGCATGGGGAGGAGAGCGTGGCCCTGGGCAACCCGGCTCCTATAAAAGTCCAGATATTCCTGCATCTGCATACCTGCCTTGTTGGGGGTGGGGGAGGATCTCCCTGCCTTCCAGGTGCCATAGAGAGGGCAACAGGTTGATGGACGCCGTGTGATGTCTCCAAGTTCATACTAGTATGGCACTTGGACAGTTGGTGCCCAGGCAGAGTGGCGGGTTTAGCATAGCTGACCAGAACCGCCAAGGCCCTCACACACTCTATATCAAAGACAGTACAACCCTACCATAATGGGGACCACTGGGTAGGATTAGGATGAAGAAATCAGACCCTAGGCCCTAAGACAGCACCACTGGTTGGTACCCAGAGAAAGAAAGTTCCAGGCTTACAAAAGGACAGCCCCTCCTGTGCTCCTGGGGCCCTCTCAAACGGGCTCTTGGAAAGTTTGCTAATGTATCATCTCAAAGCACACGAGTTTCACAGGACCTCATCCCCACTGCCTGAGGTTCTAGCAGCCTCCGCCACCCTGCTGACCCCAAGGCGCGTTAGATTTAACCATGTATAAAAGAAAGTTCATAGCATCGATATGTTAATGGGTGAGTGCTTGCTCCCTTCTTTCCAGCGAAGCAGTTGTTATGCTAAAGTCTTATTTTTAAAGTCTGAAGCTGTAGTCTAATATTTTTTACCTTTGCAGTTATGTAATGTTTTCTACAGTTACTTGTACTTAATGCGAGGGACCAAGATTTCTTTTTTAAGGTAACTGTAGGAAACTTCTTTTTCATTTTTTTCAAAGATTTATTTATTTATTTTAGAGAGAAAGAGAGAGAGCACAAGTGGGGGAAGGGGCAGAGGGAGAGAATCCTTAAGCAAACTCCACGCTGAGCGTGGAGCCCGACACAGGGCTCGATCTCACAACCTTGAGGTCATGACCTGAGCCGAAATCCAGAGTCAGATGCTTAACCGACTGAGCCACCCAGGCACGCCTAGGAAACTTCTTTTTTTAAGGTATACATTAAAAAGGGAAGTTTAAAAGAAAAGCAAACTGGGCGCCTGGGTGGCTCAGTCATTAAGCATCCGCCTTTGGCTCAGGTCATGGTCCCAGAGTCCTGGGATCGAGTCCCACATTGGGCTCCTTGCTCCGCGGAAAGCCTGCTTCTCCCTCTCCCACTCCCCCTGCTTGTGTTCCCTCTCTGGCTGTGTCTCTCTCTGTCAAATAAATAAATAAAATCTTTAAAAAAAAAAAAAAAAGAAAAGCAAACTTAAAGAATAATATTAAGTGAATATTAGTACAGGAATGTGTGGCCAAAATGTGGCCATAGCACCCAAATGAGTGCCCTAAGCCAGAGCTAATCTCTACTGTGGGGATTCCCGAGTCTCTAATGTGCAGGACCCTTGAGTCTCTTGAGGACTGGTATTCTGCCTTCCTCCTTGTTGTATCCTTAGCACATGTTACATTTGAAAAATTGTGTTAGTAAAGGAATGGATGGAGCAGAGGTCTGAGTAATGACTTGGCGTAAGGGAAGAGAGAGTTTGAGCCATACCAAGAATGCTGAGCCCTTGATATGCATACTATCACTGTGGGATATCAAGACCATGGTAGACATTACTAATCAATCACACCTTTCATTTCCCCTGAACCAGAATGCAGCTTCAGAATCCTTCTTAACACTACACTCCAGGCATCTAATCAGAATTAACACACAAGACGAACTCTGTCATTCTGGGACCGGATGACCTTTTGAGGTTCATTCCAGCCCCCCAAATTGCAAGGTAGTCTGAGACACTTGGCCAGCAAAGCTTGTAATGTTATTCCTCAAATCACCAGGCTGGCAAAACAGCTGCCTCTGAATTTAGGCCAAAAGTCTCCAAATTGTCTGGTGGTAGGTGTTCTGTTTTCCTAAGGAGTAAGGCATTGCCACAAGTCTCGGAGTCCCCGTTTGGTGAAAAGCCTGGAGCAGGTGGTCCGAAGGCCTCTTGGCTGTGACATTCTCAGGAGGTGGCGACTCTCCAGAGCGATTTACAACCTCTGGGCCCAGCATACACTTGTCACCTGCCAGGCCTCAAGGTTCAGACCCTGGAGAGGGGGCAGGAGCTGGAGCTGTCCCCAGTGTGGCCAAAACCCTTCTCCAAGTCCTCCACGGTGACAAGAGAGAGGGAGCCCCTGATATCACCAAAGCCTCGGAACACCCACAACAGGACTCCCCTCTGCGGTCCCCCTGACAGGTGACTGTGCAGAGCCTGCTGGCATCCCTCCAGTGCTGGTCACTACCTCCTCATCCCCCACAGTTCCAACTGCTGGAAGGTTCTTTTTTCTTACACAGTCATTAAGAACATATCCATGGGGCATCTTTAGCAACCTGGAAGAAAGACTTGCAAAATAGTGTTAAATTTTAAAAAAGCAAGATGTCAGTCAGTCAGACAAATACCGTATGATTTCACTCATTTGTGGAATTAAAGAAAACAAACGATCAAAAGAAAAAAGAGACAACAACAACAACAACAAAAAACAGACTCTTAACTCTAGAGAACAAACTGATGGTTGCTGGAAGGGCGCAGGGTGGGGGGACGGGGGAAAGAAGTGATGGGGATGAAGGAGGGCACTTGTCATGAGCACAGGGTAATGTATAGAACTGTTGAGTCACTATATTGTACACCTGAAACTAATATAACTCTGTATGTTAGCTATACTGGAATTTAAAAAATAAATTTAGAAAATGTTTAAAACGCAAGATATCGCAGGTATGTCATTATGGGTTTCCCCCTCAGCTTCACGGAGGTACAACTGACAAATAAAATTGTGTGTATTTAAGGCGTACAACATGTTGATGTGATACGTGTATACATTGTGAAATGATGAGCACAATCAAGTCAATTATGTATGTCGCTGTGCTCACACAGAAGTTTAAAATGCACTACAAAGGGAGAAAGTGCGGGCAGAATTCAATTTAAAATATTATCCATCGTTGAATTCCAATAGTAAGGCGAGAGGTGAATATGTCTGTTTCTCCTTTTCCAAGTTTTCTCTAATGTCACATCACTTTTGCAATAGCTGTAGGGGATTCCTGGGGGGTTTCTGCCAATTTGTCAGCCATGCCCCCTCCTCCTGGTAAAGGCATCTCGGTTTTCCCTTCAAATCCACCTGTGCCCATTCTCACTCCATGTAGTTTGGTGGGGCTAAGCCCATTCCCTCTAGTCCCATGGGTGGGCACCTGCCCCATGAGCTCCATTCCCCCAGCCCCAGGGATTGCTTTATGGGTAAATTCACTTCTGGGATTTCTGGGAGCCATTAGGGAAGAAAAGAAGGTTGAGGGGAAATGCATCCAGGGTTACCAAAAAGCCATTTTATCACCTTGAGAGGACAACCTGCCCAAAACTGAAGCTGGAATAAAGGAAAACAGAGAAGAGAAATGAAGGGACTGAGGGAAAGAGAGAGACTATGAATACTGTTGAGCACTTGTATCCAGCCATTCCTCAAGTCCATGTTCCCCTATAAACTCCCTTTACTTCTTAAGTCAACTTGAGTTGCAAACCTGTCACTTGCAACTCTAAGAGTCTGGACTAGCTCAGAGGGAAAAATATTTAAAACAAAGCAGCATGTTCTGCACCCTCCCTGTAGGTCCTAGTTTGGGGTTCTGAGAAGAAAGGTACCCTCTTCTCCTTTTATTTTATTTGTTTGTTTGTTTGTTTATAGAGAGGGAGAGAGAGAAAGCAGGAGGCGGGGACAAAGGGAGAGGGAGAGAATCTTAAGCACGTTCCATGTCCTGCATGGAGTCTGATGCGGGGCTCGATCCCACAACCCTGAGATAATGACCTGAGCCAAAATCAAGAGTCCGACATGTAACTGACTGAGCCCTCCACCCAGGCGCCCCCTCTACTTTTTTTAGACATTCGAGAGTAACTTTCAGCTGGCTGCCTTCCCCTGCCACATGCATTCACATGCACACACACACAGAGTCCTCTCCAAGTTAAAGTCCATGGCTCCCGCAACCGTGGACCGAGCCCCTTCCTCATTCCCTCCACCCTCGGCATCATTGTTTTCAGGAAGTATGTACTCACGCCTCCCGGACATAATGCCCTCGGTATACAGTGAACCTACAGTGGCCGGGGCATGAACAGATCACCCAGGAAAAGCAGGCTGCAGCCCTTTGCATTCAATATGGCCACATATAAAGAAGTGCAAGGGATCAGATGAAGAGAACTTAGGAAGAAGGTCAGTGGCAGGAGCATTGAAGTCAAGGTCAGCAGCACCACCCAATCAGAGCAGCCAGTCGGTTAGACGGTTAGACGCAACTTTGAATTCTAACCCCCTCTTTAGGACGGGGGTCACTAACTGGCATCCTGCTCATTGCACCCAACCCACACATGGATCTCATTTGGCCCACACGGTGGTTTTAAATTATTTGAACTGGAGCATGTCCCATAAGAATACAAATTTTCTCAGTCTCTTGACAAAGAGCTGGCACCCCTGGACCCACATCCCACCAGGGAACGGTTGGCGCAAGATGTCGCTGCTCCTTTAAATGCGGCACATGCTCCTGTTTCTATCCTGACCACCCGGTTAGTTCCCAAAACCCCCCACTGCTGCCATTTGTCCTCATGCTTGCACTGTAGAGTTTTTTTGTTTGGTTGGTTGGTTTGGGTTGGTTTTTTTAATGGAAATAAAGATTCCTCCCTACCCCTGCCTATCAGAAGGGAAAATAGAGATCCGTGTGGTTGCATGATTTTTCTCACATTTGTCCTGTTTCGCTCACTCACATTACCTCTCTGATCTCTAAAGCTATTGGGACAAATTTTATAAATTCCAAATATTTTCTGAGTTGATATGCCTTTAGTAATCACAGGTGCACCTCAGTCAGATAAAATATTGAAATAATTCTGTACCGCTTTGTCCATTATCACTGCCCTGTGCCCTTGAGTCCTCCCACAGATGCCCTACCACTGACTGTGTCTGCACTTCCTGGCCCCCCAACGATGCAGGCCAGGGGGTCACTCACACACACACACACACACACACACACATACACGCGCGCACACGCGAGCACACACGCAACCAGTTGTCAATACTTTGCATTTCACCCCCTGAAAACACTCAGTAGCTATCTTACGTTGGGATCCTCCCGAAGCAGACCCTAAGACAAAGGACCCTAAGACAAAGATTCTGCTGCAGGTCATGTATTTTGGATATAATCTTAGAAAGCAAGCACAAGAGAGCGAGGAAGGCAATTCACGGCATGTTAATAAGCAGGTGACCACCGGCCACGCACGCTCCTGGGGACTCCCAGGGGACTGCATGGAGCATACCTCACAGCTGTTCCACCTGAGAGCCGAGGAAGCTGAGAAGTTACCCCCACTTGTCATCGGGAGAGGGCTGCTCCCAGGGTGGTGACTCTTCGGCACTTCTGGTCTGCCCTGTGCTCAGCTGAGAAAGTCTGCAGGCAGAGAGGCACATGAGCAGGAAGCTGGTGGCGTGCACTGATCAATCCACTGCAAGGGTGGTCAGTGCTGACAGAGTCTGCTGCCACAGTGAAAAATCAGTGCTTGGCATGGCAGAATTCTTTACCAGGTGGTAGGGTATCCCCAATCACAGAGGTCTACCAGAAGGCTATGTTTTCTCTGGATGGTTTGTTTGGGGATTCTATGACTCTCTGGCTCCTGGCTTGCCTACTCACAAAGCAATTTCAGCATTTTCCTGGCCAAAAAAAAAAAAAGAATGGGAGAAACTTCAACATTCTAAGCAAATTTGGCTCAACAAAGATACCATCGACTCATTGCCTGCTTCCTGTTAATCTCACCATTTTCAAATTCTCCTTCACAATTACTGCAATCAAGTTATTATCAATCACACTATCAATTGCTTGCCCCGCTCTAGGATGTAGGTTAAATATTCTTGTGTCGGTGGGATGCTGCATCCTAGATTTTCATTGAAATCTAATGACTTTCATCTTCAAAGAAACCGTTTGGAGCTAGCACTCCGTCCCCACCCCTGCTGGTTTAATTACATCACTTCATACATTTTGCATTTTGAAGATAAACATCCTGTTCAGTATTTATCCCAGTGAGATGATTTTCAAGGAGTCATGTTACTAGAGTGCCCACTCCCGTGAGAGGGTGGCTCATCACGCTGAGCTCAGGAACTTGTACCTGGCTTCCGGGGGGATGCAGCCAGGATGCCTCAGCATCTGCTTGCCTGTGCGTGGACTGGGCATGTGCTCCCACCAGCTATGGAGAGAGGTCCTGGTGACCAGCACTGGACATGACATCAAGCTATAAGAAGGCCCTTCTGAAAAGTGGACTATTTGGCGTTTTCCAAAGCATTTTCATATGTTTAAGGCTTGCCCAATTTCCCCACCATTTATTGACATTCATTTCCCAAGTATCTGTACAATGTCCGTCATGTGCCAGTCACTGGGGCATCGCAGCCAACTTTCTACAGAGATCCTTGACAGCACCCTGCCTGCATGAGTTTCCCAGTCCAGAGGGAGAGGCAGACCACGAACACTCCAATACAAACATAAAACAATCACAGATTCAGATCAGAGCCACGAAAGGGCAAAAAGGGAAGCTTGGGGTGGAGCACCACAGACAGGAACGTGTTGAAGGCGAGATGGAAAGAGAAGGCATGCCAGTTAGGTCTCCCGAGAAGCAAGCGTCTAGACAGGAGCAGGTGTGTGGGAGATTTACCGGGCAAATTTCCTGTGAGGGAGGAAGGAGGAAGGAGCAGGAGGCGGAGGGGAGCACCTTCAGACTGTGCTGTGGGTCTGACTCTGGGAAAGCAGAGCGAGAAGGAGGCAATGCATCTGAGGAGTCTCAGCCTACTGCAGAGTTCTGACAGAGTCTCGCTCAGGTTGATGGGCAGGACCCGAGCAAAGCAGCAGGAACATCAGGCGGGAATGGTTCAGCTCTTCGACAACCCCCTCCCCGCTATTCATCCTCTCCTTCCTCCTCTCTCCTTTCAAAATTCCCTCCATCCTCAGCTGGTCTTAAACCCTTACTTAGTGGTGTGATCCTACCTGCCACCACTGAGGAGTCTAAGTCCTTGGGAATCCTTCACATCTCATGCAGGGCTTACTGTATGTGTCCACTCACAGTTACTGTGGGGCAGGGAGTATTAAACAGGCTCTGAAGTGGGTCACCTGGGTCCACACACATTCTTCTTTGTCTCCACTATGCAACAGCTGCCCTAAACCTTCCTGGTGATAGGGTCAATTAGCCCTGCTGGTTCCTGGACACAAGGTGTCCAAAGCATCCTTTTGGTAGCTGCAGCTTATAAGTCAATGGAACTCTCGCTGTGCCCTCATGAGAGTATAATCCTTTGGGAAATAGAAAATTTGATCTCAGCAAAGCCCAGAGTTGGGAGGATGGGAAGCATAAAGTCCCCTAATGGGTCATTGGGAGTAATGGTAAGTGGAGTCTACTCCTGCTTCCATCCCTTGGTTCCCGGGTCATGTGTTTTTCCTACCAGGGACCCAGTGCCATATAGAGATCTCTGTCATAGTACATATACTGCATTCTGAAGGATGGCACCTGATCCTTGCCTCCAAGCTGGCACTCAGATGTGCATTTAGATGGCCATTCTAACAATCTATAAGGCAGCTATTTCTGGATTATATGGTATATGATACAACCAGTAGATCCTATGGTCATGAGCGTAATCTCACCCCTCCTTTACTATGAAGTGGGTCCTCTGGACAGATGCTGCGTTATGTGGGATTCCATATCTGTTCCATGTCTGTGGATCAGTCCTTCCTTAAGCCCCTGGATAGTTGTGCTGCCTGAGGCCCTGCAGGCAGAAAAGGCAGACTCATTTCTGGAATAGGTATTCTTATAATGTGAACCTCATCCTTCCAGGCTAGAAGGGCCCAATGTAGTCAACTTGCTACCAAGTGGCCCATTGGGCTCTTTGAGGAATATGGCCATATCAAGGGACTCAGCATTCCTCTATGGTGCTGGCAAGTCAGACATTCAGTGACAGCTGACAGTAGTCACTAAGTTGGCCTCCCTAAGTGAGAGTCCGTGATGTTGGCCCTTGCTAACCTTCATCTCTACCATTTTGGCCTCTCTGTGCATTTATTTGTCCAGAGTGCCAGTTCTGGGGTGGCCAATGATGAAGGGTGGTTAAAGTCAACTGGCTAAACCACTTTGTCTCCTTGGTTGTTCAGTGCCTCTTCTGTGGTGGATAGCTTCTGCTGGGAGTTAATGTGCAAAAATCTTCAGAGTTCACGCCCACTCACATATGCCCATCCACATGCCTCCACCCCAGATATCCTTGTTTCAAGGTCCTACAGGCCTTTTCCTTCCAGAACCCTGACCAGTCATCCAGGCCATTGGCCTCTGCCCAGGAATCTTTATATATTCTCAAAGCAGGCCACTTCTCCCTTTGATGGATAATTTTGCTGGGTATAGAATTCTAAGTTGATTTTTTTTTCCTTTTGATCATTTAAATATGTTGTTGCTCCACTGTGTTCCCATTTGTAATGTTTTCAACAAGAAATGTGCTATCATCCTTATCTTCATCTGTGTATAACATACCCCCCCCCCCACTGGTTGCTTTTGAGATTTTCTTTTTATAACTGACTTTGAGTAGTTTGATTCTGATGTGCCTTTGTGTGCGTTTCTTCATATCTCTCATGCTTCCATCTTATTGAGTTTCTCAGATTTATAGATTTATGCTTTTTAAACCATAATTTGGAAAATACTTTAGCCATTATTTCTTCAAAAAAATTTTTGTCATCTCTCTCCTCTGAGGACACTGCATATATTAGGCCACATGAAGTTGTGCCACAGCTTACTGATATTCTGTTCCTTTTGTTGTTCTTGTCTTTCTCCTTTGAGCTTCAGTTTAGATAGTTTCTATTGTTATGTCTCTCATCTTTTTTTTTTCTTCCTGCAATGTATAATCTGTCATTACCTTATCTGTTGTATCTTTCATCTCACACATTGTAGTGTGAGATCTAGGAGTTTAATTTGGGTCTTTTTTTATATTTTCCATATTACTATGTAACTTTTTCAATATATGGAATATGGTTATATTAACTATGTTAATGTCCTTGTCTGCTAATTTTAACTTCTGTGTCAGTTCAAATCAATTTCTTTTGATTGATTAATCTCCTCACTTGCGGGATTCTTTCCATGCCTTTTTTGTTGTTGTTGTTGGCATACCCATAGTCTTTGATTAGATAGCAAACATTATGAATTTTATGTTATTGTATGCTGAATATTTTTGTGTTCCTAAAAAAATATTTTTGAGTTTTGTTTGGGATACAGTTAAGTTACTTGGAAACAGTTTGATCCTTTTGTGTGTTGCTTTTACGATTTGATAGGCAGGGCCAAGCAATGCATGGTCTAGGGCTGATTATTCCACACTACTAAGTCAAGACTTTTCTATGTATTCTACCCAACGTCCCATGAATCTTGAGATTTTCCATTCTGACTAGTGGAAGTAGGCACTATCCCAGCCCTGTTTGAGTATGGAGTGGATTCCCTATAATTCTGCAGATGGTTCCATCCCCTGCCTTGGGGAGTTTCATCACACACCTGTGCTAATCTGTTCTGTGTGGAATACTTGAGGGGTCCATTTCAGATCTCTGGAGTTCTCCCTTTGTGCAGCTCTCTCCTCTCCGGTACTTGATCCTGCAAACCCCAGCTGCCTTTGTCTCCACACATTCTCAACTTTGTCATCTCAGCTTAGGGGTCTACCCAACTTCCCCCTTCCTGTGCGATGGCTGGACACTATCCACAAGGCTCACCTCATTTGATTCCCATTTCTCAGGGTTTGCTCTTCTTTGTTGCCTGAAGTCCAGTGTCTTGAAATCACTGTTTCATATATTTTGTCCATTTTTCATTGTTTCAGGCGCAAGAGCAAATCTAAGACTTGCTACTCCATCTTGGCTGGAAGCAGGTGTTCTCTATAGACCTGTTCCTTTATATTGGCCTTCTTCTACTTGTAAATGTTAAGCAGCAGCTTTATTGGTTGCCTATTTTGCCTCTAAGGACATCATGCTCTGTTATTCATTTTCATACTTTCCTGCAGATCAAGCCACCATGGCTTCCCTTCTGACCTTGCCAATCATTATGATAATTGCAGGCCCTGAGCTTCTGATACTTCAGAAACCCACCACTCCCAGGGCTGTTAGTGAGCCTAGTTCTGCAGCCACATTTCCTGCCAGTAGCCTTGGTCTGCAGAGGAGAACCTTCACAGAGTTTCTTACTGATGCTAACGTCCCTCTTTCTCTTTCTTGGTAGTGCATTCCGGATGTCATGGTGAAAGGTGTGTCCTCTGGACCCCCAGTGCAACATAATTCTCTGGTGAGTATTCTTCTGGCCTTATATACATGTTCATGTCCCTAAGCCTTTTCCTTTCTCTGCTTTTTGCCAGAGCAACTCAGTATTTCTACTTCACCTCAGCATGGGCCATTCCTTTCCCCAGGTTTCTAAAAGCCTCCTTAGCAGTGAGTTTGCCCCACCTCCCAGGGCCTTTGCCAGAGCATTAAATCCTATGTCCCAAGAAAATGCCCCCAATTCAATGAATTCTTGCTTATTCAGTCTTATATTCTGGTCCCCTTGATCCAACACTCCAAAAATCCTATGCTGGGGGTACCCTCCAAATTCCTGCCAGTAAATGCTTGCTAATTCATGCAGCTCCTTCAGAATGCAATCTTTTCCCTCTCTTATCAGGCCCAGCTGTCCCCAGCAGGCTTTTATTGGGATGATGTTAATATATTCATACAGAAATTGAAGTATATCATACATAACAGAGGTGCACAAATCCTGAATGTCTGAATGTACGGATGGATTGATTTTCATGAAGTGAATACACACAGCCAAACAACACCTAGATCAAGAAATAGAACATGACCAGCTCTCCAGGATCCCCTTTCTGGAACTTTCCAGTCACTGCCAGCCTCCCAAAGACAAGCACAGGCTTGAGTTCTACACCATGGTTTTCGACATGGTACAAGTAGAATCATGCAGTATGTCTTCCCCGTGTCTGGCTTCTTTGGCTCAACACTAGGTGAGTTTCATCCATGTTGTTAAGTGAAGTTGTAGTTTACTCATTCTCAATGCTGCGTAGTATTCCACAGTATAATTATATCACAAGGCTGTTATCTCTTTTACTGTTGATGGACATTGGTTTCTTTCCAGTTTGGAGCTATTACAAATAGCACTGCTATGAACATTTTTGTACATGTCTTTTCTTGAACATATGAGCACATTTCTGCTAGGTGTCAACCCAGGAGTAGAATTCCCAGGTCATAGGGAAAATGTATGTACATCAACTATCAACTATACTGTTGAAACAAGCTAGTGAATGGGACTTTTCTCCCTGACTAAAGCCCAGGAGCTGAGCTATCATATAATAGGTGATAAGTGCCCCCATATTTTATAGAAGAGCAGCAGGACACACCTTCTCAGACTATTTAAAGGGGGGCTTAATAGGTCCTGTGAGCATCATCACTAAGTCCAGTCTATATGAGGAGAAGAGTAATCATTTGAGAGGATCATGCAGAAGTAAGATAATCATCAGCTTTGACTCATGAGGAGGGATGGGACATGGAAGGTCCTCCAGCCACTGAGCCAGGGAGTTTGCTCAAGATATTGGATGTAGGGGCCAGCCTGACACACTTGGCTGGCGGCTGGCTGAGCCATGGAGTTTGGGTGTCGCACATTAACCCCCTACTAACCCCATCCTGGGAGTATGTACCTGGGATTTTAGGCACACATGTTATAGGCTGGGCCCCCCAGAAGCAGTTTGAGAAATGATCCCAGGAAGCACTGGAGCAGAGTAGGGAAATGAGAAAGGGATGGGAAGGCAACCGATACAGATGCATTAATGAGCAGGTTACAGATGTGGGCACCCAGCCCAAGGCCACTGAGGACCAGGTCACATTCACATCTTTTCCCACCTGAGGGCAAGGAAGCTAGGGGATTTATCTCCTATTTGCCTCTGGTTGAGGTCTGCCCCCAGGGGTGTGGATTCCCCTGGCACCCTAAGCCACACTACCAGCATCAGACAAAGCCCTCAGCCAAAGGTGCTGGTCCATAGCCACAGAGAGGTTACAGCAAAGCTACGTATATTCTTGCAATAGCATAAATGTACCCAGAGGCTCAGGCCTGCTGCTAACCCCGAGAAACTCTGGAGGTGGGGGGCAGTGTGGGGCAGCCCTCAATAGCAAGGCGAGGAGAGAGCTGCAGCAGCAACAACTTATACCCCCTCGGTCTGGTGCAGCAGGATGATATGAGTTTCCTGTGTGCCACATCTATGCCCTGGCAGGTAGCCAGGCTCCAGAGGTCTTGATGGCACCATGTCTGCCACTTGTGAGGTGTCCTATGAGGAAAAGAAGCAAAAGGAAGGCCCCATGAGGGCAATCAGAGAGCCAGCAGCCCACACCCAGAAGCTTCCTCATGCTGAGATCCCTCCCAAGGAAGCCAAAATGCCCCTCAAACACCCGCACTAGGTGCCATTCACTTGATGGCATCCGTGACTGCTTTACAACAACCCAAGGACTATGACACCTGTCCTCCCACCCCAGGGCCCCACACAGGCCAGGGGGCATGACGCCTACAGCAGCTCACAACGGGCAAAGAGCGCCAGAGGCAGCCATCTGTGATCAAACCATCAGTGGGCTAATAACACATGATCTTCCTCCCCCCAGGTGTCCACGCATAGCCACACCAAAGGGCCTATAAGCCCATTTTTCTCCCCAGTCTTGTTCTAAAATCCAGACATATTACAAGCCCTTTCTAGACTTCCCTGGGAACATCAAGAACCATGTCACTTCTCAAGGTTCACCCAGCCTGGCTCACCAGTGGATATCAGTGGAAAACTTGGAATGGGCTGAGGGCAATGCAAACTCTTGGTGCCTGGTCCAGCTTTGCTGTCTACCCCACCTTCCAACTTGTGAATGACAGGAGAGTCCCGGCTACTGTGGAATGATCCATTCATGGCCCCACACTTTAGAGTCACGTGGCTCTAGGTTCAAGTCCTTGCTCTACCAGCACCTGGATGTACGTCTTCAGGCAAGTCTTGTCCTGTGTCCAATCCTTAGGGACTTTTACGTTAAGATGAGGGCTTTATTAAGCCTAAAATGTGAGTGGGATTTTGAGGCTCGAGGCAGATGTGGTACGGGACAGGGCTCTGTAGACTGTGAAATCCTAAACACATGCTAAGGCTTTCAGCCCCTTCTCTGTAACCCTGTTTCAGGGGCACCAAACCTCCATGCAGATGTTGAAAACCAAGCTTCCTTCATCCTCGTGTGCCCTTCCAAACATGTACCAAGCACCTCCATTCAGGTCTGCCTCAATCGCAACCCCTATAGGAGCTGGAGTCAGAGCACCATAGATCTCTCACCTGGAGCCCAGGTAAAGGAAGGAGCTGTCTCCCATCCCATCCCAGGAGGACTTCAAGACTTGGCAATGACTCAGTATTTCCAAATAAGTGAGTAGAATGGGAATTTTTGTGCATGCCTCAACCCCACTTTTTCCTTTTGTATGTGGAAGACCTTGGAATGTCTCTCCACTTGCCCAGCTGTTCCAAGGAGTCCCGGGGTTTGTCACAGGCACCCTTAGATTGCCATGGGCTGAAAGAAAGCTCTGGGCTTCCCACAGTTTCTTGAGCAGCCTGAGACACTGTGCAGTTACCTCCTAAATTTTATGTCGATCTTTTAATATACTGGACTTCACATGAAGCTTCATTTGCTCCCCTATTACGGGCCCAAAGCAAGGATGCTGCCAGGATGGGCAAAGTCTGCTGGTGCAGGACGGGGAATATCAGTAGTCTGGGAGCAGCATGAGGGCATCACCTTGACCCATTTTATGGATAAATACACTAAGGCCAAGAAATTGTAAGTCCCCACTGACAGAATCCGCTGATTCTTGTTTTTATCCTCATTCTGCAAGGTTGATGTATTCCAAAGTGTTCACACATCTGGGCTGCTGCAAGTGTGGTCAGCAGACAGTGTCGGTCCATGAACTGCTCCTTATGGATTGGCATCAAGTATAGAAATTGAGGGTAAATGTTTAGGAAATGTTATTGGAGGTGCCAGCAGTTGTGGAATCGCCACCATATCCAAGTGCACGATCAGTGGACTCACTTTTGTGAACAGATGGACACCATTTGGGGCGTCCAGTAGCACATGGTGGGAGCTGAACAGAAGTCTCGTGAAATAGGCCGGCCATCCGCTCAATGTGACCCGGGAAGAAGAAGGAACACTGATCCTCGGCCCAGAGAGCTTGACAAGCGCTGTTACGTGGATTTGATTGGTACCTGAGGAAATTTAACGAAGAGTATTTTTTAATAATCATACTTATTTTGAGCAGTTTTTAAAAAATAAACAAACCCTTAAACCTACGAGTTCGTGGATGTTTTGAACTATCCTGAAGCTAGCAAAGGCATTTAAGTAAAAAATTTAAAACTAAGGCCATCTAAAGAAGAATGTCAACAAAATAATTGTACATCTGGTACCTGAGCAGAAGTAGCAAAAAATAATAATAAAGGTGATATACAATAAGGGTGAGGAGCCGTACTCAGTGCTAAATGTAGGTACTAAAAATTACAAGCAAGCTTCATAATGAAAGCATGGAAAGTGTAACAGCAAGCAATACCATATTTCAATGTAATGTACAGAGTACATGCCCGTCTATGATGGAGTGGGCCGTTAATAACCTTACAAGGTGAACGTTCCTGCTCCCCATTTTACAAGGAAAGAAATAACTAAGGCTCAGGCAGGAATAGAAGTCACACTGGTCTGGGCACTCTTTGGCAAAAAGGAAACACCTTACCCCCTACTCTGATTCTGGGAAAATCATTCTAGAAGAGGGCAGTGTGGGCCAGAGTCTTGATTCGACCCCTTCTGCTTTCAAGACAAACCCCAAAGTTGGCCGGGCTCATCCCTGCAAGGGCAGTGCTAGACACATTCTCCCAGGTCCTGAATTAAAACATATCTGCCTTGTGAGTCCAAATGACTAGCTGCTTCCCACCTGGGCCTCTCTTCCCCGATCCTTGCCTTCCTCCCCCACCCTGGGCCCCTGACACCCCATTGGAGTGGCGACTATTTTGAGGATGCTAAAAATTGCTTTATTTTTCGCCACTAATTTGCCAACAAGCTCAGCCGTCAGTCCAGTTGGCCCGAAATGAAATTCTATAATTATACAAAAGCCTGGGTCAGTGACCTCCTGATTGCAATATCTTGTCTCTTTTGTCCCTCCCTTTCACCACCTCGCCCATGGGACAAAATTGCTTCGGCTTCTCCGGCAGCCTCCCGAATGAGGTGGTATTGGAAACTAGTGAGGCGTGGCCCTGCGGAGGTGTTCATAGCTTTGCAATAATTTACCCATTTTCATTTTGTTTGATTTCATTAACACCTGGGTCTCACGGGAGAGCCCGGTTGGTAAGGGGGGAAAACAAGTGATTTCAGTTGAAATCGGGCGGTTACCACTGCCTTGTCTTGCAACACGGAGGGAGTGTGAAATGCCAAGGGTGTAGCTCAGTCCGATCTTGATGAAGAAGGGGGCCTCTCCTTTGAGGCAGCCTGTACTGGGAAGGATTTCCCTTCGTGCTCCGGAGCCTCTCTCTTGGGCTCACTCCATTGGCACCAAGCATGAATGCCACACTGGTTCTTTCTTTATCAACAAGCCAGTCTTACCTGTCCAATGGACCAAGGTCACTGGGGTGGCTCAGTGGTTAAGGGCATGGACACCCAGGACAAAACTCTAACCCTGGCTCTACCTCCTGCTTGTCTGGTAGCCTTGAAAATGGAGCTTCAACTCTATGAGCCTCGGCTCCCTTGGAAGTCGAGTGGGGTTGGCAGCACTAGCCCCACCCCCCATGGTTGCTTCAAGGCTCAGCCAGCAGAATGCAGTGAAGCTGTATCCGTCAAGGGGCCAGTAACGGTGGGGATGGTGCCGTCTTCCTCATTTTCTTCTTCTTCTTCTTCATCTTCAGCATCATTCTCAGGTCCCGTCCTGCCATCTCTGCCTCTACAGGTTCTCCTCAGACAGAACCCAGTCCCGGAGTGAAAACTGAAGAGTTTTCTGGGGGTGTTCATGCAGTCCCCAGGCTTAGATTCCTCCGGAGAGAGATTGGGACCCAAGCCAAGCCAAGCCAAGCCATGCTACCGACCCACATGGCCCATCCTTTCTCAAAAGTCTAAGAGTTCCAGGTGACTTGGTGATGTCCGAGTGTTGGGGAAAAACACTGCATGACCAATGGCAACCTGATGGTGAGATAGCCCACAGTGGCCAGGATGGGTCTAAACACCCCCTCTCCCTGTTTATTCCCACAGGTCCCTAGGAGGCATCCCAGAGAGAAGCCAGGGCTGGGAGGCAAAATCTGCCGCCATTTTGAACTATGACAATAACAGGCAGGTGGGACCTTTACTTCAGGGCAGAAGGGTCTTCCAGATGCTGACCCAAATCATAGGAGTATTGCAGTCCACCTCTGTTATCACAGGAGGTTGGTCAGCCCACAAAGGCAAGTCCTTCCCTTCTCAGTCATGGAGCTGCCATTCTTCGAGAGCTTGCTGAGGACGCTGTCCATGTATTAACTTACTTCGTCCTCAGGAGTGGCTGCTATTATTGTCCCCATTTTATTGAAGATAAATAAATCCCATTTTAGGCAGCAAGAGGTTAAGTCTCTGGTCCAAGGCCTGACAACCAAGAGGCAGCAGAGCTAAGATTTGACCCTGGTCTGTCTGACCCTAGAGCCTGTGTCTCCAGCTATGGGACAGTTCCAGCCATTACAAATTCTTCCTTGTCTTGAACTAAAATCTTTCTCCTGGACTCGATTCTACCCTAAGGGGCCTCTCTGCCAAAGTCATCTTTCCCCCAGTGAGACAGCCCTGCCAGTGCGTACCCCCGCCCCATCTCCCAGCCTCCAGACTGAAAATGTCATTACCTGTAGGGTTCTCTCTCTCCCTCCCTCTCCCTCTGCACCCTCCTGGGCCATGAGGTAAGGGGCCTCCACCCTAGTCATCCTCCTCTGGGCTCTCCCCAGCATGGGAAAGGCCCCCTCAGCAGGGGCACCTGATACCAGGAGGCCAGAGCAAGTTGCTGGTGACAGAAGGAAGAACACTGTCTCCACCCTTCCTGGATACTCTGTCTCTAATCAAGAATTCTTGGCTACACCATTCCCAAACTTTCACATGCTCCAGAATCCTCTAGGTCAAACATGCAGACTGCTGGGATCCATATCCAGATATTCAGCATTAGGAGGACATGGTGAACTCAAGGATCAGAGTATGTGAGAAGAACAGCAAGATATTTCTAAGTGGAAAGGGTAGAGGTGCGGGGGAAGAGGTCCCTCAACTCTACTTTGAGAAACACAGCCTGAGGTCCCAATACCTCCTTGGCCAGACACCCACCTGTGAAGGTCAATTCTTTTTTTTTTTTTTGGAGAAAGAGTGGGAGAGTGAGGGAGGGGCAGAGGGAGAGAGAATCCCAAGCAGGCTCCACATTGAGTGCAGAGCCCAACAGTGGGCTCGATCTCACAACCCTGAGATCATGATCTGAGCCAAAATCAAGAGTCAGACACTTAACCAACTGACCTACCCAGGTGTGCCCTGTGATGGTCAATTCATATACCCACGTGTCCTCTCCTCACTTTGGGAGAACCCTCGGGCTCCAGCCATCCTCTCATCTCCTGCCTTGACTGCTGAGGCCCCCAGCCCGGGACCACCACAGGACCCATTGGAAAGCCCAAGGTCTGAGTGTGTCAGCAAAGCCACAGTCCCTCTGCCAGCCCCCTTCTTTCTGCTTTATCATTCATGCCAAGCTTATTCCTACCACAGGGCCTTGGCACTTGCTCTTCTCCTCCCGAGATCTTTCAGGAGTTGGTTCCTTTCAACAACCACCTCCTCGCTGAGGTCTTCTCTGACCGTCTTACCCGCAGGTGACCCCTCTCAGGTGCTCTCCATCATGCACCTCTGCTCCTTTTCACAGCCAGAATTTTTCTGTATATCATCCATCTGTTTAGAAGGAAGCCTGCGCATGGCTCTTGTTCCTCCCTGCACCTCAGTTTCCGTTCCTCTCTGCGCCTCAGTTTCTGTATCTGTAAATTGGGATCGTTTTCCTTCGTAAGACTGTCGCTGTGATTAAATTAGTTGACAGGTGTAGAACACATCCCTCAGAGCAGTGATGGTCCCATAGCAGCTACCATATATGTAATGGGGTTTATTATTTATATTAATACAATCATCCATTGCTTTGTTCTCAGCATCTAGAACAGCACCTTGTATGCAGTGGGCACCCAATACATATTTTTGAATAAATATACAAATGGATGGATGAGCCAAGATGCAGGGGGTCTGAAAAATCCCCACCCCCTGTCTGCTTCCCAAGACCTAGGACACCCCCTCCTCGTGGGCTGTAATTACCCAATATCGAGCAACCCGGCCCCTGAGAGCTTCTCATACAGCACATTTTCCAAAGATTAAAAGCCCATTTGTTAATAACTACATAGCAATATCTAAAATTTTGGTTGCATTGTGAGGCCGGGTGCCTTCCCCATTCACCAATAATGACAGGCCGCATAAAAAATAAATAACACGTATAATTTAAGCAACTAAGACAAATAGCAGCGTTGGCTTTCCCTGGGAAAATATTTTCACTATCTTTTCGAGGCGTCCCCACGGGTGCCCCTGTCTTGGCCTCCCCTGCTGAGACACTTTCTCAGCGGGTGGCTTGAGAGTAGAGTGTGCACAGCAGTGGTGGGAGGAAGCTTCACCCACAGCCTCCCAGGGCCCCTTCCCGGAGGAGCTTGGGGGTCTTTTCGCTGGAGCAGGGAAGGGAGAAACTACTCTCTCCCCCTCCCTCCACCCCCACCGTCCTCCCTGGCACCCTCTCCCCACAGCGGTTACAAACTCAAATGCCTATAGCAGCAGTTGGGCAGTGTACGTGAGCGACACAGGTGGACATTTGAGGCAATAGGGACCGGCAGGGCTTGTGGTAAATTGAGAAACAAATGTCCCTCCCACAGGGGACAAAGATGACCAATGATTACTAGGCAGGAATGGAGGCATGGAAGGCCAGTGTTGCCAAGTCTCCGGACATTTCAAAAGAAGCCATCAATTGGGATTTAAAAGGTTGGTCTTTTTAATGACCTCAAAGGTCCTATTTTCTGGCCTCCGCTGTCTCTGGTTTCGTCTCTTACTTCTCTACCTTTCACTCATCCTGCTCTGGCCAAACTGGCCTCTTTACTGTTTGGGGGCCTTGCCAGACATGCTCCTGCCCCAGGGCATTTGCACTGGCCATCCCCTGTGCCTGAAGCATTCTTCTCCCAGATAAACCCACAGTTTGGAAGGCTAGTGTGGCTGGAGTACAGCAGGTAAGGAGGAATATGGCAGAGAAGAAAGTCAGAGAGGAACCTAGAGCAGCCTCTCTCCCAGCTGGGGAGAGAGGAGGTTAAAACTGTACAGAAATGGTTTTGCTCATCTCAAAGACTGAGGGGCGGGGGACAGTGTTAACAGCACTGAGTGCATAAGGAGCATGCCAGACCCCTTGTAACGTGCAGACAGCCCCTCACACAGAGTTATCTACCAAACACCAACATGAAAACCTAGTTATAATATTTGGAGCCTAGAATCTAATGTTAGTTCCTATTTAACACCAAAGGTTTTTATCTTTTGCACAATTCTATTAAATATTGAACTTTCTAGGATGGCTGCCTGTGTCTAAATCAAGGGGAGGTCATGTTCTATTCTGCTGGGCGCTTTAGCAGGAATTGGTCACTTCTGGAGGGACTCCACCATCAAAAGCCATGCCCCAGGGGGAGCTCGAGTCACTGACAGAACATCTAGCTGCATCTGCAACCTCACATTCACAGAGCCCACCTGCCAGGGTGCAAGTTCTGACACCCTCCCTGTGTCTTGCAAGAAGAGTTGGGCTGGAGTATTTACAGCCTCAGATAACTGCTATTTTATTATAAATTAATTTCCTTTTAATTCTCCTCCAGGGTATAGTTAGGGCATTCTATGACTTATATGGATTTATTTAAATTACATGTATAGATAGGTTGTATTATCTATGAATTACATTTCAGCACAGCGTAAGGAGCATTTCAATGTATGCAAGATTTTAAAAAGAAAAAGAAGAAAAGGAGGCCAGGCCTGACATGCCCAAGTCCCCCGGATGGGGAAACTTGCCGGACACAGGAAGGGACTAGAGCTTTTCCTTGGCCCCCCAGGGAGCCAAGGGCAGAAGCAGGGATGCCATGTAGGGAACATCAGCCTTCCAGGAGAAATAACAGGAACAGAGGTGGAGATGATGATGAGACATGGAGCTAAGGGGTTTGCTGATGGATCGGATGTGGGATACAGGAGAAAACCCCAAGGTTTGAGTGTGAGTTGCTGCAGGAAGGAAAAGTGGATAATTTCTGAGATAGGGAAATCTTAGTCTTGGTGTGGGGGTCAATCTGTGCCCAGGGAATAGAAAAAGCCTGGCTAACACTGAGAGCCGACCCCCATCCTGCCACTCCATAATTGCTATCCAACAAACCACCCCAACTTCACCCCTGCCAATTGCTGGTCACATTGTGGAGCAAGCATGAGATTTGGAATCCCAACACTGCCTTCAAGTCCTGGTTCCAACAATGACCCGCTGTGTGACCCGGATAAAGTCACTTAACTTCTCTGAGACTTGGTTTCTTCACCCTGAAGAATAGGTTGATATTAAGACCTCCCTTGGAGTGTTGTTGTGGAGACAGACTAGATGTGAGCACTGCAGAGCAATGACCTCCTTTACCACTCATGGTTCCATTGTTCTCCATCTTCTCTGCTTCCTTGCACTCCTTAAGCTGCCCTCAAGAATCTAAGGGACAGTCAGGCCAAGTCTCTGCTGCATTTTTAATTGGTTATCTGTTCCCTGCTCCTTTCCCAAAAAGGCACAGATGTGCACACACATACACACACACAAAGGAATAAAAAGGGAAGCAAAGAGAATTAAGAAGAGAAAACAAGATAAACGGAACCCAAGAATTAAGAGAGCTGCCGTGCCTGAACATTGCACTGGGCATGAACTCCCCAAGAGATGGGTCAGGATAGGGAAGTCTACTATTGCTAACAAACCAGCCCAATGCCGAACAACTTAAAGCACACTTTGTTATTCCTCGCAGATGGATGGGTCAGCTGGACAGCTCTGCTGCTCTGGACCAGGTAGGCTGCTCGGGGCTGGGCTCACTCATGCATCTGGGGTCAGATGTTGTAGATGGTTCTGAGATGACCTTGACGGGGACACCTCGGCCCTGCTCCATGAGGTCTCTCATCCTCCAGTTGGCTGGCCTGGTCTTGTTCACGTGGAGGTGGCATGATTTCAATTCTTTGAATGTATGGAGACCTGGGTAAGGCCAAGCACACAGTCCAAGACCCAAGGGAAGGGAAGACACAAGTCCTCCTGGAACGCCTCTTCCTCTAGCTTGCCATTGGCACTGGCTACACACCCTTGACCAAAGCAGGTCACAAGGCCAGTGCAGATTTAAGAAGCAGGAAATAGACCCCACCTCTTCCTGGGAGGAGTAAAGGGTTGTCACCATTTTTGCAATTTACCATAATGACTGGTCTCGGAGCTCTAATTATCAGAGAAGAAAAAATATGGCAGTTTGGGGGACCAGATCGTTCTCCCTGACCAATTCGGAAGAATGGTCCCAAGGGGCAGATACCACATTGACTTCATTTTCTTCCTAGCAGAGATCATCTATAGAGTACTTATTACATGCCGGACCAGCACACATTCGTGTGCTTGGAAAAATTCAGATGGCACAGCATGGCTCTTGATCGTGAAGATCTTAGCTGATATGTGTAGGAATAGTTATCGTATGGCCTTTTTGCTTTGCTTTTGTGATAGGTGAGAATCAATTTTCCTCCTGTGCAAATAATATAAAAGTTTCCTTTTGAAAGAGATCGATCTAAGGCTTTCAAAGGTAGGTGAATTTACAGAAAAAAAAATTATTAGGTAAATAAATAATTTTTATTAAAACAGACTGAATAATCTGTATAAAAATGTGTAAATAATAATTAACACTAAATAACTACGGTATAGGTAGGAAGTATGTGGTCGTAGGAAAACTCATGAAGATGCAGGCAAAGGACTGAAATCTGAGGAACACATCTCTTCATCCCAGAGATGGAATTACTGTGATTTCCATTCCGCAGAAGGGGAAACTGAGGCCAGACGGGGCCCACAGGGGCTCAGATCCAAGATGCTGCCAGATGCACGGCTCTGCCTGGAAAGACCCTGGCTGAGAGTTCTCGTGTGGCTTGTGATAGGATGTGCGACACACAGCAGAGGTTTGTGGCAGCATCTGTCACCAAGTGAGTCCCTTGGGGCTTCCCGGGTGTCTGCTCCTCTCCCCCCCTCCACCCCGGCCATTCCTGGCTTCTAAGTATAACAGGACTGCAGACCAGGGTCCTGGCAAGACAAACTCTCAGAATTTGAATCAAATGGAATCTGAACCAGAAGTTTCCCTGGAGACCCCAACGAGGTGAGGGGCCAGAATCTGCAGGAGGGGTAGGTGAATGCACGGTGCGTATCCACAGAAGGCCCCTGGCACCTGAGGGCAGCGCTGGAGAAATCAGGAGAAAATGGAAGGCTCATAGGAAAGGAGACAGGAGAACCTCACACCCCCTGCCCTGCTGTCACTGAGCCTCCAAGCTAAGGAAAGGATGTCCCATGGGGGCCAGTCGTGGGGGCTGAGGGACCTAGGCCCAGCGAGGGAGTGGTTAAAGGGATGTGGCAAAGCTCTTTCTGGCCCCACACCCCCGGCCCCAGGGCTCTGGGCCTCACAGGCATCCAGCTGCTCATTGAGCACTCCCCCCCCCCCCCCCCGGTTTCATATCTCTTGCAAGTTCTCCCTGATGTCTAGCTGTTTTTCGCTCCTTTCTTCAAATAGGTTCTGGCCAAGGAGGAAAAGTAGACCAGCATCTTATGGTGCCCTCATGCCGAAGCACCCTCCAAACAAGAGCCCACCCAGACGTGCCCCATGATGTCCCCAAAGCTAACGGGTAGCCAAGGAGAGCCTGGGGTGGTGGGTGGAGCCAGGAGTCCGGTGGGAAGGCGGTTTCTGCTTCAGTGGGCCAGACCCTTATTCTGCTCATTCATTTATTTATTCACGTCCCATTCATTCACTCGGTGGCACAGCCCTGATGCCACCTTTGAGGAGTTAGGGGAAGCTTTCTGTGTTCACCTCTGAACCCCACCCAGCATGGCGGTGGCTCTGGGGACAGAGAAGAACAGAGCTGAGTGAGGCCGGAGGGTCAACAGCCTGGGCTTGAAGTCGGAACCTGTCTTCACGGGCTGTGTGGCCTGGGCAAACCCCACAACACTTGAGAATAGTCATCAAATCCACCCCACAGAGAGTATTTGAGGATTAAATGAGACCATCCGAGTAAAGTGCTTAGAAAACATCTGGCTCGGGTCCAGTCTGGAAAACAAGGGAGCTAGCTGCTCATCCGGGTGTTGCTACTTCCGCTCCCTTCCCTCACACATCCCCAGGCTGCCCAGGCTCATCTTCACTCATTTCATGCCCCAGAACCCTTGCTCAGGCTTTCTCCATTCACCTGGAGTGGCCCCCCATGCCGCCCCCCAATCCAGCCTGGGCCAGCCCACTGCCCACCTCCTCCAGGAAGCCCTGGGCACAGCTGGAGCCTGCCCCACCATCCCCGCAGCCAGGCTTTGGCATTCACAGTGGCTGTCCCTTACCACTTTGGGGGGGTTCATCTCCTCTGCCCAATGGTGATGTGCTCTTTGGTTAAGGCTAAGTCCTCCCCTTTTTCCGTAGCCTTGCCCAGGTGCGCCTTCTGGCGGTCCGATGGGATTTGCTCCAGGAAACAGCATCTCTAGGACAGTGGTTCTCAAATGGGTGTGATTTTGCCCCCGCCCCCCCCCCCGCAGGAGGCATTTGGCATCATCTGGAGACATTATTGGTTGTCACAACTGGAGTGGGGAGGGGGTGCTACAGTCATATAGTAGGTAGAGGCCAGGGAGGATGCTAAACACCCCACAATGTATAGGACACTGCGCTCCCCATGAAGACTTATCCGGCTCAAAATGTCCCCAGTGCAGAGGGAGAGAATCCATGCTTTCAGGAGACACCTGTTCCTCGGGGAGCCGTTCCAGCTAATTTGGTTCTTAGGACTGCACAAATCACGGCTGGCCGGCGCCCCTCCTTTGCATCCTCCAGCACCCGGAGCTGCGTCCACGCCCAAGTGGAGCCCTCACGCACCCCGCCCCTCGTCCGCGCATCCGTGAGTCCCTGCGGACTTGTATGAAGCTATTGACCTGTGACTAAGGCAGCTGAGCTCGCCTTGTTCCCGCCGGGCAGGGACAATACACCATTAACTGGGGAGGGGGGTGCTGTAGGGGGAGAGGGCGGGAAACAGGGTGGGGCCAGAGCCGTCCTGGGAGGGGAGTGAGGGGTCCCCGGCACTAATTGTTATAATTAAGACAACATGAACTAAGTATCTCCATCTAGAAGCCCAGTACGTGAGCATCACGCTTCACTCGCATCCCTAATGAGATGCCTCCTCCCGCCAACTTCGGTGGTATCGCCGATTATTCTGATGTCACAGATGCAGAAACTGAGGCTAAGAGAAATCCGACGATTTGCCCAAGGTCACCCAGCTGGTAGATGGGGAAGTAGAGGCAGGAACCCAGATTATCTGAAGTAGGTTTTCATTAAGTACCTACTCCGAGCAAAGCACAGGGAAAGTACCAGATGGGGAATTGGTAACCTCAGGGGGTCGCAGCCCCCTGAAGAACCTGCTGGAACCTCCCCCCCCCCGCCACGCCCCTCCTGCCAGGGTCTGCCGCTTACTTACCACGAGTCTCCACCCTGGCCACCACTGATTGGACAAGGAGAGGATCTGACTGAAGATGAGCCAATCAAAATCTTTCTCCAAGGAACTGGAAATTAGGGCAGAAAGTGTGCCATCAGATAGTGGTGAGCCGGGTCTTGGGGGAGCTGCGCCCAGGTCTGACCTGGTGTTCAAAGCCAAGGGCAGTCGGAACTGAGGGAAGGTCAAACCCTGCCAACTTCGAGAGGCACTCAGTCTAGGTCGAGGCAGGGAGCCCCTGACCTGCCACGCAGCCCTGGAGGAAGAGATGGTCCTCCGAGCGCCTTACTCCCTGCATCTTGATTCCAAAGGAATCCCCGAATCTCAGAGTTCGAATGTGGTTTTGCTCTCTGCATCTAAGTCTGAAGTCAGCAAGCTTTTCCTGTAAAGGGCCTGATAGTAAATGTTTGGGGTTTTGAGGGTTACACAATCTGCGCCCCGATCGCTGGGCTCTGCCCCTGCAGCAGGGAAGCAGCTGTAGACAGTAGGAGATGAAGGAGCCTGACCGGGTCCCCTAACCCTTAAAATACCAGAATGCACAGAAGGCATAATTTGGCCCGCGGGCTGTAGTTTGCTGACCCCTGATTCAAATAAAGCCTGGGGCCCAGTGTACAGCATTTGCCCAAAGCACCAGTTCTTGTGTCTCAGGAGATGGCAGGGCCATTTACGCCGTTGTCTGGCCAGAAAGCTGGGGTGTCGCTGAGCGGGCAATGCCCCACCCCTCTCCCTTGGGTACTGGCCTCTGGACCTGGAAGCTGCTTACTACAGACTCCCGCAGCCCTGGGGCCCCAGCTCCCTCACCCCTCAGGGCTGAGATGTGTGCTCCACCCCATCTCCCTCAAGTCCCCAGCAGGAATAAGTTCTAGATGCCCACAACGGTCACTTCTTTGTGTTACACCTGTAGTGAGTGCCTCCCTGACTCACTTCTCTCCCCCGTGGGTGCTTCCTGGGAGCGCCTCTCAGATAAACCCCGGACACTGGAATCCTGCTCTCAGGAGCTCTGGAACCAAACTGAGACACGCAGGACTCAGTGATGCTTCTCTCATTCTCTCTCGCCCCACACCCAAACTGGGAGCAGATTGGCTCTTCTTTCAAAATACGTGGAGAATCCAGCTACCTCTCACCACGGCACTGCCTTCCCGGTGCCCAAAGCCACAGCCGTCTCTGGGGCCCTTACTCTCCTCTCTCCACACACAGCAACCGAACAAAACCAAATCAAGCCAAGTCCCGCCCCTGCTTGAAACCCTCCTGGGGGCATCCCATCACATTTAGAATAAAATACCGAGTCCTTCCCTGGGTCTATAAGGCCTTACAGGACCTGGCTCCTGACAGCCCCTCTGCTCTCTTCCTGAAACACGCCCCCCTTTCACTCACTCACTCCATCATTCTGGCCTCTTGGCTATTTTTTGAACACTGCACACGTGGTCATACCTCAGGGCCTTTGCACTGGCTGTGGCACTCGCTTAGACCCCTGTTCGCGGAAAGATCTACAATGGCTCGTCCTCTCAGTACATTCAAGCCTCGATTCACATTTGACATGATTAGTGAGGTCTTCACTGTCTATTCTCCTTAGAATAGATCCCTTCTTCCATCCCCCCTTCCTGTCCCTCCCCTTGTCCTGCTGTCTTGCTATCTCTCCTGCTACTGACAGGGTATTATATATTTATTTTTCTTATATGACTTTTGTTTGGTCTTTCCCAAACAGAATGTCATCTGCTCTGACCTGTGCCTGGCATCTACTAGTGATTTAATAGGTAGTGACGAGGGAAGGAGAACAGGTGTGAGGCTGCCTGGCTTCCGAGCTTGGCTCTGCCATCTAACAGCTGTCTGACCTGGAACAAATCACTTTCCCTCCCGACGTCTCAGATTCTCATCTGTAGAGTAAAAATAAATAAGAAAACCACAATAAGAATACCTGTCTGATGAGACTGTTGTGGGGATCAGGTGAGATCATCCACGTACAGTACGTGGCAGGTAGGTTGAGGTTTGGGATGACCCTGGCGTTTCAGTTCCTCCATCTGAGGAACTGAGGTTGTGGCAAGAATTAAATGAGATGATGAAGATAAACAGAGAGGCCTTGGCATATAGCCAATCACTATAAAAATTAGTGATTATTTTTTATAAATATGCACACCAACACAGCCACACGCCCATTTCCGCCTTCCCGGACCCAGTTCCCCATAGGACCTGGAATTAGCATGAACCCGAGACCTTGAAGTTGATGGCTGAGGAAGGACGGCTCCAGATTAGCCACTTCCACCCTCATTGTCTCTGAGCTGATGCCAGCACATTCTTTCTGGGAGTTTTCTCTTCCTGCACACTCTGCGGCCCCTGGTCGCCGGGAGACAGGCAGCCTGGCGTCCTTGTAAAGCAGCCCCACACAGGCACGAGAGCCCCAGCCGCCCCCCTCCGGAGCCCAGACCACCAGGCTGAGCAGCCACCGCGCCTCTCTGTGATGTTGCTCCTTATTAGGCATCATTAGGTACACAGTAATTATAATAATTATGTGCACTGCTTAGGCGACCATCCTCGGTAACAACCACTGCTATTCAAAAGTCATAATTGCTGCATCGAGACTTAAAATGAAGGCTAATTTGATGTCAGAGGCTCCCCCCTCCAACTCACGGCCCCCTCTACCCAAAATGCCCCCATGACCACCGGCCATCCTTGATTAATCTGCAGAACCCAAAACAAAAGATTGGGTCCACAGAGAGGGTGGCTGGGCCTCCGGATTAAGAGGAAGCATGTGGATGCTGGGAGGACAACTCGCAGGGTGTCGAATCATTTAAAAAGGATTTGAGGTCACAGCATGGCTGAAGAACCGGGGCTGGGCGTCAGGAGATGGGGTCCGAATCCTGGTTGCGTCAAGGGCTTGCTGTGATTTTGAGCAGGTTGCCTCCTTCCCCATCTGTGCGGTTGGAGAGGTTTACTTCCAGAACTGCTGGGGGGAGGGTGCTTTCCTTCCAGTGACAGGTTACTGGGGAGCAGGGGATAAAAGAGACACAAGCAGAGTTGCTTTGATGAAGACCCCCTGCCCTATCCCACCTCTCCAGCGCCTTCTGAGGTACCTCCGTGAACCCTTAGTTTTCCTGGTTGTGCCTCAAGTTCAGCTCCACATGGGATTCACTGGGGAGACTTAAAACAGCCGATACCTGAGTCCTACTCCAGAGGTTCTGGTTTCATTGGCCCAGAATGCAGCCTGGACACCAGGATTATTTTTACATTTCCCTGGGTGATGCTAAAGAGCAGCCACATTTGAGAAGGGCTGTTCTATGCACTTCTATCTGAACATTCAAAGGGTCTAAAATTCTGCCAAGCCCAGTGCAAGGGTTTCTTCTCTCTGAGCCTCAGTTTCCCCATTTTCCAAAATGAAAGCCTCGAAAGCCATGGCCTCCAAGGACCTCCCAGCTCTCTGTTTCCTTTGGACTGGAATCACTCCAGAGCTTGGCACGCTGACAGTGTCTGAAGCATGAGGGAAAGCAAGGCTTCATAGACCCTTTTTTTTCTCTGCCAAATGATGTTTGTATCTGCTCCTATGTGTGCAGGCCTGGCCCCAGTGCTGCAGAATAAAAAGCATAAGAGGAAGATAACTAACTGCTCCTTGCCCTCAAAGTACTTTAGGAACCAACAGGGAACCATTTATCGGAAATAAAAGGGGTTAAGAGCAACACACACACACGTGCACAGAAGTCACCAGCATTCAACTTCCCCAAAGGTAAATGGCAGTTCTTATTACGGTTGTCCTCAAATCCAGCATTTTTCCCGGTGGGTTGGGGAAAACATTAATTCCATGAGAAGATGCTCAGTGAAAATATGGATACACAGGGGAACACCAATTCCTGCATGGTGGAGGGTCACAGTGCAAGTGAGCAGGGTAACAATAATCCTGTAATAAATAATCCATGCAATCCATAATCCTGTTTTACTCCGTTTAACCTGTAGCTCCCAAACCTCTTTGACCACAGAATTCCACTAAGAGTCTTTGGAACTAGTGGTCGACTAAGCACAGACTGAAACAGACAAATGTACAGACACAGACACCTCGTTAGTGAGGTTTAGCGAATCAGAGACCTAACTCTGAGCAGCTTTCAGCAGAACACTGGTGAAATGGCCATGAATTTGTCTGACTTTGGCTTCAGGAAAGACAACGTCCTCAAGGGGTCCTGCAAGAAATGAAGATAAACCATGGGTGCGTTTCAGGGAACAGGGGGACAGCACACACCAGCAAAGACCTGTCCACATGGATGCAAAATGTGGAGTCAGCAGGAAAAGGAGGTGATCCAGATGGGATTCAAACAGAAGCTCCAACTCTATCCCCTTGAGAAGGGATAGGTAGTTGACAGCCCTTGCTTTGTTTTGATAGGTCAATTATCTGCAGCGCATTCTTTTATTGTCATTATTATAGTCCAGGTTTTAAAAGAAGAATCTTCAGATAAGGAATGGGCTGGACATCAGTAGCCCCTCGTGAAGAGGAATACCTTGAGGCAGCAGCGGCTGCCAAGTACCCCAAAGCACCTAGACTCTTCACTTCTCCACTCTGGGTAGCCCCCACCCATCCCAAGTCATTCCTGGGTTGATGAACTCATAGAGGGCTTCACAGAAGCAGTGTCAGGGAGTAGGGTATTTGCAAATAGTGGTATTTCTCTCTAAAAAGCAATCCCCCAGCTGGATCCTTGGAGGAATGCATCTATGCAACAGGATTCTTCTAGAATGTGATTACCCTCCTGATCTCTGGCAAAGGGACACAGAATGACCCTCTCTCACCATGAAGCACCATCTGCCAAGTGCTGCCACCCTGGGCGTGAGACACATACCAGCTCTATGGAGCTAGGAGGAAAAATAGCAGATAATTCTTATATAAACCCACCACACAGGAGGCACTGTTTTAAGCACTTTACATGTTATTACCTCATTTAATCCTCAATATAACCCTATCGGTTGGAAACTGCTATTATCCCCATTTTGCAGATGATGAAACTGAGGCAGGAGAAATTAGGCAAGTTGCTCTGATCACATAGCTGGAAAGTAGTAAGGAACACATTGTAGAAGTCTTTTCTCAAGTTCTTCCCTTTGACACTTTACCAGCCTGAAATCCTCCAGGTTTTCAAGGAAGGGTAGTAGAGTAGAGGGGATTGCTTAAGAGCTGGGACCCAGAAATTTTTGATGGGATCCCTTGAAGATCTTTGGCCAATTGATGTGCTATGCATGTGCAGAGAAAGATTCTGCAAGGCTAGTTGGAAGCTGCTGCTGAAGGTTGATTGTTGAATAACAGAGGTTATACTATGTAGGGAGTTCTGGTCCAGTCAGAATGAAGAGACCCTTACTGAGTACCTCGGGCATTCAATGGAGAAAAAAAGAAAGTTTATGCATTAAAAGAAAGGACAATAACCCAGAGTGAGGGTCATGTCTGCAGATTAAGGACAACACCTTAATAAACCTACTTTGACAAAAAATACAATCCAGCCTAGTAGAATCAAAGAATTCACCAGTAATTAAACTGCCTGCCAGAACACAAATCAACACCACTTAAAAGAAGATAGCAATATCTAGAATATGATAAAAAAAAAATCCTAAACATGCAAAAACAAACAACAAAACCCAAGAAAAAGTTCCTCAATATCAAGGGGGAAAGCAGATAATAGAAACAGACCTTGAGATGTCCACAAGTTGAAATTAACAACTGAGGACTTTAAAACAGCTTTCATAAATACGTTAAAGAACTTAAAGGCAAACATGAACATGGTGAATTAAAAAATGGATACTTTCAAATGCAAACCACAAAAAAGAACCAAATGGAAAGTCTGGAACTGACAAACATCATCACTGAAATAAAATATTCTCTAGATGACCTTAAAATCAGATTGGAGGTAGCAGAAAAAAGCCAGTGAACTTGAAGGCATATCAGTAGAAAACCCAATTCTAAGAACAGAGGGGAAAAAAAAGACAAAAAAATTTACAGAGCCTCAGCAACTGTGGCACAATATTAAGTGATCTAAAATATGTGCTACTAGAGTCTCAGAGGGATAAGAGAGAGAGAAAGGAGGCAGAAAAAGATATTTGAAGACATATTTACATAATCTGATGAAAAGCATCAGCTGAGAGACCAAGCTGTCCAGCAGACACCAAGATAAATATGATAAATATAAAGAAAACCACTTGTAGGCATTTCATAATCAATATGCTAAAAAAAAAAAAAAAAGTAAAAGATACATCTAAAAAGGAGTCAGAGAAAAAGGCACAATATATGCAAGGGAATAATGATATAAAAATGACAGGTTATCTCATCAGAAAATATGGAGATGAGAAAAAAAAAAAAAAGAATGATGTCTTTAAGATGCTGAAAGGGGAAAAAATAAGTATTAATCCAGAATTATATATCTAGCAAAAATACCCTTTAAAAGCAAAGGTGAAAAGACATTTCTAGGTACAACAAAAGTTTACAGATTTCATTGTCAGCAGCCCTGCACACCCCACAAAGGAATGCTTTTAGACATTCTTTAGGCTAAGGGCTAATTAAGTAAGACAGCAACTCAGATCTAGAAGAAGAAATGAAGAGGATTGGAAATGGTAAACATACGAATAACTATAAAAGATTACTCTTTTCCTCTCTTTGGCTTTGTAAGAGACAATTAAGCCCCAAATAAGTAGAAGGTAGGAAATAACAGAAATGAGAACAGAAGTTAGTAAAATAGAAAACAGATAATAAAGCAAAACAAAAGGGTGGCACTTTGAAAAGTTTAGTAATAAAATTGATAAACCCTAGCAAGAATGATTAAGAAAAAAAAAAGAGATAAAACAGAAATAATATCAGGAGTGAAAAGGCAACATTACTACAAATCCTACTGACATTAAAAGACTAATAATGGAATAAACAACTATACAAAATAAATTTGACAACTTAGGTGAAATGAAAACATTTCTTTAAAAACAAAACTCATTTGGGCGCCTGGGTGGTTCAGGTCATGATCCCAGAGGTCCCACATAGGACTATCTGCTCAGTGGGGAGTTGTTTCTCTGCCCCTCCCCTGGCTCATGCACATTCTCTTTCTCTACCCCCTTCAAATAAATAAACAAAATCTTTAAAAAATAATAATAAAAATAAAATAAAATAAAATAAAATAAAAACAAACAAAACTCATCCAAATGGACACAAAATGAAATAGAAAAAATGTGAATAGCCCTTTACCTATTAAATAAATTAAATTCATTACCAAAACCTTTCCACAAAGAAAACTCTAAGCCTAGATGGTGTCAATGATAAATGCTATTAAACATTTGGGGGAAGGAGGATGCCAATATTACACAAAATCTTCCAGAATATATAGGTAGAGGAAATACTTCCCAACATATTTTATGTGGCCAAGATTATTGTAATACCAAAACCAGACATAAAAGGAGTGACATTACTGAAAATGGTGGAGTAGGGAATTTCAAAATTCCATCCTTCCATTAAAGCAACAATTAAGCTGGCAAAAGTCACCAGAATCAACTTTCTCAGAATTCTGAAATCCAAAACTTAAACAGAGGAATGCTTAATGAAGAAGCAAACTGCTAAATTTTGATAAGAGAAATTATGACAGTTTCACTTACCAACCTACTACCCGCTCCCACCCCCCAAATCACCAACTCAGCAGTGGTCATGGGGACACCAGCCCACATTCTGATGTGGCTTTCTGGTACCAGAAAGGGAAATACAGACTTTGTTTTCAAAGAATTATTGTTATGTGTATTGACCTATCCTGTGACTCCCTGAGGACTCAGTTCAGGGGCTTGCCTTTGTTATGCCCAACTCAAAACTTTCTCAGGGTGGCACCCTCAAAAGCACTTAAAGGCAAATACATTACATGCAGCCTCCTAGGGCAAAGGATAACAAACAGGGGAGGTGCCAGGCAAACCAAATAACCTTGGAACAAAGAGGTTGAAGAAGGATATACATGGGGGAATAAAAGCTTTATACTGGGGCATTTAGAAGGCTTGCACATATGCCCAGGGCTGGATGCATGTTAGAAAAGACCTGATAAGACTCCAAGCTTTAATTCTGGCTGAAATTTAGGCTCCATAGAAGGCTGAAGGGAAGCTACAGCAGAGTTAGAAATGAACAGAGAGGGAGGAAAATACATGACTAAGGAATGAAGAAATGCCCCAACACAGAGCCAATCTGTGAAGACAGGGAGAAGTTTGGTTTGGTTTGGTGTTGTGTGTGTGTGTGTGTGTGTGTGTGTGTGTGTGTGTGTGTGTGTGTGTTTATTCCAGGCATTTAAGGAAATTTCTGTCAAATCACTACCTGACTACTAATCTAACAGAACAAAGATTTCAGTGACCACAGGGGACAAGGAATATAATCTTTATAGAAATAGTTTAGAAAAGGCATTAAACAAACAACTACAACCACAAGCAGCAACAATAAACTCAAGAGAACAGGAGGATCTGATTTCCAGAGGTATGCATTTTAATGTTCAAAATGTCCAGTTTCAACAACAACAGAACATATGTGCAAAGAAACAAAAATGTCTGGCTGATTGAAAGAAGAAAAAAGAAAGAAAGAAATTAGTAGAATTTCTCCTTGAGGAAGAACAGACATGGGCTTAATAGATAAAGATTTTATTTTTTTTTTAAAGATTTTATTTATTTATTTGACAGAGAGAGACACAGTGAGAGAGGGAACACAACCAGGGGGAGTGGGAGAGGGAGAAGCAGGCTTCCCGCTGAGCAGGGAGCCCGATGCGGGGCTCGATCCCAGGACACTGGGATCATGACCTGAGCCGAAGGCAGACGCTTAACGACTGAGCCACCCAGGCACCCCAATAGATAAAGATTTTAAATCAACTGTCTTAAATATGCTCAAAGAGCTTAAAAAAAAAAAACAAAAAACAAGAGAATAATGTTTTAACATATCAATAAAGAGATTAAAATTATTGAAAAAAGGAACCAAACAGAAATTCTGAGGTTGAAAAGTACAACTGAAAGGAAAAATTCACTAGAGGGGTTCAACAACAGCTTTGAGCAGGCAAAAGAAAAACACAGTGAACTTGAAGATAGGTCTATTGAGATTATCCAGTCTGGGGGGCAGAAAGGAAAAAGAATGAAGAAAAATGACAGGGACTAAGAGTACTATAGGTCACCATGAAGCATACCAACATACACAAAATGCGGGTTTCAGAAGAAGAAAGAAAGAAAGGAATAGGAAGAACATTTGAAGAAATAATGGTCTAAAACTTCCCTAATTTGATGACACTGCATGAATCTACACATCCAAGAATCTTAATAAACCCCAAGTAGGATAAACTCCAAAAGATCCTCAGTTTGTTTTTTTCAGAGTCCATCGTCTCTCATGGCTCGTCTCCCCCTCCAATTTCCCCATTAACATAACATAATTAAATTAAATTAAATTAAATTAAAAAACTCCAAAAGATCCACCAACACATATTATAATCAAATTGTCAAAAGACTAAAAGACTTGAAAGCAGTAAGAAAGAAGTGACTTATTACATACAAAAGGTCTTCGACAAAATTAGCAGCAGGTTTCTTTCAGAAACCATGGAGGTCAGAAAGCAGTAGGATAACGTATTTAAAGGCTGAAAGACAAAAAAACCTGTCAACCAAGAATTCTATATCTGGCAAAGATACCTTTCAAAAATGAAATAGCAACCAAGATATTCTCAGATAAACAAAAGTTGATGGAGTTTGTCATTTATAAACCCGTCTTACAAGAAATCCTAAAGGGATTTCTTCAGGTTGAAATGAAAGGACACTAGACAGTAACTTGAAGCCATTTGAAAAAAATAAAGAACACCAGTAAAGGTAACCACATAGGAAAATATAAAAGCCAATATTATTGTATATCTGGCTTGTGCTTCTTCTTTTTCTTTTTCTTTCCTAAACGACTTAAAAGACAAATGTATAAAACAATAACTATAAATTTATGGTAATAGGCACATGATGCATAAAGATATATTTCTGACAATAACAGCATACAGGAGGGAGGTGATGGAGCTGTATAATGCAGAGGTTTGTATACCATTGAAGCTGGGTCAGTATCTATTCAAGTTAGACTGTTAGACAATTAATTGCAATCCCCATGGTAACCACTAAGAAAATAACTTGCAAAATTTACAGAAAAGGCAATGAGAAGGAAATCAAAAGAATACACTAGGAAAAAAACAGAAAGGAAAGCATTAAGGAAGAATTGAGGAACATACAGAAATCAAACAGCAAGTTGGTGGAAGTCCTTCCTTATCAGTAATCACTGTAAATGTAAATGGATTAAATCTTCCTATTAAAAGGAAGAGATTGACATAATCAATTAAAACATGATCAAACTCTATGCTGTGTACATGACACTGACTTTAGATACAAAGGCTCAAATAGGTGAAAAGTGAAAGGATGAAAATTATGCAAATAATAACCAAACGAGAGCTGAGATGACCAAACTAGTATCAGACAAAATAGACTTTAAGTCAAAATTTTTTACATGAGACAAAGAAGGACAATATATATTAGTAAAAGGCTCCATCCATTAAGAAGACTGAAACTACAAATCAGTAACAAAGGAAAAGTGGAAAATCCACAAACATCTTGCAATGAAATAACACACTCAAATAACTAATAAATCAAAGAATAAATCACAAGAGAGATTAGAAAATATTCTGAGATGCATGAAAATGAAAACACAGCATACAAAAAATTATGAGATGTGGCAAAAGCAGCCTGGAGGGAAATGTATAGATTTCAATGCCCACATTTTGTTTTCCTTTTTTTTTTTTTTTAAGAGAGTGAGGGGCTGAGAGAGAAAGAATCTTAAGCAAGCTCCACGCCCATTGTGTGAGTGCAATGTGGGGCTTGATCTCACAATGCTGAGGTCATGACCTGAGCTGAATCAAGAGTTGGGTGCTTAACCAACTGAGCCACCCAGGCACCCCCTCAATGCCCACATTTAAAAAGGAGAAAGATCCCAGATCAAAAACTTAACCTGACACATTAAGGAAGTAGGAAAAAAAGAGTAAACTAAACCCAAAGCTAGCTGTAGAAAGAAAATAATAAAAATTAGAGTCAGCTAAATTAAGTAGGAAATTAAAATACAATAGAATCACTAAGAACAAAAGTTGGTTCTTTGAAAAGATCAACAAAATTGACAAACTTTTAGCTAGAATGACAGAAAAAGAAGAGAGAAAAGATATAAATAATTAAGATTTAAAATGAAAGTTGGGACATTACTACTGAAATTTTTACTTACAGAAATAAAAAGAATCAAAAGAGGATACTATGAACAATTGCATACCAACAAATCTAGATGAAATGGGAAAATCCTTAGAAACATACAAAATATCAAAACTGACTCAAGAGGAAATAGAAATCTCAGTAGACTTATAACAAGTAAAGATAATGAATCAGTAATTAAAACCTCTGGACAAAGAAAAGTCTAGTACCAGATAGATTCACTGTTTGTAAACTATACAAAACAAAGAAGAATTAATACCAATCTTCTTAAATTCTTCCAAAAATGTGAAGAAGGAATACTTCCTTATGCATTTTATGAAGTCAGTGTTACCCTGATACCAAAGCCAGACAAAAACAATCTAAGAAACTGTAGATGCAAAAATTCTTAATAAAATACTAGTAAATCAAATCCAGCAGCACAAATCAAATCCAGCAAGATTATACACCATGACCATGTGAAATTTAACACAGGAATGCAAGGATGTTTCAACCTTTAAAAATCAATGGATATAATGTACTGCATTAATAGAATGATACAGAAAAGAGTATTTGACACACTCCAACACACTTTCAGGATACAAACTAAAATAAGAAGGGAATTTCCTCAACATGGTAAAGGGCATTTATGAAAAACCCACAACTAACATCATAATCAAAGGTGAAAGACTGAGAGTTTTTTCCTAAGGACCAAGGGTTCTGCTTTCACCACTACTATTCAATACTGAAATAGTTCTAGCCAGAGCAATTAAGAAAAAGAAATAAAGTGTTCAAAATTGGAAAGAAGAAGTAAAACTATATCTACTTACAAATGAGATGATCTTATATATGGAAAACTCTATAAAGAATCCACAAAAAAAATGTTAGAAACGTTTATGCATCCAAGAACACCATCAAGAGAGTGAAAAAGACAACCTACAAAATAAAAGACAATATTTACAAATTATATATCTGATAAGGATCTGGTTTCCAATATCTATTATTTTATAACTCAACAACCAAAAGATAAACAACCCAATTCCAATGTGGGCAAAAACTCGAATTGACATTTCTCCAGAAAAAGATCTGAAAATTACCAATAATCACATGAAATTAAGCTCAGTGTCATTAGGCTAAGGGAATGCAAATCAAAATCACAATAAAATAGCACTTCACACCCCACTAGCTTGACTACTACTTTTTTTGTAACTGGACAATAACAAGTGATTGGTGATGTAAAGAATTTAGAGCCTTCACACAACACTGGTGAGAACGTAATGAGGGCCACTTTGAAAGCCGTGTGGCAGGCAGTTCCTCAGTAAGTCAAACATCAAATAACCATATGATGCCGAAATTCCATTCCTAAGTATATCCTAAGAGAATTGAAAACTGGTTTTCATACAAAAGCTTGTACATGTATGTTCATAGCAGCACTATTCATGATAGCCACAGTGTAGAAATAGTCAAATGTCCATTAACTAATGAATGGATAAACAAAATATAGCATATCCATACAATACTGGACACCCATACAATATGGATATTATTCAGCCATAACAAAGAATGAAGTACTTAGTCATACTACAATATAGATGAACTTTGAAAATGTTATGATAAGTAGGAAAAGCCAGGCACAAAAGTTCATGTGTTGTTTAATTCATTTATATAAAATACCCAGAATAGGGAAATCCATAGAGATATAAAAGAGATTACTGGTTGTCAGGGGCCAGAGGGCAGGAGGAGATAAGAAGTGGCTGCTTAATGGATGTGAATTTTCTTTTGGGGTAATGAAAATATTTTAGAACTAGATAGTTGTGATGGTCACACAACACTGTGTATGTACTAAATGCCACTGAATTGTGTACTTTAAAATGGTTAAAATGGTGAAATTTATGCTATGTATATTTTAACAGTTAAAAAACATAAGATGCCACCAAAAAACCCACGACACAGATATTACAATAAAAGAAAGTTGTGCAATATTACAATCTCCTTTTTATGCACCAAAATAATTAACAGATACTAGCAAACAGAATTCAGCAATATTTTAAAAGGACAATACATCATGGCAAAAAAGTAAGATTTATCTCTGTAAGCCAGATTGAGTTAATATTTGAAAAGCATACCACATTAACAAAATAAAGGAGAAAAACCATAGATTCACAAGAAGCACTTGACAAAATTTAATACCGCTCAAGAGCTTTGCAGCAAACTAGCAAACTACAAAAATAATGTCCTCTAATAAAGGGAAACTTTGAAAAAACTCTACAACACACATCATACTTAATAGTGAAGTACTGAATACTTCCTCCCTGAGATCAAGAATAAGGCAAGTATGTCTGCTCTCAGTATTCTATTCAACATTTTACTGGAGCTCCTAGTCAGTGCAACAGGGTAAGAAAAAGAATTGGAGGGCATACATACTGGAAAGGAAAAACTGCATTTATTTACAGATTACATAATTGTTTATATAGAAAAATCCTGAGGAATCTACCAAAAACTCCATTAGAACTGATAAGGGAATTTAGTAAGGCTGCAGACGTAAGATCAACATATAAAAAACAATTATATTTTTATATAGTAGTAAATAAAATACTGTTGTAAAATAAAAATTTTAAATCACACATTTTGCAATAGTATAAAAATATGATACAATTAGAAATAAACATAACAAAATATGGACAAAAACTCTGAACTGAAAAATACAAAAGTGTTGAGAGAAATGAAAGACCTAAATAAATGGAGAGATACACCACGTTCTGGGGTGGAAAAATCAATATACCTAAGATGTCTGTTATCCCCAAATTAATATAAAGAGTCAACACAATATCAATCAAAATTATAGGCAGTTTATTTTGGTATAAATGTATGAGTTGATTCTGATTGATTCTCAATAAAGTTATCAAGGCAATTCAATGAAGAAAGGAAATGTTTTCAACAAGTAGTGCTGAGACAATTGGATAAACACATAGGATAAAAGAAACTTCAACCCCTACCTCACACCATACACAAAAACTCCGAGCATAGTCCTAAACGTAAGAGCAAAACTATAAAAATGTAGAAGAAAGCACAGGAGAATATCCTCACTAACTTGGGGTAGGCAAAGTTTTATTAGACAAGACCTAGAAAGTAGTAGCATTAGAAGAAAAGAATAATAACTTAGACTCCATCACATAAAAAATCTGGTCATCAAAAGACATCATTAAGAATATTAATAGGCAATGGTGGACTGGGAAACAATATTTGGAAAGCATACCTGATGAAGGACTGGTAGCCATGATATATAAAGAACTACAACTCAATAATAAAAATACAAACAATCCCGTAAATAAGACACAGGATTTGAATACTTTGCAAAAGATCATGTATGAATAGCCAATAAGCATACAAAGAAGTGCTTAACATCACTGACTTACAGGGAAATACAAACTAAAAGCACAATGAGATAACACTCCACACCCATTATAATGACTAAAATTAAAGACTGACAACACCAAACATTGGCAAAATCTGTGACAACTAGAAGTCTCACACCTTGTTGGTGGGGAATATAAATCAGTACAACCATTCTAGATGAATGTCTGAAGTAAGCATCTACTACCCAATGACCAAGAAATTCCACTCCAAGGGTGTGTTTAACCAAGGTAGGTGAAGATATACATGTCCCCAAAATACATATACAAGAATGTTCATAGAAGTCTTAGTCATAATAACCCCAAATCAGAAACCACCTAAATATCCATTAACAGGTGAATTATAAACGTATTGTGGGCTACACAGCAAGTAAAGCTAAGAAAATGCTGTCACTAAACATGGATGGATCTCAGACAAAATGATACTGGGCAAAGAAAGCCAGATACAAAAGACCACATATATATGTGGTTTCATTTATATGAAGTTCAAAAGCAGGCAAAACAAATCTGTGTTGATAGGAATTTGAAAGAATTTGAAAGAAGAAGATAGCAGGAGGGGAAGAATGAAGGGGGGAAATCGGAGGGGGAGACGAACCATGAGAGACTATGGACTCTGAGAAACAAACTGAACGTTCTAGAGGGGAGGGGGTGGGAGGATGGGTTAGCCTGGTGATGGGTATTAAAGAGGGCACGTACTGCATGGAGCACTGGGTGTTATGCACAAACAATGAATCATGGAACACTACATCAAAAACTAATGATGTAGTGTATGGGGATTAACATAACATAATAATAATTAAAAAAAAGTTAAGTAACTTGCTCAAGGTCAGAGGCAAATGTCTCCAAAGCCTGAACATCACACAGTAAGAGCACTCTGCTGTGAAACAGAGTTCATAATCTCTTAGAGCCATGGCATTCCATTTCTAGAAAGATCTCAGAAATCACATTAGCCAATGTGTCTCCCATTCCCATTTTATAGCTGGGAAAACTGAGTCTCAGAGAAGGGAGAGTCTCGCCCAAAGTAGATGACTCATTGGTGGCACAGCTGACCATGTCTTGCCCTGGTAGACAGTCAGGGAGGGGTGCAGTGGCCTCCTTCCCTCCCAGCCCACTAGCCCCCAAGCACGGGCCAGGGGGCCTGGCACAGAGGGACACTCGAGTCATATTTCACAGTAAAGCCAGAGTGAGTCTTACTGCACAGACTCAGGTTAGCAAGGAACATCAAATTTTTTTCTCTAAATCAAATCAAACTCCTCCTCCTAGCCACCATCCAAGAGGCCTGGCCCGACAATCAGTCTCAACCATTCTTGATCCACCCAAGAGCCCAGGAGGAGTCCTTGGCGCCCAGAAAATGGGGAGAGGCATCCTGTCGTCTCCTCCTCCTTCTAGTTTCCCTGTAGCTTCATCGTGAGCCACTCCGGATGCAGCATCCTTCAGTGAGCCACCATTCCCAGGCCACTGGGTTTCCCAGGAAAGCTGGAAGCTCCCAGACACGTGGCCAGACACATATGCACGCGTTCACACACATCTAGACGGTCCCGGAAATTCACACACTGGCACGGGCACAGAGAGACACACGCGGCTTCCCCATTCACACCGATGCACGCACCCCGCGCACCAGACATACACCACACGCATCCCAGACACACACCTACGGACACGCACTGATAACCCGGACTCATGCACAAATGTACTGATGTCTACACCACCCGCTCCCACACAGATTTTTGCCCAAGTTCCCACTCTGATAGGGACACTCGCAAGCAATGACACGCACATAGGGCCTCAGACACACGTCCTCAGCCAGACATCAAGACAGAGACCCTCACCCCTGGCCACAAGACTGACACAGGCTCACACACTCCACAAGCGGACAGACCTGCAGAGACAGGCATTCAGTCGCAAGCAGACAGGCACGAAAACGCTCGCACGCCCAGGGGCTCAGCCCCGGCCCGGCCCCGCGCACCAGTGCAGATGTGCTTGCCCACCCAGCCGCGGGAGCCGTTCCCGGGCCCATGCTGCCACACAGTGGAGACGTGGCGTCCTCCCCGGAGCCCCCTCCCGCCTGTCCCCTACCCGGCCGGGCGGTCACGTGCGGGAGAAGACAAAAATATGGCTGGGGCCTGGGAGGTGGGCAGCGAGGAAGGGAAGGGGCAGAAGATAAAATAATAGTACTGCCGGGTTTGTTCATTTCGGTGATAATTAGCGGTGCCTTCCCCGCCGCCTCGCCGGCCGCTCCGGCTGATCCCGCGTGATGGATGCCTGGTGGTGCTGAATGCAAATTAGCATAATTTCATTACCGAGGGACCCGTGAAAAGGTTCAATTATAGAGCAATCTCATTAATACCAGGGCTTGTTAAACTAATAGAAAGAGACAGGCCCCGCAGCTCGGAGAGGTACACATGTGCTCGGAATGCAATTACTGCCCGAGCCCCTGGTACCTGGGCCCCACCTGGCTCCCTAGGACCTGCCCGCGACGGCCTGCAGACTCGCACTCCCAAAGGACAGGGGCCCTGACCTCGGTGGTCCAGAGTCTGATAAGCAGATGCCCCTCAAAGAAGCAGAGCGTCTGGGCTGAATCAGCCTTTACTAATCATCAAAGTGCGAGGTTACAGTTGGGGAGACTGAGGCCCACAGAGGGGAAGTGAGTTATTTAAGGTCGGTGGTATGAAAGAGCCAGTGTGGCGGCAAGAAAGACATTCCGGTGGAGGGAGGTGATGCTAATCCCCGTGTCAGGTCCTGGCCCCATGACACCTCTCAGGAGCCTCCTACACTGTGACTCAGTTTCTCCATTATTGCAGAGGCCCGTAGGTCCACTCAGCATCTTTTCCTGTCCCCTGACGGAAGAGGGCTCCATCAAGGCACACTGCAAGTTGAAGCCTTGGCCCACTGGAGGAAGCAGAACCTCAGCTCCATCCCCTCCATCCGCCCTCCACCCAACCCCCACCCTCTCCCAACACACCCTGTCTAAAGACTAGAGAATTTTGAAGGCACAGCTCCCACTGAGAGAAGAACGTTCCCTTCCTCCCTGAACCCTCAGGAACTGGATCAAGAGGCTGGCACCTTCCATCTTTGGCATAAGATTTCTTAGGCTGTCATACTCAGCTTCTTATCTGACTTCAGCAAAAAGGGGTCATGCTTGGTGTTCAGTCTTACCCACCCTCTGACCAAAGAGCCCTTCACAATGACTTCATGCCGCAGCTTCCTTCCCAGCCCTAGAATTGTACACACACTGAGCTGGGTCATATGAATTTGCTGTATTTTTTTTTTTTAAAGGTTTTATTTATTCATTTGAGACACAGAGATACAGAGAGAAAGAGAGAGCATGAGCAGTGGGAGAGGCAGAGGGAGAAGAAGAAGCAGACTCCCCGATGAGTCAGGAGCCCGATGTGGGGCTCGATCCCAAGACCCTGGGATCATGACCTGAGCCGAAGGCAGACGCGTAACCATCTGAGCCACCCAGGCGCCCCGAATTTGCTGTATTTTTTATCACCTCTGTAATATTTGATTTTTCTGCAATTGTAAGGAAAACAACACGAGTCCCAAAATACCCCCAAGCTGGAGAATGACTCACACCGTATATGCAGTGACTCAGAAGGGCCCAGCAGAAGCGACAACCCCCACAAAAGGCCCCATTGTTCATATTTTAAAGGTAAGGGGTGGGTGCTAAGCAATTGCAAACTCAGAGAGCAGGTTCGGGCTCTGGCTGCTGACACTTGTCATTCGCCTGTTTGTCCTGGGTGTGTTTTGGTTCTCTCTTTTTCTAATGACATAGTGAAGCCAGATAATTTTGTAATCAGAGAAAGCCCCCTGGAGACCCTCATTTGTTTCTAAGTGCTGATGGGGAAGATGGGGGGCGGTGTCAGAGACAGTCAGCCACAGGACCCCAAGAAGCTGAATGTCCCCTGTAAGGCGGCAGGACTACTGGCTAGGCTGACACCCCCACTCCTTGCAGGGGACTGTGGCAGAGGCCAAACCGAGGGACAGAACACAAGAGGAAGAATGGAGTGGTGGGAAAAGGAGCCCAAGACCCAGGATCCTATGACATCCGTGACCCACGGGTCCCCGTGGGCATGCACTTGGGACATCAGGAGGGGGGTGTCTGTGGGGCCGCAGAGGAGCCTCGCCTGACCAAGAAGGGCTTTGGGAGCCCAGGAGGGGCAGCCAGCATTTTGGGACCAAGAAACAGAGGGGGAGGTAGCGTCCTCAAAGTTGGAAAGAGAACAAGCGGAAGCACCCAACATTAATAAGAGGAGGCCGTGAGTGTGAGGGGAATCCTCATCTATCACAGCGGAAAGTCAATAGATATGTCTAAAACTGATGAATCAGGAAATCGTGGCAGATGCGCATTATTTAGAAATACGACAGTGGTCAGGGGACCCCGCGGCTCTGAGGAGCAGGCGAGGAGGCAGCGCTTTGCATGGGAAGCCACGCGGTACCATTTCATTGTTTTAAATACTTTCTGAAGGAGCTGTTGTTGATGCTTCTAACCGTGCCTCTGCTTTACCCTTCCCCATCGCCCTGAATGGTCTGAGTCACCCCTGAGCACACACCTGAGAAGGGTGTTGGCTCTCTGTGTGTGTCTATGCACGTGCACCTGTGCCCTGCATCTCCTAATCCCCACTCTACTGGGGAGACGAGGACCCAGCGTCTCTCTCATCTGGGCCCTGGTTTTCTTATCTGCATATTTGGAAGCCTGGGTGAGGGCCTTTCCCTTCCGACACCTGAGGTTTCGCTGGGGTGAAGTTTAAAGTCAAAAGACCCATAGTCTAGCCCCAGTTCTGCCACTTCCTAGCTGTGTGACCTTGAACAAGTCACTTGCCCTGTCGGCTTCAGTGTTCCTTCTCTCTAAAATAAATAGGCTAAAGGCAGGGACACCACGGAGACCCGGTGGAGGACAATAGGCATCGGCGTGGCCTGTCAGCTAAGCAGGCTGTGGACATCCATGGGGTTGCTCTCTAGGTTAGGCAGGACACTTTGGGCTGTCTCGCAGAGCACAAGTCAAACTGGCTCAAGCAAAAAGCATTGATCGGCTCCTCGAACTGGGAGCCTAATGCCACCTTCAGGCACAGCTAGATCCAGAGGTTTCATGTCCTCAAGAACCTGTCTCTCTCTCCAGGTCTCAGTTCTGCTCTCCTCTCTGTCAGTTAAAGTATCAAGCAGATTTGTTCCAAATGATGGGGAGCATGTGCTTTTGCCACCTTCAGCTTCTGATTTAGGAAAACCCTCTCTTCCAGTGCCACTCGCCATCTCCCCCAAAGGAATTCTGATTGGTCCTCCTTGAATCACATGCCCAGTTCTGGACCAATCACTGCTTCCAGGCAGGTGAGGTCTCCTCATTGGTCAGCTGGAGTCACATGACCTGCCTTGGGTCAGCAAGGCAGGATCTTTGATTGGCTGTCCCAGGAGAATCACATGCAAGAGGGAAAAGGCAGTCCCCAAAGAGAGAAAGGAGAGGGTGCCAAGGTTCTTAACCTGGGGGTAAGGTTTGAGGAAAGAGGGCAGGGCCATCCCTGATGCTCCAACAGAACTCTTCCCACCACCCTGTCCTTCGCTGACTAAGGGGCTGCAGCTCTTCCTGCCCTTGACCCAGGGTGCAAGAGAATTCCAGAGGGCTTGTTTATTGAACACTCGCTATTTGCTAGATGCTTTAGCTGCATGGGCTCATTGGATCCTTATTCCAACTCTGACTTAACCCTATTTTGCAAATAAGGAAAATGAATTCCGTACTCCAACTGCCCCAAAGCCCTGAAGTCAGCTTCCTCAAGCGGTCTCTCTCAGTGCCTCCATTTCTTCATCTGTGAAAGGGGCTCAGACTTGGGACAGAAGAAAAAATGGATAAAGGAAGACAGAGGCACACACAGAGAGAGAGAACCACACAGAACCTGGGTGGACACCCAGCCCGCCTGCCATCCCCAGAGCACAGCGAGGCAGGTGTCTCCCAACTGATCAAGGGAGGGAGGAAACCCAAGGCTGGATCTCAGCAGCCCAGCTCACTGTGTCTTCTGGGCTGGTCTACTGCCCAGCTGGCCTTCACAGGTTCCTGTGGGGAACTCTGGGGGTCTAAAGCACTTTCCTTCCCCCTGGGCTGAGGAGAAGAAAGTGGGGAGGGGCGAGTTGCTTGGAGATAAAGACAAGACTTCAGGCCAGCCAGCTCCAACCAGCTGCTGTCCCTTCCCCTGAGACTGTCCTGCAGAACAGAAAAGCCTTTTCTGCCACCCTCCCTGCTCTCACACCTCCCATAGCTCCCTAGTCTCCAGCAGAAATCTGCATGTCTCAGCTGACTTCAGGCCCTCCCCGCCTCTCCCCAACATCCCATCAACCCCCTCTCCTCCAGGCAAAAGAACCCACATCTCCCCTGTCACCATGGGATGCCTGGCCGCCACGCCTCTGCTTAGCCTGTGCCTCAAACGTAGAACATCCTCCCCCCCAGCACTACTGCTGTGGACCTGATCCATCCTTCAAAGCCTGGCTCAAGTGTGGGGCCACCAGGGCTGACCTGGTGCTCTCACCCCAGACCCTCCCAGCAGGTTTTCTTCCCTCTACTTCCCGAGCCCATCTAGCTCTTCAGAGATCTGTTCCCCAAACCTATTACCTGAGCTCTCTTGAGTTCTCTATGTCTCAGTTTCTCCTGAAGTCCCATTTCAGTTTCCATCTGTAAATATGAATAATGAGAGTATCTATGTCACAGGGTGTTTGTGATGATTAAAATGACATAATGCAGGTAAAATGCTTAGAACGCAGCCCAGCACTTTGTAAGAACTCAATAAATACTATCACTACTGGAAATTATTATTATTATTATTATTATTATTATTATTATTATTATTATTACTGTCATTGTTACTGCTGCTAAATAGAGGGGTATGGCAGACCGGATTTTCCAAGATATTTTCAGTCCCATGGGCTCTTGAAGAACATTGTCACTTCCCATCAAGGGATGGGGGACAGAGAAGTGATGCCATGTGGCTGCTAGGACTAGGACACAAAAACGATAAGGCTCCTCTCTCTCTCTCTCTCTCCCTCCCTCCCTCTCTCTTTCCCTCTCCCCCCCCACCCCCCTCCACCGTTCTCTTTCTTTCTCCTCACTCACCCTTGGGACGCAGGCACCGTGCTGTAAGGAAGCCCAGGTCGCCTGGGGGACCACGTGGGGGGTCCCAGCTGACTGCCCCGGTAAGGTCTCTGCCAACAGCCAACATCAACCAGCAGACATGTGTGAGTGAACCTTCCAATGAGCCCCGTCCCCAGCAGAATAATGGCCCCCGAAGAGCTCCACGTGCTAATCCCCGGAGCCTGTGAAAGTGCTCCGTCGCATGGCAGGAAGGACTGCAGGTGGGACTAAGGGCGCGGAGCTTGAGACGGGAGAGCAGCCTGGACTGCGCAGGTGGGCCCGCTGTGATCACATGCCCCTGTACATGCCAGGAACTTTCTCCAGCGGCCAGAGAGATGGCAGAGAGACGCAGCAGGGGAAGAGGCAGGAGAGATTTCAAGCCTGTGGCTGGCTTTGGAAATGGAGGAACGGAGCTACAAGCCAAGGAATGGAGGCTGATTCTGGAAGTTGAGAAGCCCAGCAAGGAAAGGGGACCTCAGTCTTAGCATCGCAGGGAACTGAATTCTGCCAACGACCTGGTTGAGCAGGAAAAATGGATTCTCCCCTGGGGTCTCCCAAGAAGATCACGGACAGCCCTACGGGTCCCTTGATTTCGGCCTTGTGACACTCTAAGCACAGATCCAGCCTCACCCACTGGACTTCCAACCTGTAAGAACTGTAAGATCATAAATGTGTGTGATTTTAAACCTTGTAGTTTGTGGTCACTTGTGGCCATAGCAGGAGAAAGTATAGCAGCCTTTGAGTCGTCCTTCTGAGGCCCCAGACGTCCGGAGCAGAGACAAAGTGTCCCCATTCCTGATGCACAGAAGCCGTGACACAGTGGTTGTTCTATGGCGCTGCATTGGGGCGGTTTGTGAGTATGTAACTCCAGCAGCTGGAACGGGAGGCTTCTGCAGCCCTTTCCCAGAGGCATCCGCTGTCCCCTCTGACCTCACCAGACTGTGGTTTCTTCATCTGTGACATAAGAATAATGACCATGAAAGAAGTGACTGGTATGTGCCCCATAAAAGGTGCCATGCTGTTTTTAGGGGGAAATGTGATGCTGATTTGCATTGTGAGATATCACTTTTATGAAATTAAAACCTTATATGTTCCATAATGCACTATCACATCACACCCATTAGGATGGCTCTTACCCAAAAAGAAGAGGAGGAGGAGTGGGAGGAGAAGGAGCAGGACGAGGAGCAGGGGGAGCAGGAGGAGCAGAAGGAGGAGCAGGAGGAGGAGCAGGAGGAGGAGGAAGAGTAGGAGGAGGAGAAAGAGCAGGAGGAGGAGGAGGAGCAGGAGGAGGAGGAGCAGGAGCAAGAGGAGGAGGAGGAGCAGGAACAGGAGAAGCAGGAGGAGGAGGAGGATTAGGAGCAGGAGGAGGAGCAGGAACAGGAGAAGCAGGAGGAGGAGGAGGATTAGGAGCAGGAGGAGGAGCAGGAGCAGGAGGAGCAGGAGGAGCAGGAAGATGAGGAGCAGGAGGAGGAGCAGGAGCAGGAGGAGCAGGAGGAGCAGGAGCAGGAGGAGCAGGAACAGGAGAAGCAGGAGGAGGAGGAGGATTAGGAGCAGCAGGAGGAGCAGAAGCAGGAGGAGGAGAAAGAGCAGGAGGAGCAGGAGCAGGAGGAGCAGGAGGAGAAGGAGGAGCAAGAGCAGGAGCAGGAGGAGGAGGAGCAGGAGCAGGAGGATGAGGAGCAGGAGCAGGAGGAGCAGGAACAGGAGAAGCAGGAGGAGGAGGAGGATTAGGAGCAGCAGGAGGAGCAGGAGCAGGAGGAGGAGAAGGAGCAGGAGGAGGAGGAGCAGGAGGAGCAGGAGGAGCAGGAGGAGCAGGAGCAGGAGGAGGAGGAGCAGGAGCAGGAGGAGCAGGAGGAGAAGGAGGAGCAGGAGGAGCAAGAGCAGGAGGAACAGGAGCAGGAGGAGCAGGAGGAGGAGGAGCAGGTGGAGGAGCAGGAGCAGGAGGAGCAGCAGGAGGAAGACGAGCAGGAGCAGGAGGAGGAGGAGCAGGAATAGGAGCAGGAGGAGCAGGAGGAGGAGCAGGAAGATGAGGAGCAGGAGGAGCAGGAGGAGGAGGAGCAGGAGTTAGCAAGGATGTGGAGAAATTAGAACATTTGTGCACCGCTCACGGGAATATAAAATTGTGCCGCCACTGTGGAAAATGGTAGCTCCTCAAAAAATTAAACGTAGAACTACTACATGATTCATCAGTTCCTCTTCTGGGTATATGCCCAAGAGAATGGACAGCAGGGATCTGAGCAGATAGCTGTAGACGCATGCTCATGGCAGCATGATTCACAATAGCTAAAGCAGAGAAGCAACCCACGTGTCCCTCCACAGATGAATGGATAAATAAAATGTGGTTGGTCCATACAAGGGAATATCCTTTGGCCTTCGAAAGGAAGGAGGGCCTGTCACCTGCTACACCATGGATGAACCTCGAGGACATGACGCTCAGCGACATGAGCCAGTCACAAGGACAGATACTGCACGATTCCATTTACGTGAGGTTTTTGGAGGAGTCAAACCTCTATCCTAGAGACAGAAAGTAGAAGAGTGGTTGCCAGGGGTGGGGGGAGGGGGAGTGTGTAATGGGGACAGAGCTTCAGTCTGGGAAGACGAAAGTGTTCTGGAAAAGTGGTGGGGATGGTTGCACAACAGTGCGAATGTACTTCATGCCACTGAACAGTACACTCAAAAATAACTGTTAAGATGGTGAATTTTATGGGGGCACCTGGGTGGCTCAGTTGGTTAAGCGACTGCCTTCGGCTCAGGTCATGATCCTGGAGTCCTGGGATCGAGTCCCACGTCGGGCTCCCTGCTCAGCAGGGAGTCTGCTTCTCTCTCTGACCCTCCCCCCTCTCATGCTCTCTCTCTATCTCATTCTCTCTCTCAAATAAATAAATAAAATCTTTAAAAAAAAAAAAAAAAAAAAGATGGTGAATTTTATGTTAGATATATTGTACCAAACAAATGTTTTTAACCCTATATGTGTATGCTTGTACCTATATTACAGAAAGTTTAAAAGGATGCCTTCTACATTGTCAAGAATGGGAATAAAGGGTAGAACGGGAGGGGGGATTTCACCTTTTACTTTATATACCTACGTGTTCTTTAACCATCTTACAAAGAATAGCAGTAAATTTGCAATAATAATACAAATGTGTAGTTTTGTTTAAAGCTTTACTTATTTATTTTGGTGAGAGAGAGTGCATGAGCGGAGGGGAGGGAGGGGGAGAGGCAGAGAGAGAGAGAAGCAGACTCCCCACTGAGCGCAGAGCCCACCGTGGGACTCGATCTCATGGCCCTGAGATGATGACCTGAGCTGAAATCAAGAATCGAACGCTTAACCAACTGAGTCACCCAGGTGCCCCCAAATATGTGTTTTTTAAATGGGGAAGCAGCACCTACCTCAGAGGATGTGAGGATTAACAGCCTCGCTAAAGGAAAAGCATGTATCCTGGGCCTGGAACACTCGAGGGACAGAAAATCCCTTCCCTCCCTTGTCCCTGTCCTGAGATTCTCTAAGCTCTACAGAACAGCCTACCAGAGGGTTGATATTGGAGACAAAAGGCATAGGCCCTCTGCAGCCCCATGTCCATCCCAATGTCCACAGCAACCGAAGACTAAGGAAGGGTCCACTCCAGGAGGCCCACTCAAGCCTGGTGATCCCACACAATCGTACCCTGGGAACCCCTCACCGTCTCTGGAATCTCGTGGGAGTGTTCAGTCTTGAGCATTGGGAGGAAACTATGATCATTTCTAGATGGCCACACTTTGGGCAACAACTGTGCCTTCTGGGTCATTCTCAAAGACCCAGAAAAGCTCTGGAAAGCTTTGAAAGCTTTCTTCTGCCCTTTTGTCTCAATACCCATGTCCTCAAGGAAACAGAACTCCTTTTACCCTTCCCTTTGAATTTGTCTTAGCACCTTTCACCTTCTGGAAGTTCTTCACACGTCTAGTCCAAATCTCTCATGCTGCTGCCAGAGAAAAAGTCTTTGCCTCTATAACTCAGTGGCCTCTGCCCAGCAGAGAAGAAACTTCACACATGCTCTCGCCTTAAAACGAGAGACTATTTCCCTGCATACTATGTAAGGAGCATGGCAAATACTTTCAATCTAGCTGTCTATTGGTCAGGGTCTCCAGAGGAACAGGACCAAAAGGATTGGTGTACATACATAGAAAACTATTTATTATAAGGAATCGGCTCGTGTCATTACGGGGACTGCGAGCTCAGATCTGCCGTGTGGACCAGCAGGCGGAGCCCAGGCACAGACAAAGTCCTTAGGCACTCTGCTGGAGAATCACACCTTACTTGGGGAAGGGTCTGCCTTTTTGTTCTGTTCAGGACTTTAGCTGATTGAATGTGGCCCACCCACATTAGAGACGGCAATCTGCTTTATTCTACCAATTAAAATGTTCATGTCATCTAAAAAAAAAATACCCAGAATAACTTATGGCCAAATATCTGGGCACCCCATGATCCCATCAAGTTGACACCTAACATTAACCAGCACAAGCAGGTACAATGTGGGTTGCTAGCTACCCAGCCAACAGTTACCACTGGACCATTGAGCTGTATGGACATATGTTCAGGCCTCAAATGGAATGCCCCCAACCACCACCCCTGCCTCTGTGTCCCATGTCATGGGGTAAGTGCCTCTCTGGGCTTAGCTGTACCCATCCTAGGCACATCTTGCCTCCCTGGTAAGGACAGGTTTCTTGATGAATCCACACTGGCCATCCTCTGAGCACCTGTGCCCACAGCAGGCCTGTTTTCTCCCAGAGGCTGTTTCTGAGCCTGTGCAAACCCAACTTCCCTCTGCAGCAACATGCCCAGGGGTCATGAGCATGGACTCCAGAGCAGGGGGGCAAGGGTCCGGAAGCCAGTAGCTGCTGTGTATTTGGGGAAAGATACTTAACCTCTCTGCACCTCAGTTTCTTTATCTATAAATTGGAAATAAAAATGGCACCCACCTCCCAGAGTGTTTTGAGGGTCAGCCAAATAATGCATGAATGATTCTACGGAACCTGATAAATATAGTAAGGCCGGAATAAATATTAACCAACACTATTATTAGTGTTATTCTTATTATTTTTGAATTGACCCAAACACATTCTGACAGCTCTACATAACAAACCCAGCAGTACACTACTCACTTGGGCTTTTTAACCACTGCAAACATAAATGTAGGTGATTTTCTTAAATTGAAAAACCCCAAAGCCAAAAAAGAAAAATAAATTTTTATCGTCAAAAATTTTTTGATGGTATAAAAATTAAAACTTATTTTTGGCTCAGATAACACACTCAATTTAGACAAGTAATCGATTTAGGGAAATATTTGCAATCCAGAGAGCAGAGGGTTAGTATTTACAATATACTAATGAGCTGTTAAAAATAGAAGAAATGATTTTTTAATTTTAAATTGGGATAAGGACATGAATAGGGAAACACAGAAGAGCAAATCCAAAAGGTTATTAAACATATGAAAAAAATGTTCAAACTCAGGGCTATGCAAATGGAAATAACAATAAGATACTTTTTAATTGTCAAACTTGCAAAAATTTTAAGGGAGTTGATATCTGCTGCCAGGGGAGGTGTGGGGAAGTGGTTGCTCTTGTTCAAATCTAAAAGAAATGGGAATTATTTCAGGCTTTTTGGGGTGCATTCCAGAAATAGTCATTGTGATAAAAATATATATTTACTCTTTGACCTGACACTCTCTCTCCTGGAAATGTATCTTACAAAAATAAAAACACTGTTACCTAAGAATACATATGTGCTTGTCACGCAATTGGTCACTGTGACAGGACACTAGATCCCCATCAAAAGGCAAATGGATGGATAATATCCATGTTATGTAGCCATTAAAAAGAATGAATTAGAGTCATGCCAGGATAAGAGGGATTTCCTTAAGATGATGATACGTAAGAAAAGCAAAAGGCAGGAAAGTATGTATAAAATGATCCCATTTCCGTAAAATAAATAATGGCCTAAAAACTCCAAATTCATGCTGCTATGTAAATATTTGAACGTTTGAAATAAAAATATTAAAAACATATGTGCAAAAACATATATGCAATTTTTAGATACATGTTTACACATAAAGAAGTATTGAATTGATTAACCACCAAAACTAGGGTGAGTCGTGGTCTCTGTGGAGTTGGGGAGAAGTGGTTAAATGGGCTTTAGTTTAATTTCTAATGCCTTATTTCTTTGAGGAAAAGCCAACTGGAAGCAAATATGAAAAATAGCAAGAACCGAGCAGTGGAAGTAGGGATGTTTGTCACATTATCTTTTGAAATAAAAACAAGAAAGTAAATTAAATCTGACTTAGCCCATTCAGGCTGCTCGATTTTTGCAATTTTGTCTTAGTCCTTTCAGGCTGCTCGAACCAAATACCATAGACCTGGTGGTCTATAAACAACAGAAATTTATTTCTCACGGTTCTAGAGGTTGGAAGTCTGAGATCAAGTCATCAGCAGATTCAGTGCCTGAAGAGAGCCTGCTTCCTGGATCATTGACAGCTGCCCTTGCACTGTGTTTTCACATGGCAGAAGGGGCAAGGGAGTTCTCTGAGAACTCTTTTATAATCCCAATCCTGAGGGCTCCACCCTCATGAGCACCTCCCAAAGGCCCCACCTCCTAATATCATCACCTTGGGAGTTAGAATTTCAACACATGGATCTGCAGGAGGACATAAACATTCAGTCCATTGCACAATCAAGATGTCATTAAAAGCATGTTCTAGAGGAAGCCAAGCCCATAGATCTACCAGGGACAGTTCCCCATCTATGCAATGGGCATAAATAAAAGCACTCACAACATTTTCTTGAGAGGGTCAAAGGAGAGAATAGCACTCAGCCAGTGTCAATGGGTCCTATCTCCCCAGGCGCTTGTGTAGATGTTTGTAAAGATGTGCTTTGGTGCCCTTCCCAGGAGGTAGCCAATAATTTGGCCCAAGCATGGGAGCCTGGATGGCTGAACCAAACTCTGGGGGATCTTCAGAAGGCTAGAGGCAGAGAGAACATCACAAGAAAAGAAAACTGCAAACCAATATCTCTTAGGAATATAGATGTAAAATTCCTCAACAAAAATATTAGCAAACTGAGCACAGCAATATATAAAAAGAATTGTACAGCATGATGAAGTAGGATTTATCCCAGGAATGCACGGTTGGGTCAGCATCTGAAAATCAATTAATGTAATTCATCATATCAATAGAATAAAAAAGAAAAATCACATAATCATCTCAATTAACACAGAATAAGCATTTGACAAAAATCCAACACCCTTTCATGATACAAACATTCAAGAAGAGAAGAAAACTTCCTCAATCTGCTAAGGGGCATCTATAAAAACTCCCCTGCTAACATCTAAAAAATGGTGTTAAAACACAATACTTAAAAACATACTTAAAATGGTGAAAGATTGGTTATGTTCCCCTTAAAATCAAGAACAAAACAAGGACATCTGTTTTCACCACTTCTATTCAGCATTGTACTGGAGATTCTAGCCAGGACAATTAGGCGAAAGAAAGAAAGAAAGAAAAAGAAAGAAGAAAGAAGAAAGAAGAAAGAAGAAAGAAAGAAAGAAAGAAAGAAAGAAAGAAAGAAAGAAAGAAAGAAAGAAAGAAAGAAAGAGGGGGGAGGGAGGGAGGGAGGGAGGGAGGAAGGAAGGAAGGAAGGAAGGCAGAAAAAAAGAAAGAAAGAGAAAGAGAGAAAGAAAGAGAGAGAAAGGAAGGAAGGAAGGAAAAAGAAGAAAAAACATATCCAGATTAGAAAGAAAGAAGTAAAATTATCTCTAGTCACAGATGACATGACCTTGCACATAGAAAATCCTAAGGAATCCACTAAAAACTTAGAACTAATAGAGTTCAGCAAGGTTGCAGGAAATAAGATCAATATATAAATATCAACTGTACTGCTATATACTTGCAATGAAAATCTGAAAATAAAATTTTAAAAACAATTATATTAATAATAGTACTAAAAAGAGTACAATAGTTAGAAATAAATTTAACAAAAGAAATGCAAGACTTGAGCATTGAAAACTACAAAATATGTTGAAAGGAATTAAAGAAGATCTACATAATTGGGAAAAGATCCCACGTTCATGGATTGGAAGACATAACATTGCTAAGATGGCAATATTCCCCAAACTCATCTACAGATTCCGTGCAATCCCCATCAGAATCCCAGATGACTTCTTTATAGAAATTGATGAACCAATTCTAAAATTCATATAGAATTTCAAGAGACCAAGATGGATAGCCAAAACAATCTTGAAAAAGAAGAACTAAGTAGGAGGACTCACATTTCCTTGTTTCAAACTTACTACAAAGCAACAACAATCCAGACAGCATGGTACCGGCACAAGGATAGACATATAAATCAATGGAATAGAATTGAGAGTCCAGAAATACCACCAACACATCTATGGTCAACTGATTTTTAACAAGGGTGCCAAGACCATCCAAAGGGGAAAGAGTAGTCTTTTCAACAAATGGTGTTGGACAACTAGATAGCCACATGCAAAAGAATGGAATTGGACCCTTACCTTACACCATATACAAAAATTAATTCAAAATGGATCAAAGACCTCAATGTAAGAACTGACACTATAAAACTCTTAGAAGAAAACAAGGGGTAAATATGATGTCCTTGGATTTGGCACTTCCTGACCTTTCTCACGATCTCGCTATTTTTGATAGCTATGCTCCAGCATGGTCCATGACATGGAGTAAGGACGAAGAGGATTAACGTTGAATGAACAGAATTTTCCTTCCAGGAGGAAGATTAGTGAATAGAACCTACAGTACACATGTGATCTGCATGTATGAACCCAGCGTAACACAACAGCCCCTAAGATGGGTGCTCCTGTTGGGCCCATTTCACTGAGGAACACTGAGGTTCAAGGAGTTCAGTAACTTGCCCTGAGTTGCACAGCTCTAAATGACAACTGGAATTTGACTCCAGGCCATCTAACTCTGGAACCCATGCTCTCAATCGTTATATTTTAACCGCTTCTCACAAAAAATCTTGATCTGAACAGCCTGCCTAGATGTTTGTCCTAGAAGGAATCAAGGATCCTCTGAGCAAAGAGAGGAGATCTGGGTTCCAGTCCCAGGCTGCCCTTAACATGCTATGAATTCAGAGGAAGTCCTGTCTCCTCGCCGGAACTCGGTTTCCCCATCACAACAGTGAGCAGGCTGGACTGGATGGTCTCACAAGGGCTTTCCCACTCTGACTTTCTGTGAGGTACATACGAGCCCACGTGAGCCACTGGGGCCCCGGCACTCCGTTAGCAGTACTGCTCCACCTTGACCCGTGAGGAACAAAGCTGAATTGGCAGGACGTCCCACAGGGGAATGAAGAGGCACAGGCTGGGTGAGGTTTGGGCAAACAGACCCTCTGAGTGGAAATTAGAGCAGTTCATTTGGAGTACAATTTGGCAGCATGTATCAAAATGTAAGACCCACTTATGCTGGAACCCACTGATCCCCCTTTTAGCATCCTACCAAAATGCTCTCACATGCCCACCAAGACACAGCCAACGTGTTCACCAGCAACCATCATCCGTAACCTCAGCAAGCTGAAAACACACTAGAGGTCCCTCGGTGGGGAACTGGTTGAATCAGTTGCAGAACACCCCTGCTCTGAAACCCTCTGTAGCATTTCACAAGGAAGGGGTGGGTTTGTATGTATGTCCTGAAAGGAGGTCGTCACGGTGTTGATGCGTTAAAAAAAAAAAAAAAAAAAAAAGCAAGAACAATACATTTAGCATAATCACATTTGTGTTGGAAGAATAGGGACGTATATACAGATGAGAGATAGATAATAGATATATAGATTCTATACAAATGCACAGAGAATAGAGAACAAACTGATACTTACCAGAGAGGAGGGGGGTGGGGGATGGGGGAAACAGGTGATGGGGATGAGGGAGGGCACTTGTCGTGATGAGCACCGGGTGACGTTGGAAAAGTGTTGAATCACAATATTGTACTAACATAACCCTGTATGTTAACTGGAATTAAAATAAAAGCTCAAATATATATATTTGAGAAAGAGACCTTTCTAGAGAAAGGTCTGGAAACACAGACACATAGACACTCAAACTCTGGGGCAGAGGGTGGGTTGGAGCAGGGATGGTGAAGGGTCTTTCCTTGGGTGGCCTCTATACTATTTCTGTATTGTATAATTTCCCTACAGTGCAAATGTATTCTTTTTCTTTCCTGTAGAATTTTCCTAACAAACTAAAATGCAAAGAAGAAAACGAAGCAAGGAGTGGGAGCATGGCTGGTGTCTGCTTCATTTTCTTCGTGCACTTTTCATCACTTAACATGCTCTATGCTGAATGTTTTTGCCTAGTTTCAGAGGTAGAGTTTAGTGATCTGTCAGGTGCATACAACACCCAGTGCTCATCACATCATGTGCCCTCCTCAATGCCCGCCACCCAGTGACCCCATCCCCCCTCCCCCACCCCTCCAACATCCCTCAGTTTGTTTCCTAGACTTCAGCGTCTCTTACAGTTTGCCTTCCTCTCAATTTTCATCTTATTTTATTTTTCCTTCCTTTCCCCTATGTTCATCTGTTTCGTTTCTTAAATTCCACATATGAGTGAAATCATATGGTATTTGTCTCTTTCTAACTGACTTATTTCACTTACCTATGCTGAATTTTTATTGCCTTAGTGTCTGTCCCCCACAAGGACGTCAGCCTCACGGGGGCTGGAATGTTTGCCTAGGATAAAGCCAAGTACATATTAACCACTTCAGTGATATGTACTGAATGAATGAATGAATGAATGATCGATCTCGCCATTCAAACCCAAGTGGAACTGCAGCCAAGACAGACACACACACCCCCCTCTACTATGGGCTGAACAAAGCTGACATTCCCTTTTTCTCCTCATCCTCCTTCCCACCCCATTCCCCAGACTCCACCTGACAAGACCCAGTACCCAGGCCCTCTCTTTCCAGAAGCCTTCTCATTATCATTCAGGGATCCACTCACCAGTCCATCTTTGAACAGCTGCTCTAGGCCAGGCGAGGAGCTGGGTGCTGGGGACACAGTATAAAAAGCAGGACAGACACGGGCCCTGGGCTCAGAGCACTCACAGTCGCCGGGGCCTCGCCTTTCCCCACGACGCATGCTTTGCTCTCGGCTTCCAAGGCGGCATGCAAGCCACCTGCCGCTGGGGCGATCAGCAAGGAGCCATGAAGTGGCCGATTTGCCATTTGGATGAGGCACAAAGCAGCCTCCTGTGTGACCCAGCAGGCAGAACAGGAGGGGGCAGATTGAGCGGCACGTACCCCCAGGACACTTGCCATTTACCCTTAAGATAATGCTCCTCAAACGATAAAAGCTTGTTTCTCCATGACAAAGAGTCCCAAGAAAAGAAGCCCACCGCTAATGCAGTTTCAGAAAGCAAAGAATGGGGTACTTTAAAAGGCACAACCAACGTTACACTAATCTGGGGGCCTGGAGGCCCCCACTGCTCCCAATGGGAACAAGGAAAAGCAAATCCCAAGACCATTTCGGTGAAGGGCTCAAAAGACAGGAAGACGGCTCATCAGATGAGAAGGAAAACTGTAAGCCAAGTTTAAAAGTGGCAGAACTTAATACCATTATTCACTCATTTTGCAACTGAAGCAATGGCTTAAGTGCCTCTGTTATATTTTTCTTATTGCGGTGGAGGGGGCAGCATAATATGCCAGAACGTTGTACTCAGACGGGGGCTCCGAATGGATCTGGAGGAGCCTCTTTCCTGGAGTTGTAGTGGGGAAGAAGGAATAGCACCATGGACAAGACGTTCACGGCAGCGTTGGCTGAACCAGCAAAGTACTGGAAAATGTTTAAATGTCCAAAAAATCAAAGCCTTTCTAAAAGTAAGCCACAGGGGCTCATCTACCCCATGAAATACATGCAACCTCTAGAATAAAGGTCTCATAAATTCTATGGAGGGGCACCTGGGTGGCTCAGTCGGTTAAGCATCTGACTCTTGGTTTCAGCTCAGGTCATGATCTCAGGGTCGTGGGATTGAACCCCGCGTCGAGCTCCAGGCTCAGCTCAGAGTCTGCTTGAGATTCTCTCTCCCTCTCCCTCTGCCCCTCCCCCCGCTCTCCCTCTCTCCCCCCACTATCTCTCTCTAAAAATAAAGAAATAAAATCTTTAAAAAAAATTCTATGGAAGGGCGCCTGGGTGGCTCAGATGGTTAAGCGTCTGCCTTCGGCTCAGGTCATGATCTCAGGGTCCTGGGATCGAGTCCCGCATCGGGTTCCCTGCTCAGTACAGAGCCTGCTTCTCCCTCTCCCTCTGCCACTCCCTCTGCTTGTGCTCTTCTGTCTATCTCTCTGTCAAATAAATAAATAAAATCTTAAAAAAAAAAAAAAATTCTATGGAAATATGTCCCCCTGACAGTAGGATTGTAAGTGGGGGGAAAAGCATGAAAAAGCCACTACAAAACCCATACATTCATGGGGACAGACAAGAGAAGCATGGACAAGCCCTTCAATATAGAGAGACTGTAAATGACTTTTTTTTTCTGCCTTTTATTTTTATGGTTGTGCTACAATACTGTTTGTGCAATTAAAAACACTGAAATAGAAGCCAAGCTGTTGAAGGCTACATATAAACTCGCATTTCTCCAGTGACATTTAAACAATCACTCACTGAATACTAAGCGCCCAAGTCTGTGACTGGCCCTGGGCTGGAAATTTAGGGTCCCAGAGACAGAAAGATATGAAGACTGTGCTCGAGAAACTCACAATCAGGGTCCGTGAGAAGAGAGAGCTAGAATCTAAATAGATCATCACAACCTAACAGAGAGGCTTTGAGCGAGAGGCACACAAGAAATAATAGTGATAATGTTAAGAATAATAATGACTGTGATAATGTCCAACAGTCATGTACCAATGTATTTGTCAGGTGATGCTGCAATATCAAACAAGCCCACCATCCTGGTGGCTTAAAACGGCCAAGGTCTATTGCCTGTTCATTGCAGGTTGGCATGGACGCAGGGGTGGGGGTGGGGAGAGAGGAGATTCTGCTTATAGTTACTAAAAGACCCTGACAAGTGAAGCAGCCAGCGTCTCAAAAGTTGCCACTCACTGTGCCAGAGAGAGTTCCAGGGAGTCTTACACCTGCCGTCCAATACTCTTGACACCATGATTTCTGCAAACACTTCACTGGCCGCGGCTAGTTCCATATGCCCACCTTCAAGAGGGCAGGACATGCAATTCTACCATGCTTCTGTAAGGCAGGGAGCCAAAAACATTTACGAAGCTGTATTAATTATTGCCATAAACTCTATTCCAGGTACTGTCCAAATGCATTCCATATATTTGCTTATTAATTCAGATAAGAGGTAGGGACTATCATCCCCATTATATATATAATTGAGGAAAGCGAGGCCCAGAGAGGTGGAATAATGTACACAAGGGCACAGAGTCAGTATTGGAACTGGAGTTTGCCAGGTCTCTGGCTCCAGATGCTGGTCTCTTAATCACGTCTCTCCACTGAACAAACTCAAAGGAAGAAATCCTCTTGGGGACCCCGGCGCCCCGGGAGGGATGTTTTAAAGGCCTTTACTGAGGCAGTTGGTGAACTTTGAATGGAGACTGTATATTAGATAACAGTATTAGGGGCGCCTGGGTGGCTCAGTCAGTTAAGCGTCTGCCTTCGGCTCAGGTCTTGATCCCGGGGTCCTGGGATCGAGCCCCGCATCGGGCTCCCTGCTCAGTAGGGAGTCTGCTTCTCCCTCTCCCTCTTCCCCTTTCCCCTGCTTGTACTCTCTCTCTCTCTTAAATAAATAAATAAAAATCTTTATATATTAAAAAAGATAACAGTATTGTGTCAGTGTTAACTTTCCTAAATGTGATTATTATACGGCAGGACATAAGGGAAAATGCCTGTTTTTCGTCTTTCTAAAGTGCACAGGTGTGTGAAGGGTTATAATACGTGTACTTTCTCTCAAAGGGGGCAGCAGTAATCCTAGCAATACTATGTGCATATAGGAAGAGAGATAAAGCTGATCCAGCAAAATGCTAGCAATTTGGTGACTACAGGGGACAGTAAACGGGTTCACTGTACTGTTCTTGCAACTTGGTGTAAGCTGGAAATTTCCCCCCCCAAAAGTTATTTTTTTAAAGATTTTATTCATTTATTTGAGAGAGAGAGAGAGCACACAAGCAGGGGGGAGGCACAGAGGGAGACGGAGAAGCAGGCTCTCCGCTGAGCAGAGAGCCTGATGCGACAACCCAGGGCTCGATCCCAGGACCCTGGGATCATGACCTGAGCTGAAGGCAGACGCTTAACAGACTGAACTACCCAGGTGCCCCCCCAAAAAGTTATTTTTTAATAAAAAGTGCTGTCTACCTTCTATCTTGTTCATGCTCTGTGTGTGTGTGTGTGTGTGTGTGTGTGTGTATCCACCATCCGGCTGGAGACATGAGCAGTCCTCACCCAGCAACCATCCCCTTTGAGGACTGGCTCATCCTGTCCAAATCAGCAGGTGTTCAGGGCTGTGGGCGCCCAACCTCTCCTCCCTCCGGGAAGCTCCTGGTTTCAGTCCCACTCTACCCTGCCTTCGCCTGCCTGCTTCCCACCAGTTTTTCCAAATCTGCGTTTCCTCTCCTTGAACAGGGAAGGGTGGGTTTGGAGTCCCTCTGCCATCACACGCCCTCCCAATCGCTCAGGCGAGAAGCAGCTCATCCCTCTCTGCCCAGGTGCCCCAGGGCCCAGGGCCGACAGGTCAGGGGTCAACAGCACACACACTCCACGCTTTTCTTCCCCTTAGAAAAACAAGCACAGGGCTGAGATCCAGCCTCCCTCCGCTCTTCCGGCTCCTTTCTCTGCCCACACCACCCGCTGGGGGGTCTGAGATGGTTCAGTAAGGACGCGCAAACACATGGCCATTGGCTCCTGTGTGAGCAATTGCCTAGTTAAGTACAAGTCATGTATTGATTACCCATCGCCACAATACTGATTTACAACCGACTACCCCAAAATGCAGCCGCTTATCTAACAGCCATTTATTATTGTTCATGGTTCTACAGGTCAAAAGGGCAGTTCTGATCGAAGCCAGGCAGAGCAGGACTCACAGACACATCTGTGGTCCTCTGGCTCGCCTCACCTGGGCTTCCGCCCAGGATCTCCACTAGAAGAGTTTGGCTGACCCTTCTGGGCCCTCACCCTCCAGCCCGCCAGCCCAGGCTTGTTCTCGTGTGGAGACAAAATCCAAGAAAGACAGAGTCCAGACCAGCACCGGGCACCTCCACTCTATTCCACTGGCCAGAGCAACTCACAAGTTCAAGGGATGGGGGAATAAACAGACTCCACTTTGTAACAGGAGGACTGCACACTCACGTTGCCCTGGATAGAGAGGTGGAGAACTGAGCCAATGTTGCAAGTAACCTACCAAAAAAAATGTAGGACATTTAAAAATACATCTATATTAAAATGCATGCCCCTGGGTCTGTCTGTGTGTGCCTGTTTGAACACATGGGCTTGTGAGGGGTGCACGCCCATGAGAAATAATGAAACTCTGTGTTTCGTTACCTATCTCGCTCGGGGATGGTTAGCGCCAGGCCCTCTGTCCTCCCAAAACCTCTGTGAGGCGCACCGCCCATCACTGGTAGCAGTATGATCTAAAAACTCCCTGCAAAGTCCCTGCCCAGACCCCGTGCTAGCAGCTCTAGACTGAATTAAGCTCTGGTAACTTGCCAGTGGGGCTGGCTTCATAATTCGTGGAACCGTGCAAACTGAAAATGTAGAATCCCTTATTCTAAGATGATGACAATTTTCAAGACAGCAAAGCTGAGCATTAAACCAAGCACAGAGCCCGGCTAAGCATGGGGCCCCGAACAGGGCCCAAACTCATAAAGCTAGCTCTACCTGCCGGACCTCCTCACCTCCACCGACCCTAGCTATCCCACCGGCGCAGTGGGACCCGCCACGCAGCCACTGCTGGGCCTGCCTTCATTCATTCATTCCATACGGATTTCTCGTGTATCCACTATACCCAGGGACTGTTGCAAGTGCTGGGGGACGCAGCAGTGAGCTGACAAGTCCCAGCCCTCATGGAGCTTACATTCCAGAGTGAAAAGACCAACAACAAACAAGAAAAATATGCCATATGTCAGAGTGTGAGCAGAGTTATAAAGAAGAAACAAAGCAGGAAGAGACATACCAAGTGTGGGGCAGAGGCCCGGGGAACTGCTAAGGAGGCAGAATAATGACTAGAGTGGGCAGAGAAAGCTCCCCTGAGAAGGTGACATTTGATTTAGGATCTGAAGGAAGTGAGGGACTGAGCCATGTCCAGGGAATGGGGGGGTGGGGGGTGGGGATTCCAGGCAAAGAAGACAGTGCAAAGGCCCTGAGGCAGGAGCATGGCTGGTGTATTCATGGAACAACAAGAAGCCCTTGTGGCTGCAGAAGGAGCAAGGGGGAGGGATTAGGAGACAGGTCCAATGTGCAGGGCCTTGTTGGTCATGGCATGGAGTTTGTTCGCTTTTCTCCAAAGAGATAGGAGGAGCCAGGACAGGGTTCTGAGCAGGAGAATGATCTGGCTTGATTTCTGCTTCAAAAGGTTTGGCCTGGCTGCTGAGTGGAGGGTAGACGGAGGCTGAGGAGGCAAAGGCAGGAGCAGGGAGGCCGGTTCGGAGACGCTGGCCCCCCCGTCCCACACACCACTCTAGTCCAGGCTGCCCAGCCCAATGGCGACACCGGGGACTGTAGCCGTGCATTTCTGCGCCCGCACTTAGCAGCAGGTGCTCCCCATTAGTCGCCAAGGAGCAGCCCTCAGCCAACGACAAATGAAGTTGAGAATGAAGTGCACCAGCTTCCTCACCTTTGGTTGGAACAATCCCGAAGTTGCCCTACAGCATTTACAGCAATGCCCCAGGTCCCAGGCAGGATGGCGTCCCACCTGCTTGTTGATGTACCTGTATGGTCCCCTACCCTTTCTCTACCATTACTCCCTGGGGTCACTTCCTAAAGAAACCATTTGCCCTCAGACCCTGTCTCAGATGTGGGAGAACCTTCAGGAAGGCAGAAGGATGGCAGGACCCTAGTGAGAGTGGGAGGTGGCTGGGAGGGGCATCACAGATGGTAAGGAAGGGTCGGACTCTGGCTACAAGGGAGAGGGATGTCAGACAAACAGAATGTGGGGTCTATAAGCTCAAGGCATCCGCCTTCACCCCTGCCCATATGTCTTTGCCCCCCCAAAACAGGTGCCCAAACCTGAGGGGGGGGTTCAGCCTCCTGGGGATCAAAAGGCCGAACTGGGGCCTGGACGCAGGCCCTTGGTGCCCAGAGCCGCCAGCCCGTGTCCTGCGGGGTGGAGGAGCTGAGGCTCCGGGAGTTAATGAGGTCCCGGGCTGAAACACACCCCTGCTGAAAATGACAAACGAACGGCATTACAGTCCGTTCCCACAATTACTATCAGTTGGCTGTAATATAAATATGCAAATTCCCTGGGCTTGAACTTTAACACCCTCTGTAGAGACCATTCATCTCTTTAAAGTATTAATTTAAGTTGTAAAAGGGCCCATACATCACCGCGTGTCATTTTGAAAACAAATATTAATCAATTTTACCCTCGGAATTGCTCGGGCGGAGGCGGGCCCCATTACCGCGGAACAAGGAGGCGGCGGCGGGAGATTTACATATTCATCCGAGCTTAAGGAAGCCTATGATAATGCAAGTACAACCCCGAAACTTGGGCCTGCAGACCTTATCTGCGCGCCCCCACTGGCCGGCGCTGCTTGGGCATTCGCACCGCGCCGCCATGCAAATGAGGCCCGCGGCGCTATCTGGATAACCTTGAACGCGGGACGCGAGGCAGAGGCCGGCTCCCAACTTCTCCCAGAAGTGACAGACCACTGGGAAAGGCGGGGCTCGCGCTCCGCAAACGGTGGAGGGACCGCTCTGGCTTGTGAGGTCCCGCCGAGCAGGCCAGGCTGGTGATGGAGCTAAATTTTCTTTTCTACGGGCCTTAGGCACCAGGAAACGGGAGTAGCCAGCCCTGGAGGGCCCGCTCCAGCCTTCAGGGGTGGGGAGCCTGGGAACTGGTGTCCTTGTGGGGACAGAAAGGGGCTCTGGAATCATTTAGTCCCGGCATTATAAGCCACTCTGCATGAACCTGCTACGTTAAGTTTGCATGGATTGATTTAGCATCTCTGAGCCTCAGTTATAACTTCTGAGAAATGGGCCTAGATAGTAAAGCTATCAACCCACAGAGTCGTTGTCAGGATTGGAAATTATCTATGAAAAGCACCTAGCAAAATGGGTTAATAGTAGGTGCTCAGGCTGCCTTATTATTATCCTCAATTACTCTCCCCTCCTCATCAGCCCCTCCTTCCATTTCTCCAACCTTGCATTTGAAATGGGTCTAGAGGGACAGGAGGGAGTCCCTCCACTCCCAACCCTGTGAACTTGCATGGTCCCGGTCTAACAGAATCTCCTGCTACCTGCCTGAATATTCACCACTTCTCCACGAAAGCACAAGTCTTCCACAGAATCCTTGGAATGAAATGCGAGCCCGAGTCCCGGTGAAAGGTGAGTGGCTCCATTACACAAGCTTCTGACCATCCTCAGCCTCCCACCTCCCCCAGGGAGAAAACACCATTCCTCAGGGTTTACGCGAACAGGGTGGACCCAGTTCAGCAGGAGGCTGCTGACGTTCCCTGGTTAAGCCAGCAGAGGGCACATTGCACCTGGACAGGTGCATGAGCCTCCTTCCTTCCTGAGACATCCCTTCATCGCCTGCACACACATATGAGCACCCACTGCAATGTGTGCGTGTACGTGCACATTCACGCACAAAGGACACTTTCTGTGCCTTACACCCTGGAAAGCCACCTCCTTTATCACCCCACCTGCAAGGGCAGGACAGGTCTTCCCCTGATGGGCTCACTGGGTGGAATTGTGCAAGCCAAAGGGTTCTCTGGGGAACGTCACGCTGACCAGTGAACGTCGTCGGTTACCTCCTGAGAATGCTGGGTATCAGCCAATGTCGGACATGTACTGGGGCAGTCGCAGATCCTGGCTCAGGCGAGAAACAGGAACAGACCCTTATCTTTCTCCCCGAGGCTAGGGCACAGGAAACATACTTCGGCACCTCTAAGCCTGGGCGGGATTCAGGATCACTCAGGGACACACTGCGGCTCCCACCCCACAGGTGTGTCTGAACCACACCAAGCATGTGTACACATGGACGTCGAACCACATGTAAGTGTGTGCATTTGCACATGTAAGCATATGCATTCACAGGTGGGTGCTGGGCCATATATAAGTGTGTGCACAATTGTGTTGGACTACACATAAGTGTGTGCACAGATATATGTTGGGCCGCAGGTAAGCACTGCGTGTACGGAGGTGTGTGTGGAACCACAGGTGAGTGTATGCACGTGTGTGTGTTTGTCCACGAGAGTCTGTGAAAAGGACAACCAGAGATAATGACAGGAAAAAATTAAGCCCAGTTGAAGGGCAAGAAAGAAAGGAAAGAAGGAAGGGAGGGAGGAAGGGAGGGAGGGAGGGAAGGAGGGAGGGAAGGTGGGAGGAAGAAAGAAACCCTTGTTCATAACACCCTACTCTCAAATTTTTAATTCATCAAACATTCATCTCACAAGTGTTTATTAAGGAGCTAAGAAGTTTCAGGTAAATGTCCCGTCTGGAGGCCCGAGGGCTGAGTTGTAGGGAGTGGAGGACACAGCTTGGATTTTCACACATTTCACTAAACCTAAGACAGAGCTCTAGGCTGTGTATGAAGGAAGGTACGTTGTGGGAAAGTCAGGAAACCCAAGCCATGTCCTTTACCTCTGCCCTATAACTAGGACGTGAACACGGTCATTCCCTGCTGCTTAAGGAAAACCCAGGATTTTGAAGGACAGCAATAACAGAGAGGTGGAAGATTCCAGCAAAAGGTATCTTTTTTAAGGGCAGCATAGATTTTTTTCTAAACAGAAGGTTGAAAGACGTTGGTCTTTGCCAGCAAATGTGAGTTCATACACGAGCTGCATTTCCCACACAGGCCCAGAGTCCCTTGTCAGTAGATGTCCAAGGTCCTGGAAGCAAATTACCTGATCAGCCGACAGCAAGGATAGTGACCTTGGGCAAGTTACTTACGAGGCTTCCACTTCTTTACCTGTAAAACAGGGATAATATCAGTTCTTGTCTTATTGCATCATCGTGAGGAGGAAACCTGCCCCTGGTCCATGCCAAGCACTCAGCAATGTGAGTTATCATTAACCATCATCATCACCATCATCATCATCATCATTAATCAAGGTCAGCAGACATTTCATTGTATCAACAGAGTGGGGTTTTAAAATTTAATTCCATGCCAACACTAAAAATTAAAACAGCTGACATACACATTCAGAATTCTGAATTCTTTCTTTCCAAATTCCAAACCTCCCAGTTTCTCTTTCCAAATCCAAACGTCTGGGTCTGCAGGGCCGCCTCTCCCCCACGGCAGCATTCGGTGCAGGTGAGAGTGGTGGTGGCCTCCTTAGCCCCCACCCGGCCCGCTTGTTCCTCTCTCTTGCTGCCTGGCCCCAGTGGGAATCTGAGCGTCAAAGCCTTGACCTCCTGCCGGCTCCCTTCAGCAAGCAGATGGGAAGCCCGAAGCCCAGGGGGTGAATGATACTGCCATCCCTGTGCCCCAGAAGCCAATGCCCCCACCCCCTGGCCCAGAACCCTTTCCAGCTTCCCCGACTAAACTCTCTGGGTCCACGAGACCAGAGGGAGGCTGAAATCTCCAATTTTTCCAAACTCTAGGAGACGGATCCCTTCCCTTACCCAGTATAATGGGATTTCCAATGACGGATGGGGACACTAGTGTAGGGTGGGCCTCCCAGTAGTGTGTGGCTTGCCTGAAGCTTAATATTTTAGTCTCTCTTCCACGTTCTTTTACATTTAACATATTACCAATATTAAGGTAAAGTCGATGTATTAGGCAATTGCACAAGGGAGCTCAGCTGCGGCCATAAAGCCAATGAAGTTATGACAACGGGGCCCGGGAGGAATCAGAGCTGAGTAAAACCTGTCCAGGCTGCTGACAAATGATGATAAAGTGATCGCTCGTGCCCGCGCTCGATGGAAATTGACAAGGTGAGCCTCCCCACCTAATGAACAGATGCAACCCTTGCTCCCAACGAAGTGCACGGCAAGTTTAATCTCAATAAGCATCCAAATAAATTTGCTCCCGCATTCTGAAAGGGCACGGACCCATGGGCAGGAGGTGTGTCCTTCATCGAAGGGACCCCAGGGTCTGGTGTGGGGGGGGTGGCACAAAGGTGCTGGGGGCTTCCCCGTGCACGGTATCCCCAGTGCACCTGTCCACAAATACCTCCATTGTCTACCCATCCTGCTCTCAGAACAGAAACTAAGGTTCAGATGGCACCGACGTCACCAGGACCCGAGTTGCTCCAAGAGCGATTGTCTCCATGACTCCTATTAAATGGACGCAGCTCTGGGTTCTTATAAAGTAACGTCAGTTATAGAACAATACCAGCCTGCCAGACAAGACACATTATAAGAACAAGGCGGGTGGCGTGGGGGTGGGGGAAGACACCCCCCCCCACCAAGCCTCGGAATACAATGCACCAGCTGCACATTAATAAATATGTAATGTTTGATTAGAAATATGTATAGTATTTTTCCCTCCCCAAATGCCGGCTCGCCCTCAGGCGGAAGACGGGATCTGGCCCACACTGACGGGTTTCTTTCTTGCTTGCTTTGAAAATACAAACTCAAATGTTTTCCTGTCCCAGCTGTTTCCCATTGTTGCTGTTTATCAGCTTGAAGGATGAACAGTGGAATAAAAAAGCACGCTCGCATTTCAGATGTGCCAGTCAGTCGGGCCATTGTTCAAAGAAGAAAGCTTAATCGCTTGTGCTGGCAAACTTCTTTTTGGTGAATGTCCAGGTTTTAAGAAAAGCTATTCAGCTGTGCAATTTGTTTAATACATGCAGAGAAAAGCATATAAAATCACACGTTTTCTGAAAAAAAAAATTAAATAAGGGGGGAAAGAGGAATTTTGGAAAAGAACGAGTCACACACTGAAGTTCTCCAACTTGCCCGCGCTGGGCACAGGTTTCTCACTTCTCTGCCGAAGCCTCGGCTTCCGTGGGACGCTCCCGGGACTCCTGCCCCATGGTCTGGCTTAGTGCAGACGATCGGCACCAGCTCAGGGCCAGCGACAGAAGCTGCGGCGTGTGCCGTCCAAAAGCCTGGTTGCCCTGCTGGTTCGAACAGCTCCCACTTCTCTGGGAGTGAGGTACACAGGTCCACGGCCAGAGCCTGTCTGGTGGGTGCACCGGGACACACCTCGGCTCCCTGCACAGCCCCCCACCCAGCTGGGGACAGGTGGGATCTGTGGTTGTCCCACCAGCCTGTGTGGAGAACCCTCCCTGCCTTGAACAGAAATGCATGATAACTTCGCATCTGTCCTACCTCACTGAGAACACAGAAGGAACAAATGGGGACACAGTTCGTGTTCTACCACGAACACACCTACACCTGTGCCCGCCCTTGATCTGCCTGTCTAAAGCCAGCCCTCCCACCACCGACCTTTGAGCCCAGCCCCTCCTGCTCCTCCTTGAGGGACAGCGCCACATCACTTAGCACCTCTTCCCTGCATCTTCAACTTGCCCTGCATCCCCCCGGAAACATATCTAAGATTCTCCTGACTTAAGAAAAATGAACACCCAAAACATCTCTCCCTGTCCTCCTGCCCCCGGCCCCTGGAAAGAAACGCCGTATTTAAAAGAGACAGAGTGAATCTATAACTATGCTGGAGAAGTTGTCCACAATTCCTGGAAGATGGGGAGCAGATGGGAGTGGGTTGGCGGGAGCAGAGGAAATCACAGGGAAAACCACCGGAGCCGGAGCTACTGAGAAAGGAAGCGGAGACCCAAAGTCCCCTTGTGTTCAGAGCGACTGCAGAAGGACTAGTGTAATAACCGTGTTCAGCATCGGGCTTCACGGGTGCTGAGGGAGCCCACCTGCCCCCCGTACACCAGACAGGAGGCTGCAACCGCATTCGAGCCGAAATCAGAACCCAAGGACTGACTGCACGCTGAAGAAAACGAACCCACGTCTGCGGTCACTTTTGCCTTCTGACTTGTCAAGTGAGGTACAGCCTCCTTCACTCAGAAGCTGGAAACATTTCTTTTCATTCAAGCCTCAAGAATCCTGCCGTGATTTAAGTACAATGGCAGAAACCCTCCAGGATCATTCACAGTGAAAACCAAAAAAAACCATATATATATATATAATACCTGGGAATAAACTTACCAAGAAATGCTCAGGATCTATGAGAAGAAAACTATAAAAATTTACAGTGGGACATAAAAGAAGACCTGAATGAATGGGAAGGCACAACCATAGACCTGGATGGAAACACTCAATATTGTAAAGATGTCAAATCTCCTCAAATTAAACTATAAATTCACTACCACCCCAATCACTATCCCTGCAGGATTTTTTATGGAACCAGACAAGACAATGCCAAACATCACCTGGAAGAGAAAATGCAAGAGAATAGCCAAGAAAAAAAATGTGAAAAGAAAAACAATTATTTGGGCGTCTGTTCTACCAAATATTAAAACAGACCATAAAGTATTTAAAATCACGTGAAGTGGAAAGGGTTAGGCAGAGAAACCAGAGAAGCAGAAGAGAAATTCCAGAAATAGACATGTGCATGTAGGGAAAATCAGGGAAATGATGGAGTTTTCCATACATGAGACTGTGACATTGGGCCCTCCATTTGAAAAAAAAAAATCAATCCCTACCTCACATCATGTATAAAAATTAATTCCTACCAGATCAAGAAGCTAAAAATAAAAGACAAATCTAGAAAAGTATTAGAAGATACCGAGTGTTGTATTTGATGTGAAGTTGAATGAAGTGATTTTGAAATCATGTAACGTAAGAATAATAATATCTCCATGTGACATGCAAAATTTGAAATCCCCTCCCCCCAAAGTAAAACAACTCCTCGGGAATTGTGTAATTTCCAAGCTAGCAGGCCATGTGAGCTGAGGCCGCATTTCTATTACTGCCACATGGCGATGGCACTCCAGCCAGTGGGAAGAAGGACCTGCCATCCTTTGTCATGACGAGGTGACCCATGCAGTCACCCCGTCATCAGAGATTCTGACAGTAAGTTTGGTGGCTAAGTGCATTATTATTACCTGATCGTACAGTTCAAAACATATTTTAATCTTTTAACAACATTATGCAAGCATGTATTAAAGGGTGGTAGTAATGCTAGAATTTGTGTTAAAACACACACACACACACACACACACACACACCCCTAAACATCAGTAACTCCGGGCCAGAGAACGGAGGGAGTAAAGTTATTCTGAAGAAGACCAAACAACCACCATGTTGTGCATCAGGAGCACATGATCAACCGAGAAGTTTCTCTCTTCGGGGAAAGGCTGTTAAGGGAGAGAATCAGGCAGGATAAGAGAGACAAAAGAACAGGGCATGACAGTCACCTCACGAGAGCCCAGTCCTGTGTGAGCCATGGCAAAGGTAGGGTGCGCTGAAGCATAAATCTCATTGCAGCTGTCTGCCTTGAGGCCAGAGTCTTTTGGACACCCCCCACCCCATCAGCCCCTCACTGGCTGTGGGCCGCCCTTGTTGTGCGCTGGGGTTTAACTTCCAGGATGAAGTACCTTCTTCCATCAGCCGAGGGCAGTGCTCCAGAGAAGGGGCAGCTGGGGGCCACGACCAGCCGACCGCACAGCAGAGGTCCAGGAAGGAGCACTGGGAGGGGACAACAGCGCCCTAAAGACCCCGCAAAACTCAAAGCTCACAGAATTTGAGACTAATTATTCCATGAGGTGGTGTGTCTTATATTCTTGGAACGCACAGCTCCATGGTGATAGTGAATTTTTGTCGGCAATGTGTTTTCCAGAACATGCACTCTTCTGCCTCTAGGGAACCTGAGCTAATATAGTTGGTGCCAGGAGTGGTCTTAGGAAATAGACTCAGGGGATGGGATTCTGAAGTCACTAGCTGGCTAGAAACCCATGGGGTGGGGGGGGGGCACTGCCTTGTACCAGAGCTCTGACGTTTGAGCTGACCACCAGGGACAGAGCCGCAGAGGAATCGAAACCCTTGGCGTAGGCAAGGTTTCTATACCCAAGTGGACTCAGAACTTGGACTCCATGGAATCCATGCACTTGGGAACTCCGACTTCCCTGGGTCTGCAGATGCGGCTCTCTCCCCTTGCAAGAAGACCATCGAGGAAGCCTCAGCTGGGGTTCTGAGACAGTGTTGGCCCCTCCTCAGGATCTGCTGTCACCGCTCCTCCTGGCCACCAGGTGAAGTTCAGATCTCTGCGTGAGTCAGCTGTGCTAGGCCTGCTAAGGGACCGGAGGGTTTATAAGCGACAGGACCTGGTGAACACGCCCCAGCAGGACTGGGAAAGTCTGCCCGGGGCTGGATCCTGTGGGTGCTGAAGGTGGACGGAATGAGATGCTGGCTAAAGCAACATTTGTTGACCCAGGATTTAAGTCCCTGGAAATGGGTCCAATACACAGCTGGGATGGCTCCTAGCAGCTTGGGGAAAATGATTGCTTGCCTTCCGTGAAGTAGAAATGCCAGAGCTACGGTTGCAGATGGTGGAAGAAAGGTTCAACCCAGCAGTAGCTGGATTGCAGTCCCTGTGCCAAATGTGGTACATTTACTAGAGCAAATCTACCCAGCCTCGGGGGTGTGGCTTGCAATTTCTGATCTGGCAAAGGTGTTCTTGTCCATACTGTGTTCGTTTCCTGAGGCTGCCATGATGCATGGCCACCAACTGGGTGGCTTATGACAACAGAAACGTATTCTTTCAGTTCAGGAGGCCGGAAGTCTGAAATCAAGGTGCCGGCAAGCCTCTGAAAACTCGAGGGGAGGAGCCTTCCCTGTCGCTTCAGCTTCTGGCTGCTGCCGGCAATCCTGGGCTTGTGGACACATCCCTCCAGACTCTGCCTCCCTTTTCACATGCCTCCTTCTCTGTGTGTTGGCTTTCCCTTCTTTTCTAAGGACATTAATCTTTGGATTTAGGACCTACCCTCATCCAAAGGATCTTATCTTGAAATCCTTAATTATATCTGCAAAGACCTTTATTCCAAATAAGGTCACACTTAGAGGTTCCAGATGGATATATCTTTGGGGATGGGGGGACCCCATCATTCAACTCACTCCGCATACCCATCACGAAGTACCCTTGCCAAGCTGTTCGCATTTACGTCCAATGGAAAATAGCATTCATTTACAACCAGCCCTGGAATATAGTAATGCTGATTTATATCATAATATAATCTGAAGTGACCTGGACCATCTGGACACTTTACAAAACCTGACATTAGTTCCTTGTCCCAATGGCATCTTCGGACAATCCTTTGTGCTTTATGTTGGAAGGGATGCTCCACTGCTCCAGATAACTGGATCCTTAGAAGCTTTGCTGATGCATACCTCTGAATCCTTTATTGCCCATCCTTTGGAGAGCATGGATCTTACCGAGGCATCGGTAATAAAGTACAAAGGATTGTCCTGTGCACCTCCTATCACTAAGAAAGAAGCTCAATGACTGCTGGACCCATTTGAACGTTGGAGGCAGCATACTCCCACATTTGGGAAGACTGCTCCTGCCCATTCCTTGAGTTATGTGGAAGGTTGCTGGTCTTAAGTGAGACCCAAAGCAAGAAAGGGCTTTACTGCCGAGTCCGGGCTGTGCTATGAGCCCTTCATTGGGAGCCATAGGATTCGGTAGACCCCGTGGTGCTGACATTAGGAAAGGAGCAGGGTCTCAAGTTAATGACCTCAGCTCTATCTTAGAGAACTAGAAGAAGGAGAGAAAGTTAAACCAAAGAAGAAGTAAGGAAATAATAAAGATTAAGGCAGACATCCATATAATAAAAAACAGAAAAACAATAGAAAAAAAATCAAGAAAACAAAATATGATTCTTTGGAAAAGATCTATAAAACCAATAACCTCCGGGCAGAATGATCAAGAAAAAAGGGAAAAGCTACAAATGGACAGGATCAGGAATGAAAGCAGGGCCGTAACTACAGATTCTATGGAAATTAAAATAATAAACTAATATTAAGAGTGACTTGATGCCAATAAAGTTGATAAATTAGATTAAATGGACAAATGCCTTTAAGAAAAACTACCGAAGCTTATTTGAATAGAAACAAATCATTTTCCATAAAGAAATTTGATTCATAGTTTAAAATCTTCCCATAAGCAAACTCCCGGCCCAGATGGCTTCACTGGTGAGGTCTACTGAACATTTAAGGAAGAAATAAGATTGCTCCAGAAAATAGAAGAGATACTACTTTCCAATTCATTTTATGAGGCCAGCATTGCCCTGATACCAAAACTAGACAAAGATATTGCAAGAAAAGAAAACTAGAGATCAATGTCCCTCATGAACATAGACTCGAAAATACTTTTAAAAAACGAACAAATAAAATTCAGCAATATACAGACTAAATGGGTTTTATCCCAGAAATGAAAAATCGGATTGGCATTCAAAAATGTGTGAATTTGCCACATCAACAGACTGAGAAAAGAAAAATGAAATGGTCATGTCAATAGATCTAATAACAGAGATCCACACCACTTCTCTTCAAATTTGTACTGGGGGGCCTGGCCAGTGCAATAAGGAAAGCAAAAGAAATAAAAGGCATCTTTTCACATTCAATAGGATCATCTACATTTAAAAAAAAATTCTACCATCAATTTTTTTTTCTGCCATAAAATCAACGAAAAAGCTATTAGAACTATTATGTGAGTTTAGCACGGTCACAGGATAAAAGATCAGGATACAAAAAATCATTTATACCTCTATGTCCTGGAAATGAGCAATTGGAAATTAAAAATTTAAAAGACCACTTACAATAGCTTGAAAAATATGAAATAGCTGTTGATCAATCTAGCTATGTTGTGTACTAAAAACCATAAAACATTATTGAAAGAAAAAAATTGAGGACCAAAATAAATGCAGAGACATACCACGTTCATGGATCAGAGGACTCAATATTGTTAAAATGTCGGTTCTCCTTCAAATATTTCTAGACATCCAATTGAATCCCAATCAAAATTCCAGCAGGTTTTTTGTGGAAATTGTGAAGCTGATTCTACATTTACATGGAAAATAATTACATGGAAGATAAAGATCCTAGAATAGCCAAAACAATTTTGAAAAAAAAAATCAAATTTTTTGATCTTTGGAGGAATCATACTAATTTCAGACTTACTATAAGATTATCTACTATAACCAAGATGGTGTCGTATTTATATAATGACAGACAGATCAGTGGAACAGAACTAAGAGTCCAGAAATAGACCCATACATAATGATCAATTTATTTTTGACAAAGTGCCAGAGGTAATGGAATGGGAAAATAATAGTATTTTTAATAAACGGTGCTAGAAAATTGGGCATTCCTTTCAAAAGGAAAAAAAAAAAACAAACCTTGACCATTATATTATACCACATACAAAAAGTAACTTGAAATAGATCATAAACCTAGATGTAGGGGCTAAAAATACAAAACTTCTAGAAGAAAACATAGGAGAAATGTTTGTGATCTGGGTTTAGACAAATCGTTAGAAAGCTAAAAGCTCAAATCATAAAAAGAAATCATTGGACTTTGTCAAAATTAAAATTAAAAATTTTGCTCTTCAAAAGATAATGTTAAGAAAATAAAAAGACAAGCCACAGGTTGAGAGTAAATATCTGCAAAACACATATCTGATTAAAGCATGCATTCACAATGGAGGTGATATACCCTCAAGGGAGCAAATATTGGTTCTTTGGGAACTAAAAGATTTTTATTTTTTTTAGTTTCATAAAAGATTTTATTTAATTATTTGAGAGACAGAAAGAGAGAGAAAGAGAGAGCACGCTAGGGGAGGGACAAAGAAGCAGACTCCCCGCTGAGGAGGGAGCCTGACGTGGGACTCGATCCCAGGACTCTGGCATCATGACCTGGGCCGAAGGCAGATGCTTGACCGACTGAGCCACCCAGGCACCCCCCAAATTTTTTAAATATCACAATGGTGTGTGGCCCTCCAAATAGCATAGTGCATAAACAAATATACAGTATATCCATGGTAATAAATTTCATGATGGGGCATTATGAAAAAATGTCTAAGAAGGCTCCTGAGAGGGGAAGAGGAAGGTAATATTAAAATACATTGAGAAACACTGGATAAAATGTTTGAATCTAGAATAAATAAAGAACTCTCTTCCAACTCAATAATAAGACAAAAAAATCCAAGAAAAAATTGGGCAAAAACCAGAACAGGTATTACATCAAGAAAGATACATGGATGGCAAATAAGCTCCTGAAAAGATACTCAACATTATCACTCATTAAAGAAATATGAATTAACACCACCATAAGATACTACTAACCCCTACTAGAATGGCTAAAATTAAGACTGGTAATCCATGTGGTGGTAAGAATCTGACGCAACAAGCACTCTCTTGGAAAACCTTTTGCCGGGCTTTGAAAAAGCCATAATATGTACTCTTACCTTACAATCCAGCACCTCCACGCCTGGCAGAAATGAAAACATGTCCCCACAAAATCCTATATTCAAATGTTCGTGGCAGTATCATTTATATTGGTTTAAACCAGAAGCAACCCCAAAAGCTATTAACCAATGAATGGATGGGATGGAATACTGCTCAGAATAAAAAAGAACGAACCGCTGATCTTTGCAATAATATGAATGAATCTCCAAAGCATTACGGTAAGTGAAAGAAGCCAGACTCGATTTGTAGGATTTTATTTACATGATTTTCAAGAAAAGACCAAAGTGTAAGAACAGAAATCACATCCGTGGTTGCCAGGAAGTAGGGATGGGGAGGAAATTGACGAGGGAAGGTTTTTGGCTGTTAGCAAATGTTCCATATCCGGGTGGTGGCTGGTACATGACTATATATTGTCAAAACTACTCATGGGACTGTTCACTTCTTAAAGCGGTTTTTACCATATGTTCTACCTCAATAAACGAGACAAAAAAAATAAAAGATTTAAGGAGCTCCAAGTACATGCTAAACACTGAGCTGATGCTGTTCCCATGAAGCTTGCAGTCACTTAGCGATTTACCCCACCTGGTTGCCAGACCAAAAGTGGACTCAGCGGATGGGGAAAGTATAGGGATGCAGACACCAGCTGCGTGCTGCAGTCCTGGGCACCTCTACTAGCCGACTGGTCTGGTTAACGGAGCCTCTCCCTCTGCACCGTGGAACCTAGTGACAGTCGGCCAAGGCTGAGATACTGCTCTCTCTGCCTTCTCCATGCATCGTCCCCAGGCCGGCAGGATCAGCATGCCCATGGGAGGCGGGGCAGAAATGCAGAATCCCATACCCCAGCTCATGCCCTCTGAGGCGGACCTGCATTTTCCCAGAACCCCGGCCCCACCCCCCTTATTCCTTTCCACGCGGAAGTTTGAGAAGGTCTCGGCGGGGCAGAAGCTCACTTCCGCTTCCGCCCCCCAGTTTGGGTTGGGTGATGATTGACAGTCACTTGGGTCTGGTCTCAAACCCATTATGCCAGTGTTCCTGTAATAGGACTTAAATAGTATTCAGCCCATGAAATACGAGTGGGAAAAAAATTTGAAGAGAATTTGAGTGTACCTCATGCGAAGACTCCATAGCGACAATTTGCTTTCAACATTGTGGTGGGAGTGGGTGCAGGCAAGGCACCCGTGAAAGATTAAGAGAAAATCTCGTGGAAATCTAGGTTTGTGCATTCAGAGTGCTCCACAAGCATCTCCATTCTCACTGTGCCTTTAGAAAACTGAAGTCGAATGTCGCCAACCATCCATCATGGATGCGACTTATAAAAGGACAACAGGACCTGCGGAGTAACTGCTGTGGGACTCACCCCTCCCAGCTCTTCCGAGGATTCAGTAGTGGGATTTTAGGGTCTGTGGCCGACCCAGAGGATTCCCCATCCAACCAGCCTCAGAGCAGCACCCCTTACAGATCTTCTCTGAGACCCACACCCCACCCAACAAGAATATTCTGGCAGCCTCACTTTGGGGGACCCCAGGCTTCAGAGCTCCAGCCCCCTTTTCTCTTCCCAATGACCACTCCACCGCTTCCCACCAACTCCCCACACTGCCCCCCACCCCGTAGCCTTGCACCAAAGGGGTGTGCTTTTGTGTTCCCTCCCAGAGGCCCTCAGACCAAGGCCATGCCAGGGTCTGACATGGTGGGCGGCAGACCCAGAGAAGGCTTGGCATAACATGGGGTCCAGGTCTCCTTGGGAAGCTACGAAGGGCCACACAGACGATGCGCCACCCTTCAGAGACGTCTGCTATGAACCTCATATTCTGCCTCACTGAAAGCAGCAGAAATGTATTCTCTCGCCGTTCTGGAGGCCAGAGTCCTAAGGGGGGTATCAGCAGGGCCATGCTCCTTCGGGGGCTGAAAGAGAATGCTTTCCTGTGTCTCCCAGCGTCCTCTGGCAGCCAGCGCTCCATGGCTTATGGACGCCTCCCTCTCATCATGGCCCCCTCCTCCACGTGATCTTCTCCCTGTGTGACTCTGTGTCTTCCTCTTTTCTGTGCCTTTTCAGGACACTCCCCACAGGATTTAGGCCCCTCTCTAATCCAAGATAGTCTCATCTCAAAAGCCTTACCTTGACGACATCCACAAAGACCCTTTTTCCAAATCAGGTCACATTCTGAGGTTCAGGGTGGAAAAACTCTTCGGAGAGCCACTATGGAGCTCATTACGCCCAGGATCTACTTTGGGTGAGTGAGCTTGGAGGATCTGCCCCCTCCCTCCTGTTCTCCACCCCTCCTCTGCAGAGCCATTCAGGAAGAATCTCCGTCTGATACTGAAACCTCGAGTCCAAATCATTAGCGAGACAAGACTAAGATCCCCCATTTCTTCAGAGCAGGGAGGACTGGGTCTTAAAAAATATCACCACTGGATCTGCAATCCCTGAGAGAAGGGGATGTTTCCCTTCAGCCCTGGGCCAGGTCCACCTTCCCCTCAGATCACCCCCAGGAACAGGCCACGGGCTTCCTCCAAAGGCAAAACAGGTTGACTTGTCATGGCTTCCTTCAAAGGCAAGACAGGTTGACTTGTCATGTTCCACCTGACAGAGGTTCTCATCAACCACACAGGCAAACAGATCATCGTCGAGACACAACAAATGAGGTAAATGAGGTGAGTGCTACGTACACAAGCCCAGGGGTGACAAAGGAGTGAGGGGCGCGGGCCCTCCCTGCATCCCCATCAGCCCCTCTCCCTTACTTTGAAGGAAACAATGGAGCTTCTCTGACTCCTGAGCAAAGATGGTACAAATCCATCCCCAGGTCTCTTCCTTCCAACAAGAGCCTTTCCTACAGGGACAATTCCAGAACTCGTGCTACTAGGGCACATGGAAGAAGAGATACTCTTTGCGTGGATGATCAGGGAGAGCTTCAGAGAAGGAGAAAGCAGACCCCTGCACTTGGCCTTGGGGGCCAGGATTGAACGAAGCAGAAAGGAAGCCTAGGTCAGACTTGATGAATAGAGCAGAAGCAAGCATCAGGAGAACCGAGTCTGGGATTCCGAGACCACAGCCAGGCTCAATAAGAAGTTCTGTAATCAACAGAGCAGGAAAGGGGGACAGTGACAAACAAGTCATCCTGGACCTAGGTTGTCAACAGAACGGCGTGGCACTGAGGAGGGAGCCAGGTAACAGGAACTCGTTTGGCCATAAATGAAGTTGAGTCTTAAAGCCACCCCTTGGGAGTGGAATCGTGCCTTCCAAAATACAGTATGTGAGTGTCCTCACCCCCAGCACCTTAGAGTGTGGCCTTATTTGGAGATGGCAACTTTCCAGAGGTAATCAAGTTCGGCTGGGCCTCGTCCAGTACAGCTGGCGTCCCTACAAACAGGGGACATTTGGACACAGAGACAGACGTGCACGGAGGGAAGGCCACAGGACGAGACGTGTTCAACCACCACACAATCCACTCTCTCAAATATTCCTTCATTCGCCGTCCTGAGAAGCTTACAGAAGCCCTCCCTAGGGCCAGACCCCGTGCCACATGTCAGGGATAGGTGCAGTCTTAACCTCTCTGAGCCTTGGCTTTCCCATCTGTAAAATGGAACTAAGAGCCCAGCAACAGGGGCGTCGTGTGTCTATGACGTGCTTATAAGGTGCCTGGCACGGAGTCAGTGCCCGGGAGAGGTCACTTCCCTGCGCCCTTCTCTTCCTATTCACACATGATGCAGTGGGATTTCCTTCCGCTTAAAATAAGACCAGCCTTGACCTTCGCTGGAGGTAGGATCCGTGAAGACCAGCCTTGACCTTCGCTGGAGGTAGGATCCGTGAAGACCAGCCTTGACCTTCGCTGGAGGTAGGATCCGTGAAGACCAGCCTTGACCTTCGCTGGAGGTAGGATCCGTGAAGACCAGCCTTGACCTTCGCTGGAGGTAGGATCCGTGAAGACCAGCCTTGACCTTCGCTGGAGGTAGGATCCGTGGACCCCGGAGGCCCCTCTCTTTATGCCGGGGGTGACAAACTCAGTTATCTCTGGTGTCCAGGCCTCGGACGTGGTGGCCAGGTGGGGACATGGAGACCCTCAGCGCACAAGACTTGTCCCCAGAGTCCTCTGCTGTCAGCTCCAGCCCCTGGTCGCCCTTCTAGAAAACAGGCCACAACATGCTTACTCTTCCAGTTTCTCAAGAAAAGCCGGATATCCAGATTTTATGTGACATCTTCATTTTTAAAAAAAAAAAAACAACACTGGCAACCTTTCCCAATTGTGTCCAGACACCCCACAGACTGCAAGTTTGCAACCTCGGCAACGTGGAGAAAATGCTGCCGTTCACAGCGCCCAGTGCCTCCCCCCGCAGGGGTAGAGTGTTCGGAGACACAGACGCAGCCGTCCCGCCCCGCAGCGGCCTGGGCCCACCGTGCACACCCTCTGAGTGCCTTCACTTCTCCAGTGTCTGCTCTTACACCCCGCTGCCCTGGCGGCCGCCCCCCTGCCCAGGGCCCTGCTCCCAGCCACGGTCCCGCCCACTGCAGCCACCTCTGCTCGAAGCGACACACGGGTCCCTCCAGTGACAGAGGTGTGGGGCAAAAGGGACGCAGAGCCCGTAAAGGAAAGCTCTCATCCCTCGAGGACCACTTGGCATCTGGCCAGGCCCTCAAGACAGCCTGGAGAGAGCTTATTACATGATCAGAGCACCTAGAAAGTTTCTCTCTTACCATACACCAATCCTTATTTTTTAAAAAGGAAGAAGAAAAACAAAAACCCTACAGCCTGGAAGCAACCTCAAAGTCGAAATGAATGCTAGACAACCAAAGAATAGAACGCAATGTAGCTGCGTACAGAGACTAAGGTGCCCGCTTATGGGGTTCAGTGAAGAGAGCAAAGCGCGGGACCAAGTGCAGACTGTGTCCCGTTTGTGCCCCAAAAAGGCAGGTGGATATTTATTTGCCTGTGTCTCTTCCTGAAAAGATTTCTGGAAGGAAATAGGAAACTGGTAAAAATGTCTAACCCTGGGGAAGGGAATTGGGAACTGAGGCGCACAGGTGGGAGAGAGATTCACTTTCCACTTTCATACTACCGGACATCTTTTTTAACCATATGTTTATATCGGTAATTTCTTATTTTTTAAGATTTTATTTATTTTTTTGAGAGAGAGAGAGAGAGCACAAGCAGGGGGGAGGGGCAGAGGGAGAGGGAGAAGCAGACTCCTTGCTCAGCAGGGAGCCCTATGATGCAGGGCTCTGTCCCAGGACCCCAGGATCATGACCTGAGCCAAAGGCAGATAGACGCTTAACCGACTGAGCCACCCAGGCGTCCCTATATCAGTAATTTCTTTTTCTTTTTTTTTTTTTTTTTTATTTATTTGACAGAGAGAGACACAGCGAGGGAGGGAACACAAGCAGGGGGGAGTGGGAGAGGGAGAAGCAGGCCTCCCACGGAGCAGGGAGCCGGATGGGGGGTTTGATCCCAGGACCCTGAAATCATGACCTGAGCCGAAGGCAGACGCTTAACGACTGAGCCACCCAGGCGCCCCTATATCAGTAATTTCTTAATGACCTTTTTTTTGTTTGGGAATATTTTTAGATTTACAAAAGATTGGCAAAGATAATATGGTTCTATATACCCTCCGTCCCATCTCCCTTCATGGAAGCATAACTAGGGTACATTTGTCAAAGCAAAAACATTAACCCTGGCCCAGTCCTCTTAACTCAACAGGAGACTTTATCCAGCGATCACCAGGTGTCGCACAAATGTCCTCTTTCTGCTCCAGGTCCCCACCCAGGATCCCCCAGTGCGTTGAATCAGCACGTCTCCTAAGCGTGTGACAGTTTCTCAGACTTTCCTTGGTTTTCGTGACTTGACCACCTTTGAAGAGTAGCAGTCAGGTGTTTGTGTTTCTGATGTCTTCTCATGACCGGACGAGGGTACAGGTTTGGGGGAAGAACAGCACAGGGGTGATGTGCCTTCCCGTCACACCATATGGGGTACATGAGGGCCCCAGGACTTCACACAAGTGATGTCACCTGTCACCTGGTCAGTAGCGTCTGCTGGTTTCCCGCTGGGAATATGCTGTTCTTTCCCGTCTACACTCTGTTCTTCAGAAGCCAATCCCTGAGGTCAGCCCCGACTCGAAGAGAGGGAGGCTTCACCTCCCAGCTCCGTGTTATTCGTCATTTTCGGAAAGGGGGATCTGTCCCTTCTTTTAAATTTATTCAATCATGTATGTGTATCAGTATGGAATCCTGTGTATTAACTTTCTCCTTTGGGTTATAATGCAACCCTGCAGCTCATTATTTTGTTGCCCAAATTACTCCAGCTCGGGTTGTATTTGCTTTTTAAAAATGGTTTTTAATGAGAAAAACCTACGGCCATTTAAGGAAGCTGTGATCGAAGATGAGGTTGCTGGAGGTCATCAGAAATGACTCCAGGCCCTCCGTCTTCCTGACCGGAGGAGAAAGAGAGGCTGATGAGCGCGGGCCCCAGCGCGAGACCACGGTTCAAATCCCAGCTCCACCACTTAGGATCTGTGCCACTTCGGGTAAGGTGTTAACCCGTCGGTGCCTCCGTGAAAACATCCCCAAAATGGGATGATCATGAAAAAAATACTTCCTAATTTTTGTAGAATTAATTACGACAGTATCTGGAAAGCATTCAGCAAACACTGCTGGGCCCAAGGAGAACACACGGTAGCCGTTGGCCGTGGATGGCCCTGGCACATCGTGGCTTGCTGGGGGCCTTGCACCCTCGTCTCCCCCATCAGTCTGGTCATCAGCAAGAGTGGGCAGAGGGTGGGCTACACCCTGGAGGAAAGGAGAGCCCGGCAGCGATAGAAAGATCGGAGGCAGGAGGCGGAGTTCTGGCTCTGTTGCGGGGAGCAGCAAACTCTTGGCCCGAGTTTTCTCGTTTGGGAGGAGGGGCTCGTGAATCCGCTGCTTTGCTTTTCTCGGTGATGGGGCCCTAAGAGCTCTGGGAATTGCCGGGTTAGAGGACACGACAAGCTGCAGATCCGGCTGATTCTCAAAGCTGTCTCCCCAGACAGGGAGTCGGGATGCTTTTGCTATCCTGGGCGCCCTTGTGTGTTCAGGGGTCTCTGGTCTCTTTCAGGCTTCAGCAGGCTCAAAAGATCCCAGCCTGCCTGCCTCCGGCACTCTGCCCCGGGGTCCCAAGCAGAAGCCGAATCAAGTGGGAGATCCCCACCCCCCACAACCTGTCGGCTTGGCCTGTGGTTGGTTTCTGCCCGGCCAGAGTGGCGGAAGCAGGGCTGAGCTCCAGGCCCTTCCTCTGAGAGGGGTGGCCGGGAGCCCATTTCACAGCCCTGGAAACTGAGGCCAGAGTGAACCGCCCAAGTCAACACTTTGAATAAGTTTCTGATCAGGCACTCACGCCAGGTCTAGACATCCCCCCCCAACTCCCCCCACCCCCCAGGAACTCCAGCCTGCCCACCGTCCTGCCGCAGACTGGGCTGGGCAAGTAAGCCGGCGGCCGCTGGAATAACCCATCTCTTTCCTCTCCTCCATCTCTGCTCTTCCCACCTCGATCTTGTTCCCTTGGGAATGAGCCTAGAGCATCCCCCCTGCCCCCTGGGGAACTCCAAACCTTCCCTCAAGGCTCCCCACACCACCTCCTACAGGCAGCCCTCTTGATTGGACGGAGGCCCCAGAAAGGGCTCTGGATTCTCTCGGGCCTGAGATTGAGTTCTGGCCGGGATAACATGGGTGACTTAGCTACTTTGTACCACGTGGTACCAGCGCCCACCTAACAAAAGCTAGCAGCATACATGGAAAGCACGTGGCCTCAGTAAGTGTTCAGGGAGTGCTAGACGGCACCCTTCTCCTTCCAGCCAGGACACGCGGAGCGGCTGGCCAGCGTCCTGTGTCGCTCCTTCCTTCATTCATCCAGCGAGTCTTCACGGACTACCTGTTAGCCGTCCGCATGTGGGACCCCGCGCCAGGGAAAGCCACACGGCGGCTCACGATGGCCATCAGAGAGTCACCCAGTCTGACAGCTGGGGCGGGGGCCCACGCTGCCCTGAGGGCCCATACCTGGGGGGCTTGATGGAATCTGTGGGGTCAAGTGAGGCTTCACCGCGGGTATGATGCTTACGTGAACCCTGAGTGCTGAGGAGGGGTGAGAGGTGCTGGTGAGGGACCGGCGAGCCCTGCGCTGAGGTTGGGGGGCAGGGAAGCCATCCAGAGGGGAGCAGCAGCTTGGGTCCAGAACATTCTACCCCCATCCACCCCAGCTGCCAGAGGGGAGTCCCCATGCTCCCTATTCATTACCTGACATAACTAATTGCCTGGTGACATTTCCCATATTATAGACAAATGTGAATTATGGGCCCAGCTGTTCCCCTTCTCGTCACCGGGAATCGGTTGATAAATATGTTTATTCGAGGTCAGCCTGGCCTCATCCATTAGAAATATTGTTTTTCTAAACATTACATTGATTTAATTTAACTCTAATCAATTTAAAATGGTTCTGACAATTAACAAAAGCTTCAAATATGACCTTAAAGTAATAGGATTCATTAGCTATGTTTAGGATTAAACTTACCCTAATAGGGCAATTTTTCTTCCGAGGGTATTTGGTAACCGACTAGTGGTCAGTCAAAATGAAATCAATTATTATAAATTATACAGTTAAAGTTGATTACGTATCCCCTGCTAATTTGTATGAATAAGGGTCTCCGACAATGGGAGTAATTTATTAATAACTATCTCTACCCCAGCCCGGTATCACCCTTCATGTAAGAGTTGCCAGGGTATCCGTAACCCATGAAGTATGATTTTCCAGGGCTGTTCCTGCTCTATGCTAATTAAACCCATAATTAATTGGAACGGTTATAGTTAGGACACAATGCTGGTGCCCTTTGCCCTATTATTCTTGACAGTCGACTCATTCAAAAGGCAATCTGATCGGAATTTCATGTGCCAGATCAAACACCCCAGAAGGAAGGTGACCCTGCTAAGGGGGTGCTACGATGTGCAACAGGAATGCTGGTGGGGGGGGCCGGGGGTGAGAGGCGGTCGGAATTCAAGCCCCCAGTCTCAGGGTTCTGCAGCCTGCCGCCGCCCAGCCAGGGCCCCGGACAGAAGGAATGCAGATTCAGAGGGGCTGGGACCCAGTGTCTGGGCCAGTGCTCCCAAAAGGGGGGCCCATATCGTGTTCGAAAACAAACCCAAACACTCAATTTTTGCCAGCATTTCACAAAAGCGAGAGCTCACTGCTTTTGGAAATTCCTGACTTTGAAAAATCAGACTCCCCTGGGCTGCTTCTCTGTTTCCCCCACTCCCTGCACAGCATCAACCCTCTTCCCTTCCTTCTGTTACCTCCCTGGTCCCTGAGGAGCCCTGGTCTAGGACCCTGCCTCATTGTATAGGTGGGGAAACTGAGGCCCATCAAGGTGCATATGGTGACCCGGCTCCAAGAAGCCTGAGGTTGGCTGGTTTCCCAGAGCATCGAGGCCAAGTTAGGGCCCCAGGGAAGGTGGCCTGTCCACGAGGGGACACTCTCCATGCCGTAGCCGGGTGGGGCTTGGCAGAAGGGGACCGTGTGCGATGAATCAGGCTCGCGGGGTCCTGAAACGTCGGGGTGCTGATGGACCCACACCCCCGTGTTGGATGTTTGCAGCTGAAAACAACAGGCTGAGGCCTGCTAACCCCAGATTCTTCCAGTTGGGCTGGAGAAGGGTGGAGAAACTTCTTCCCTACCCCACATGGGCCCTCTGAGGCCTGCAGATGAAGGGGCACCAGAGAGGAAAGTTCTGACACCCCAAATAACATGAGCACGGAAGAACCTTCGGCTGGGAGATGCTCATGAAGAAGGACCTTTATGTGGATCACGCAGGCTTTCAGGGAACAGAGACCGCCCCCCCACCACGGCTTGAGGCATCCTGCGAGGGGTGCAGAGGGGATGGGGACAACATAGCTCAGGATCAAGCGCCAGCCCCACTCCACTTTCTCCCACCACCCGGCGCAGACAAAACATCCAGGGTGAAAGGACCCGGCCCACGTCTGGGTTCCAGTCCAGCCCTGTCTCCAATTCACCGCATGAACTAGATGCCCCAGGAGCATCACAGGGCCCCGTGGTATAGACTGTGGGCTCCGCAACTTTAAAATGAAGGGTTGGACCCAATCTCAACCACTCCAAAGGCCCAGGCCCCTGATGTTAATGGTATTGAAGACAAGGCCTGCTTGCAAACTTGAACTTCTGGAGACTTTTCTCATTCTGCGCTGGGCCTGGATTTAGAAAAAAGGGGGAACACACACACACGCACGCACGCACATGCACACGCACACACACATACACCCGTTGAGCTGGAGGTAACTGAACAAAGTAACTGAACTTTAACACAAAGAGAAAGTTTGTCAAAACTCATCTGTTTCCTTAAAATACTCTGTATAAAACAACAGCTCTGTGAAGTCGGTGCTCAAGGGTAAACTGAGGCACATAACAATTTTGAAGGGTTTATTGGAGTGCCCAGCCATTCGGATCGGGCAGCGCCAAAACAAAAGTGGCTAGGGGCGCCCCAGCCTAGGAGAGAGGTTTCTGCAGGGACGGTGCAGAGGCAAAGGGGGGCCCCGCTGTGATTGGCTAGGGCTCCGCTTGGGCAGTTGCCTGGTTTGGGGGAGCCTCGCTGGCTGTTTGTGATTGGCAGGTCTTGGGTCTCATGTCCTCCAAGCCCAGCACACGGTCTCCGGCTTGGGCTTTGGCTGGCTCACTGAGGCCGAGCATCCCCATCTAATGGTCTCCTTGTTTCATTACCGTAAGGTTGGCTGAGAAAAATAAGGAAAGGAGGGCGCACAAATGGGAAAGCCGCCTTGAGAAACGGTGTGGCAGGATCTGCTAGTTCAACACGCACCTGTCTTCCGTGACCAGCAGATCCACCACCAGGCATTCACAGCTGGGCTTACGTGAGTGCCCCCAAAAAACATGCTCAGGAGGGTTCCTGGCCACGTAGCCATAATAGCCCCAACCTGGAAACAACCCGAATGTCCATCCGTGTTAATAAACAAATTATGGGGTATTCCCCTAACAGGGCACTCCGGAGCTGTGCAATAGAGTGGATGAAAATCACAGACATACATGAAGTGTATAGGAGCTGCGTCTCCCTTCACACGGGCACGAACACCTGGCAAAATGAAGCCAGGGCGACCGAAGTCAAAATAGTGGTTGTGGCTGGTGTCAGGAGGAGGAACTGGGGGGAGCAGAGGGAGGCCGCCTGGTGCTGGAAGGGTCCCTGACATGGAGGCAGATCACGGAGCCCATGCACATTGCACCCAGTGGGCAGGGGGGTGGGCAGGAGAGCGTCCTCAGGCCCGACACAGGTCTGGGGGCCCGGGCTCCTGCTCTCAGCTGCCACACGGAGTCTTGCCTGCAGCAGGTGGCCTGGGGACCCCTCAATACCACCTCAGCTCAGCGCTGCCATGAAGGGGTGCCGGTCCCTGGCAGGGTGGTGGCGTGCTCTCTGCACCGTGGACCAGATGGTTCCAAACACCAGGCCACACCCACAGAGCATCCGATCGGGCCCTTACCTGGCAGGCAGGGTGCCCTGTCGGTGGGGGAGGGGTGGGGGGGGCAGCTGGCTGGAGCACAGACCCACAGGCACCCAGCAGGAACAGGTGGGAGCCGAGGGAACGGTCTTGGGGCTCCCTCCCCAACACTACCCCCATTTTAGAGTCAATGCCAGGTCTCCGGAGCCAGGTGGCCCCAAGTTCAAATCCCCTTGGCCTCGAGGTCCTCATCTGGGAACTGGGAGGAGGGTCCGGCCAGCATGAGAGAGTGCGCATAGGAAGCACTTAGCCCAGGGCCCGATGCTCGCCAAGCGGGGACACCAAGGCCCGGGGCGCAGACACGCCTCGCTCAGGGCAGAGCCGAGCCTCTTTCCCACCAGGACCCTTGGCTGCAGAGTCCTGTGAGGCTCCTCCTGCTCCCCAGTGCCCCCCCCAGTGCCCCCCATCCCTCACTCCCACTCCAGGCCCCTGGACTACCAGCAGGAATGCAGCCGGCCCCACACTTCCTTCCTGGCCCCCTGTTCTGGTGTCCAAAACACACGGTCCTGCCCGATGCAGCCCTTCGCAATGCCCCTCTCGCAGCCCCCGCCACGCTGCCTGGGTCAGGAGGGCCCCCCCATCCCGGGCCCTGAGCACACAAGGCCGGGAAGGGGCACTGCCATTCGGGGTGGGGGGCTGCCCTCGTTCTCCCCTCCCCACTCTCCGCTGCAAAGCAGGCAGCAGGCTCTGTGCTCGCGGCCCTGGCCGAGGGCCCCGGGAGAGGTGGGCTCACACTCCCAGAGCATCACAGCAGATCCCGTTGGCCTCAGTTTCTCCACCTGTAAAATGAACCTCTCTCTGTGTGTGTTCTGGCCACTTGGCAGCTGAGGGGAAGGCGGTGAGGGTGTTTTCTAGGTGATGGAACACGCCGCAGAGAGCGGAGCCGATAAGGCCCGAGGGCCGTCGCCTGAGTCTGCGTTGCACCAAAACGCACAGAGCACAGTGAGTTCTCTTCGCTCGTCACCACGCACCGGACGACCGCTCAGCTGCCTCAGTCTCCCCAGGCTGATCCTGGAGGTTTATGCTGCCCTGCGCAGAGCCCCTCACTCAGGCTCGCTGGTCCAGGAAGAAGAGCTTCTGCATGGATCCAGCCATGGGCAGCACCCCCAGCGCGCCCCCAGCCACACCTCTGATATGCTGAGGTCTTGGCGGCCTCACCCTCGGGTGCCATCTGCCGTCCACTCCCTCCCTGGGGTCGGAAAAGCCCTCCGGGCTCCGTGGGCCCCTCCCGCCTTCCTTCCCAGTTCCCATGCACTCCCAGGGGCCTTCCTGCCAGGGCTGCCAGGAGGTGGGGGTCATCTGCTTGCAAAACTGGTGGCAATGCACCTGGGTTTTCATCACACTAAATGACCTCCCAAATGACCACCCCAAACTCCCAAATATCCCCACGGTGTTTGACTCACAGCTCCCAAACTTTCCCACATCCAGTATCTCCGTATGATGAACGGCCCCTTCCCAGCCACCCTCCCTGCATGCCCTGTCAGTCAGTCAGCCGCGGGTCTCAACTGGGGAAACATGGAAACATAAAACTCATTGGCAGTCACTGCGATCGGGGCAGTCAGTGGGGTCCCCACTTGCAAACTTTTCAAGACATTCACACAAATCTTTTTATAAGCCAAGTCAGATGTGTTATGTAAGTTTTTATAACCCGCTTTTTTGCAACTAATACATTGTAGACCTTTGCTCATGTCATTAAAAAAGATGATGTTCTAGAAGAATCTTGGATGGCTGCAGAGCACTGCATACATAGTCCAGCCATACCCTGAATTGGTCAAGGTCCTATGCGTTTAAGTTTGTCAATTATAAACAATGTTGCCTACAGTCTTAGAGCTAATCTCGGCCACTCCTGTGAGCATCATGTCCTTAGAAAAATGTCCTGGGGTGGCTCAGTCAGTTAAGTGTCTGCCTTCGGCTCAGGTCATGATCCCAGGGTCCTGGGATCGAGTCCCACATCCGACTCTCTGCTCGGCAGGGAGCCTGCTTCTCCCTCTGCCCCTCTCCCTCGCTCATTCTCTCTCTCTCTCACAAAAATAATAAAATAAAAATTTTAAAAAATATTTAAAAAAAAAGAAAAATAAAAATGTCCTGGCAATAGAATTCCTGAGTATAAGGCATACAAAACGTTAAGGCTTTAAAAAAAAAAAGCTCAGGGCGCCTGGGTGGCTCAGTCATTAAGCTTCTGCCTTCGGCTCAGGTCATGATCCCGGGGTCCTGGGATCGAGCCCCGCATCAGGCTCCCTGCTCAGCGGAGAGCCTGCTTCTCCCTCTCCCACTCCCCCTGCTTGTGTTCTCTCTCTCTCGCTGTCTCTCTCTCTGTCAAATAAATAAATAAATAATCTTTAAAAATAAAAAAAAGCTTGCACGTCTTAACACCCATGTCATTCACGATCTGTGTGTAACTGTTTAGGACTGGGGGCCGAGGAAGAGCCAAACAAGAGAAGTCAGCAGTCTGAGGAGGCATCTGCACACACACCAGACCCAACTGGCATCATGAGTACAACATGGAGAGCGGGCTTATAAAGCAGCAGAACCCCCGGATGTCAGAGCTGGAAAGGACAGGAGAGACTAGAGTCCCAACCCCCTGTATTACAGATGGAGAAACTGAGGCTCAGAGAGAAGCCACCTAGGAAGGTGGTGACCACCAGTTCTAGAATCTTTCCAACACAGCCCCGTGCCAAGCCTGGGCACAGGTGCGTGGCTGGGGCTTACCCCACCTGCAGAGCGGAGCGGAGTGAGAGAGGGTGGGTGGGACGTGGCTGCCAGGGGCAGCAGAGTCGGGAGGATCACCTGTGATGGGCCAGGCGCCGGCCCAGGGTCGTTGGGCTCTGTTAACAATCCACCACACAGAATGAGTGAAGGCGGAGCCATGGCTTTGTGAAGAGATGGGTGCTCTCCCTAGCACACAAAGCAGTTTACTAAAGCCTTAATCCAAGGGCAAATTCTTTCCAAATTTTGCAGAAATAAAATAGTCTTTTCTACAAAGGCAGGGTCTAGGACAGTGGTTCTCAAACTCCAGTGCATATAAGATTCACTTGGGAAAAAGAGGGGGTGGGGTGCTCAAAATGCAGATTCCAGAGTCCTGCTCTTGAGAGTATGATTCTGCATGGTTTGGGGGGAGAGGGCGGTGGACTCTGAGCCTGCCTTCCTAAGACCGTGGATGACCCGGATGCAGGTGGTCTGCAGACCACCCTTTAGGAAAAATTGATGAGAGTGTGACCAGTTTTCACACAGAGACCCTGACAAGTGTAGGTTTACTAACTTCAGCACAGTAGTCATCAGGCTCACACTAACAGCCCTTCCCCGCGCCTCCTTCCCTCATAGAAGAAGGCTTCTAGTGAAGAAATCTGCAACAATTAAGGGGCTTGACATCAGGATCCTTTTATTTGCCTACGTTCTTCCCATAAAGCCACGGGTGGGTAATTCCTTCCCCTGCAGATCCCTGAGAGACCTCACATCCGACCTTGCGGCCTTTGCCCGGTAGATGGCACTAACTCGTCTGAAATAAGCAGAAATCCACCTGAAAGCTCAAGGTAGAAGGAGAGACAGAGAGAGGCCAAGACGGAGAGAGTGGGAGAAGACAGGCAACAAGCAGAAATGCCCCCCACTAGCCAGCTGTCCTGAAATGACACAGACGAAGCCTAAACCCTCCTGGATGTCATCTGTAACCTGGCGTGTAAACCCTGACTCACTGCCACATTTGCTTTCAACAATCACCTGCTGCTTCCCTAACCTGGGACCTGGCTGCCGGGGGAGCGGGGAGTCAAGATCCGGGACGTTGCCATAACCCATTACGACCACAAGATGGCGGTGCTGCGCCAAGAGGACACCTTTGCATAAGAAAATCTAAGTCTGGAAAAGCAATCTGAAGACTCGAGCGGATGAGGCGCCTGGGTGGCTCAGCCGTTAAGCGTCTGCCTTCGGCTCAGGTCATGGTCCCAGGGTCCTGGGATCGAGCCCCGCATCGAGCCCCGCATCGGGCTCCCTGCTCCGCGGGAGGCCTGCTTCTCCCTCTCCCACTCCCCCTGCTTGTGTTCCCTCTCTCGCTGTGTCTCTCTCTGTCAAATAAATAAATAAAATCTTAAAAAAAAAAAAAAAAAATGAAGACTTGAGTGGATGACCTGAAAATACGATCGGGGAGGGAGAAGCGAGGTGGAGAGAGACGTGTTGATTAGACTTGCAAACTGTCTCTCAAATTCATGATACTACCACGACTGCTTGCGGCTGCTGGTCGCGACCGTTGACTGCGGGCTTGCTGGGTACCAGGCAAGCACTGATATGCATGGGTTCATCTCAAGTTCATAAAGACTTATGAGGGAAATTCTACGACATCTCCACTTCTCAGCGGAAGCAGTATGTGCGGAACCAGAGGCCAGGACCTCTTGTATTATCTCAAAAGATGTAGGGACAGTGGTCTAATTCTGGCCACATCAACAATAGTGAACGGGCTGGCTTCCACGCATTCAAGGCTAAAATTTCCTTCTTTCACTCTGCAAATGTTTGAGCACCTACTTTGTGCGGGGCACTGTTTAAGGTGCTAAGGAAAGGGAACAAAGGGATCTAGAGAAAGCCCCTGCTTCTAGTGCAAAGAGACCACAATAAACCATTAGGTCGGGCACCAGAGGTGCGGTGGAGAGAATGAACAGTGCTGGGCGCACACGGTGCACGCAGGTGCATCTTTGAAGACGTCACTGGTAACCGGAGCTGGCTCTCAGAAGCCGATGGCTGGATTTTCAGGAATTTAGAGAGCCAGTTCTTACACACATCTATTCTCAGAGTTAAATTACATAAGCTCACAGTTAATAAGTTATATTTAAAAGTTATCATTAAATTTAATTTAATAAGTTCTGTTTAAAACTCATCACTTCTGAATTCTCTTACATTTTACAATTATCTATGCTGGGGCTGAGCAAACTTTTTCTGTAAAGGGCGGGACAGTAAATATTTTAGGCTGAGTGGGGCATACAGTTTCCATGGTGACTACTGGGAAAAAGCAGCCGTAGATGTGTAATATGAGTGGACAGGACTGTGTTCCAATAAAATATTTCCAAAAACAGGCGGTGAGCTGGGTTTGGCCTAAGGGCTGTGACCCCTGCCCCCGGTCTGTGCTCAGGTATTTAGGTCTCTATCTGTTCAGTGGAAATGCTACATACATACATGCAATGCTAATTGCATCTCTTTCCAAATCCACCTGCAGAGACGGCACACTGGTAGCCTGCCATCGGCCATGGTGAGAGTATTTACACCACAAAATCAGCAAAGGCTACAGATCAGGGCTTTTTCCTCTCCCTGGAGAGCCGGTTGTTAATCATTTACCAGCACAGCACCAGCTAACGTGGGCTGTGAAGAAGGCCTCTTTGAGGAGTTGACCTCTGAGCAGAAACTCTGAACAGCACTTTATCCTTCCACCTGCGGCGGCCCGTCCCACCCACAAGGGGCGACCTACAGGGCATAGTTTGGAAATACATCTAAACAAAATAGTCTAAAGTTTGCAGAGATGGCCAGAAAGAGTAAAACACACACTTCTTTAAAATACGTAGAATGTAGATGGCAAGATGGTAAGCCCACCTTGCCACACTCCAGGGAAGAGCTTTGCCTCTCTTTAGCCTTTTTTTTTATTATTATTATTTATTTGACAGAGACACAGCGAGAGAGGGAACACAAGCAGTGGGAGTGGGAGAGGGAGAAGCGGGCTTCCTGCTGAGCAAGGGAGCCTGATGCGGGGCTGGATCCCAGGACCCTGGGACCATGACCTGAGCCGAAGGCAGATGCTTAACCAGCTGAGCCACCCAGGCGCCCCTCTCTTTAGCTATTTAGAATGGGCAGCTAGGAAGCCACGGATCATGGTCCAAGGCCTGACCTCATTTACTCCAGAGGCTGATAAGACCGTGCCAGCCGCTGATTGGCGCCCACACGGTTAGACCTCCAAGGTCCCATTCAACACCTCACAAAGTGGGGAGAAGCGGGGGAGAGGGGCTCAAGAGGGCAGCCCGGGCAAAGTCGGCGACCACAAGCTACTTTGGAAGAAGCAGTATTTAAAACAGACACAGGGGTTATTTGTAAGGGAATGGTTTGCTGGATGAAATTCAGGAGTCCAGGCAGCGGATACGATTTGCGTCTGTGATGAAGGTCACCGCTGTCCAGATCAGTCTTTGCTCACCTGACTCTTGGCTTAGACCTCAGAAACTACCTCCTCCTCCGGCGGCATTCGGCGCTGCGGAATAGTCCTCCAAAGCGGGCAAGGCACGCGGACCGTGATCGTCCACGGTGCAGCGCGACGGCTGCCCCCCCAAATCCGAGTCTCTTCCTGAGCACTCCTCTACTTCTTACCCAATTGGCCTGGTGCGTTTTCTTGTTTGTTTATGACATCTAAGTTTACACACCATCTGGAATATTCCCTGAATGGAGAGAAGAGCATCTTCGTCATACTCTATTCAAGTCCTCCGTTCAGAATTAGTGAAATTCATCCTGCCTCCAGATGCTTTCTCCTGCCTCCAGAACACGTCCAACATACATTTCCAAGGCTCTTTCTCAAGAGGCGAGGCCAGGAGCCCCACAACAGATTTTCCACTTCCCCTTGGGAGCTTGTCCAAGTCCACGATCCTCTGTCTTTTCCCGGAGCAGAAAGTTCCACCGGGGAATGACAAGTAGATTACATCTCTCAAAAAGCCCCAGTCCTCCTGACAAGCAGCTCCCAATCTTGCTGCACGATGGACAGGTGTAAAGAGCTTTGAAAAACACCCAGTGCCTGGCTGGCCCTGTCTGCAGATTCCAATCGCTTGGGCGGGCATAGGCATTCTAGGTCTGAAGTCTCCGTGCTCGAGTTCAGCAACAGCTGGGATGAGAGCTGCTGGTCTAAACGGCAGGCTTTAGTGGGGGACAACCTGCCTCCGAGAGTCAGAAGAGCACCCAGCCTGGCCCCAGGAAGGGAGGCTTAGAATGGGCTGGCGGTTTCTCTGCCAAGCCGCTCAGCTCTCCTCCGACCGGGACTCATTTTCACCGGGTGGTCCCTACCCGCAGTGAGCCTACATCCTCACTGCCATGCTAACATTCTCCCTACGAATGGCATCTAGGACGAAGTACACAAACCCTGGAGTCTGACCGAAGGATGCTAAAATGGCAACGTTTTCTTGATCACCGATGTGTTCATTCAGCTATAGGGTTTTGAAACAAGAAGGTTCTTGGATGTACTATTATTTTCAGTATCACTTAGACCATTCTGGCTTTCCTACCTTGGCAGCAAGGGACCCCGAACTCCAAGGAATTCTTGAGGAGGACTTGTTCTATGGGTACTTAGGAGATGAGAGTGTCAGCCCGTGTAGCATCCTGTGATCACTTCTCTGGGTCAGACAGGACAGCAGAGGGTTGAACCGCCTCCTTGGCAGCCGTGGGAGACCGGGACACACTATTCTAGTCGACAGCTTTGTGCCCATGTTTAGAGACGATGAGGCTCAGGAGGACGGCGGCTAGTTGGAGTGGTTTAGAGACCGGCAGAACTGAGCTTTCATCAGGGCCAGAGCCCAGAAATGCCCAGTTACTTCGAGAAACTACTGGGAACCGTGATGCCAGGAAGCAACCCACTGGCACATTGCCCAGAGCAGGAGAAATCTGCGGGGTTTTCTAGAACGGTCGTCATGAAGGTGGAGGCTGCATTTCCAGGTACAGCTTTTCCCCCAAAGTGGGCACCTGCCTGGCACCCGCAACAACGCAAGAGGTTGTAGTCAACCCCAGTTTTCCCGTCACCCAAAACCCTTCTCCCAAAGAAATCCAAGGAAAAGGAACCATAAAAATTTAATTTTAATGATACAGAAATAGTATATAGTACATTTCTTTCCACAGCAGCACTTCATTCATCTCTAAAAAGTTTAACAAAATTAAGGCTAAATCAGAGCAATCTGATAGTAAAGGGGTATTTTATGGGGTGTTATTTTTAAAGAACATCTTCATAAATACAGGCTGTTCTTCAGGCCAAAAAAAAAAAAGAATGCCAAACAAGATAGCAGATATGCGAAATGTAGTACAAAATGTGCTCCTTTATACCAATTTATGAATAACCACAACTTCCCTGGGAAGTTTCAAATGGGATTGAAAAAAAAAAAAAGTGAATGTTCGTGATAAGACATTAGACTCTCTGGAGTTAAAATTCGACAGTACTATAGGCCATTTCAAAAACAAAACCAAAGACTCCAACATAATCTCTCTAGAAAAAATGTACAAAGCAAGAGTGGACAGTGTTTAAGACTGAGAGAGAGATCTGAGGTGTGTGGTGCCTGGGGGGACCACCCTCCCCCATAACTGGCCTTCCCTTCCCACCACACCCCCAACCTATGTGAGAGAATGAGAGACTCTGACATGTGCTCGAACAAAAATGGCCAAGACTGAGGGTCAAGAAACCAACCCGGGCTCCGGGAGTGGCCTTCTGCAAACACCAGTGTTGACCAGGATCAGGAAGAAGGAATAGCTCCTTCCCTGCGTCTCCATTATCTTTGGCCACCTTTGCCAGTTGGCTGTTCAGCACTGCTCCCTGACTCAAGAGAGACCCTGCAGCTGCCCCAGGATGTAGAATAAGATGAAGTGTCCTTTCTTCTCTTTTCCCTCCAGTGAAACTTCTGGAAGGAGCACGGACAAGTGCCAGGGAAACCCCCTGCAGGGAGCCTCACACTCCACAAGCCTAGTCTCTGACAAGTGACAAGGACCCCAGGAGGTGCACAGAGACCCTGCCTTCACGGGGCCCCACGCACCACATCCGCTTGGAGGGGGTTACCTTCTGTCGTCCTCCACCCTCCCGTGTGCACACTGGTTTCCATTTTAATACGCTCTCCTCCTCCACTCCCCCTACGTGCCTTGGGGGATTCGAGTATTACTTTCATTGAAGGGGAATCGTGGGTGTGTTGTTAACATCACTAACTGCCAGAGAAGGAGATCTTATTTTTAATTTGAAACATTATACTCCACCTACTTTAACAAGGACATTTTGCTTCATGATAAGAGGACCTATTACCCCAACGAAAAATCTTCTCATGTGATGTTAAGATTTTCATCAAGTAGCAGATAGTACGGAATAATGTTTTCTTTAATTTTGCACAAGAGTTTGCGTTTTTCCATTTCTTTGGTACCCAGAGAGAGCCTCAGTTTCCCCTAAAGAAATAAAATGGGAGACAAATGTCCAGGTAAATAATATCAAATATCCTCTTAGGATATGTGTGTGTTCCAAAGACTGCTAAAACCTCTAGGAAACAGTGGGTTGAGGTATATATACTCAAATGCATTTCTTACATAAATTCATACATAAACACAGACAAACAATGTGATAAACATCCAATTACCTACATTTAGGTAGAAAATGAATGCCATAACATTATCAATCACACAATCACATAAAGAAAAGGTATTTTTGAGATCTTTTAGCTCAGTAGTTTTCAAATCTGGCTGGTCATCAGGCTTGCCCAGTGGAGCCTTTTACTAGCAAATTCCCTAGGCTCGGCTCCACTCATGAAGATCCAGCAGGTGTGGCGTGGGACCCAGAAGTTTGTATTTTTCCCTATAAAATGTGATATTCCAACCCCCTTGTTATACAGAGGACACGAAGGTCCAAAGTAGTGAAGCAGTCATCTTCTTCCTTGCTTCTAACAGAGCAAGAGCCAGAGAAAGGGGTGAACCAGGTCACTCCTTTTTTTGTTACTGAGTCCCAGAGCGTCCCCGAGACTTGGTGCCCTTACACTGAAGCCACCAGGAGTGGGGATTCTGTGGTCAGAAGTAGGCGCTAAGCTGTTCGAAGGCAGGGACCCTGTCTCCTATTCCTTCTGACACAGTCCTCAGTAATAAATGTCCAGTAAATACTCGGTGGAGGGCAGTCGCTCAGCTAAGGCCTAATGCTGTATTCCCGGCTCACTTCTCTGTCTCCGATCAGCCAAGCAGGTGCGACATTATCTAGCTGGATATGGGAATCTACCTGAGGAGGGGAGTAAAGCCTGAACTTAGGAAGACGCCAAGTTCAAACAACAGGACTCGGCATGATGACACAAGTTGCATAAGATTAATTACTACGTCTTTCTCTTGTTCCTGAATTATGTGTTAGGTGAAAAAATAAATGAATCCAAGGGATAGAAAGAAGCCATTTACCTATAACATTCTGGCAAATGTGAATTACAAAAATCCTAAATTATTCTAATAGGAGATCATCCTTAGCAATTATAACAACTATATGTTAGTGACTTTTGTTACTGTTTCTCTTGGCTTTCCATGTGTTTTCTCAGTCTTATAAAACATTCTTTCGGGGATGGAGTCAAACTATAACTCCCTTAATAAAGCTGATTGTGAGGGACAAACACACTTAGCCTCTACCTCACGACACGGTTCCCCTCCCTCCCCCCGGCCCCATCTCCCTCCCACCCCTACGCCAGCGCTCACACACACACAAACTTACAAGTGTGAATTTAGTTGGGAGGTGGGCGAACAGGACTTGTTACATTTTCTATTTGTAGCTATGAATCATAAACCATGTTATAAATAGTTCTACTCTATTGCCATCTTGATTTTAGATAGGATATGGGAAAAGGGAGAACCAAAACATTTTAGAAGCCAACAGGAAAGTATTAAAGGAAATTTAAGGCTAAAAATTAAACAAATCACCAGGTACATGAGCCACTGGGGCCATATAGCCCAGCCCTGAGGGTGCCCACTTGCCACACAGGCTCTGCTAGGACAGGGCGAGGGACCATCCAGGGCCAGGGGAAGAGCCTCAGCCCTCCACAGAGAGCGCCACGGCTGGCCCGGGCTTCCCCTTACTGAGCACTCCCTCCCCCAGGTTAACAGTGAAAGGACATAAGGTTCTATTTGAAGGAAATATCCTTAGAAATAATTTATGGATGTGGCCCCTCCCCCTGGAAAGAGCCTCCATATCCCAGAGGGGGAAACCTGTGCATGCATCCATATGGGTCTTCTCCAAGCCTTCTGCCGTAAGAGGCCAGGGAGGACAGACCTTCTTGAATGTACATTTTGTTTCAAAGAAAAGGAACTTTCTCCTCTTTTTTAACTGTTAAATTCATTCTTACCTAGATAGAGATTCCTGGTCATTCCTCCAGATAATCATTTTAAAAATCACACTGATAAGCTCATTCATCCATTTATTCACTCAACACCGCTTTACTAAGGGGTGACTGGTCTTGTAGAAGGTGAGAGCCAGAAGAGACCTCAGATATCGTGCACCCCAGGCCCCTCCCTTGTTACCCAAGGTGGACAGGAGCGGTACCAGCCCCATAGCCTGGGTTCCTCACCCCCAACCCCTGACCCAGTATCCGCCTCCCGGCCCCACCCAAGCATTTAGCAAAACCTCATGCAAAATTTATGTGCTTTTTCATTTCAAAAATGAAAAAATTACAAGATGAAAGAGTTTTTCTACCTTGCTACAATTTATAAAGCTAGTAAGTATCAGTAAAATGGAATGATAGAACCAAAGGTAAACACGACTTTAAAAAAACTAATTGCAGGGTTTATAAAGACTCTTTCTACTTTTTTTTTTTTACATTAAATGATTTATGAAGTCACATGCTATATACACAGGACAACTCTTCTGTCTTTCTGCCTGGTTAGGAAGTCTTTCCAGAAGGACAACAATACCACAAAAGGACACTCAGAGAAAACACAGACCAAAGCACGTTCCACGGCACTGACATTTATAATCTGCGGTTCTAGTCTACAACATCCACTCGTGGTCTAGACACGCACTGTGGACATGAACTAAGAACACATCCATGTTCTACTTATTTCACCAGAAGGAGGATGAAGCTGCTGCAAACATTTCAGTAATGTATCTGATTCGTAACTGCCATGATCTCCCATGAAATCAAGCTGGATTTAGTGAGCAGACTGGCTGACCTCACTTACGTTCTGGACGGTCTTCCTCACAACAGGAGAGGTTTAGAAAGCCAATACATCTCTTCAGGGAGATTTTAATGAGTATTCCAGATTCAAATTTATTTTCTGATGGGCCATATATTTGTGTAGAAATCTACTTATCACCCCAACCCTTTAATAAAATTCATTGTGCCCTGTTCCACAAAATAGTTAGAGAGCCTTACGAAAAAAAAAAAAAAAACACCCAAACAAACCTCTCAGCTGACAGTTACTGGTGTGAATGAAGAGCTTCAATTGCTGTATATTCGAACCCCCCAGGAAAATTACATCAAAAATAGACGTTTTATGACAAAAATCACTAAGATATCTCAAAACCAGAACAAATAGGAAACAACACCATTAAAGGGATTTAAGTACTTTTCTGGCCACTACTGCGGAGACAGAGAAGCTCAGCGGGGTGCGGCATGCAGGGCTCGGCACTATATAGGAGAGAATTAACAAATCAAACTCAGTACAATTTTCATAACTGGATTGAAAGTAGACTCTTAATAAAACCAACATATTTCTTCCTCAAGGCAACCATTAGCTAAAAGGAAAAATGATTTCATATCCTTGGTCCATAAAGAAGACACATTTATTTACATTCCCAATGGACTAAGAGAGGTTTTAAACTGTCACAATTAAAATTTTATGCTTCCAAAAATATCATATGATCAATGCACTTAACTTAAAGCTTCAGGTATTAATAATTTCATTTAGATAGACTTCTTAAAAAACCAACACAAACATACTTTCTAGAGTGCAAAATGCTTCTTATTAAATACTTCAGTAACACAAAAGCAATTTGTTTTTTTCAACACAGGACTCCCTCTCGGCAGGATCACCACCACGAAGACATCCATTGCCGGCAATGGACGCAGAACAGAACTGCTGGCTCGGGTCGGCGTGACGCCAGCCTTGCCTCGGCCGCTGCCCCGCCCAGACGCGGCCCGCCTACTTGTACAGACTCATGGCCGGGCTCTGGTACATGCACATGTACGCGTCACAGAGCAGCCTCCGCGCGCAGCCTTGGATTCTCCTGGAGTCCAGGGAGTGCAGGTCCTCCGGGGACATCTTCAGGTACTCTCCCACTTCCGGGCACGGGGTGACTTGAGGAATGTTGAAGCCGTTCTGGCCGCCTGAGGAAAGAGGAAGAGCTCCAGTTAGGGCAGCCACGTTCTAACCCCTCTGGCCGCCCCGGCCTACTAAAGCGATTCTGCGACTCTAAATTTAGTGGAGGCTGATTTCCAAGATCTGAAGGACCTTATTTTACTTCTGACTCCTAGAAGTTCAAGGCTCCTTTTAAGTCTTGACAGCGTTCTCACTTCTTGGTTTCTGAAAGGATTCTGGGACCAATGGAATAAAACCAGTAAAAGGAGGCATATCCTGAGCAAAGTCCAAAACCCACTTTATAGGCTTCTCTGTATTCAGGGAATAGTGTTCCATAATATGCGTAATCACACAACATCCAACTCCTCACATCCCATGTCCCCTCCCAGACAGAAGGACCCCGGTCACTCCACCATGAGATCATCCAGTTTAGAGCACATCTAGCAAAATGAATACTATTCCACTTCCCTAATTTTTAAATACATATTTGTGCAAGGCTTTGCTTCACATATCATCAGACTGAATGAGGGCGCTGGTGCGGTTTTAGGTGCTCCTGGCCCAGCCCCTCAAAGGCTTTTCCCAATGTCCGACCCCCAGATGCTTTTCAGTTACGTGAGAACCCCTGGTACTGGACATGTGCTCGTTATGTATTGGTTAAACAATGCCTAAGCGTCCTCGAACATGGCTGAGAAGGTGCAGCATACTCCCCGTTTCGGGAAGAAATATTACACGCAGAATAGGCTTATTTTTCCAAAGAAGGTATTTGTTTCTATTCTTTGCTTCATCATTTAGAAGACAATGTCGTGCGTAGTATAAAAGACAGAAGCAATGAGGTCAGAAAGATGGAGTTAAATACAAGCTATGTGACCTCAGGCACCTTCACTTCAGCTTTAATAACAGGAAAAGAGGAGCAGTCCCCCATCTTGCAGGGATTTCGGGACAATGACTCAACGTACTTCCCAGAGAGCTCGGCGCGTAGGCGCTTCATGAATGGTGACTACGGCTTGTAGCGAAACGGAGAGGGGCCTGAGAGTAAAAGACGACGAAGCTGAAACGAAAACTTCTCAGCCCTAAAATAAGAATTTTAGGATCCTTCTTTTAATAAAAACCACGTGTGTCAAAATATCACAATGATACTGTTCCTTAATTTAGTAACAGGGCTGCATATGCATTTCAAGATATAAAGACTATGTCACCAAAATACTCCTGAGAGGCTTTCCACATACACTACTCTATGACTCAGAACAGACTATCCGCTATGAACTATCCCACTACAAACTAAAATGGTGCCACACGTAGAAGAAAAGTTCTTAAAACCATCCCAGGGGCACCTGGGTGGCTCAGTTGGTGAAGCATCTGCCTTCAGCTCAGGTCATGATCCCAGCGTCATGGGATCGAGCCCCGCATCGGGCTCCCTGATCATCGGGGGGTCTGCTTCTCCTTCTCGCTCTGCCCCTCCCTCCGCTGGTGCTCACTCTCTCTCTCTCTCTCTCTCAAAGAAATAAATAAAATCTTTAAAAAAACAAAACAAAACAAAATACCATCCCGATCCGCCATGCTGTCAAAGAAGAGCCAGGCAGAGTCATCCTTCCCATACTTCACAAAAGCGACATAGTGGCTTGTTTCTATGCAGAGAACAGCAAACAATTCCATCTTCTGGCAGGGGATGCAGCCGTGCCTCCAGTCCCAGTCAGGTAAATCTTTGGGAAGTGACACCGGGTTATATTTATGGTTCAGTCTCTTGGGATGAAGGTGGACCTGAAACGGAGCATGAAGGGAATGTCACTCGTGAGCCAAACTCAAGCGTTTCCTGCAAATGGGCCCCACTTACTCTAACTCAATTCAACCCGATCAACAGCAACCAAGTACTTCTCAACAGTCCACCGACGAAACAGAAGACGCATGAGCAATACCATTTGATCATCAATTCAAGTTAATAATGGTTTTGAAAAGTTTCCAAAAATGTTTCCAACTCCAACTACAAATAATTTCCTATTTCAGGAGAGAACACCCATTAAGTGACGTCAAGCTTACTTGAGTGTTGCAGGTTTTACAAAACTGCTTGATGTTTCCAGCAGAGATGTCAGGGTCATCGTAACACTCTCTACACTCGTACATGGCGAGCCCCCCGCATATCCGGCACTGCCTGGGGGCTGAAACGGTAGGGGTGCGACAGAGGTTATGGGGCCTTAAACATGCGTTCTTCCATTAAACAAATTAAAAGGAAAAGGTGAGCTTTACTGAGGACTTAGCCTCAACAAGTCCACCCCTCCCTGTCCCCATAAATGTTACATTTCCTTGGACTCGGGATATCTTTAAAAAGACATTTTCTATGATCAAGTGACAGGTTGTTGTTTTTTTTTTAAGACTTATTTAAGAGAGAGAGAGTGCAAGCGAGAGAGAGCACGAGCAGGGGGCAGGGAGAGGGAGAGGGAGAAGCAGACTTCCCGCTGGGCAGGGAGCCTGACTCGGGGCTTGGCGCTCGATCCCAGGAACCTGGATCATGACTGAGCCGAAGGCAGACATTTAACCAAGTGAGCCACCCAGGCGCCCCAAGTGACAATTCTTTAAAAACAGTGTATTCTAGAGTGTTTTTACACAATTATGAAATGTCTACTGGTGACAATTCAAAGAATGAAAAAAATATAAAGAAGAAAACTGTAAGCATCTACAATTTCAGTTGGCAAGGGATAACCACTGTCAACACTATTGTGAATTTTCTCCAATAATTTTATATCTGCAGATTTATGTAACCCTGTGTGTGCGTGCGTGTGTGTGCGTTTGGGGGAGGGTCCTCTTATAGAAAGGACCAACTTACCTTTTCACTTCACATTACGTTATAACTACCTTCACAAACATGAATTTCAATGGCAGTAGTTCCATTGTACAGATACACCATAATTCACTTAACCACTCTTCTCTCAAATAGATTGTTCCTAATTTCTTAATCATGTGACAATAAATACATCTGTATATAGAATATTTATTTGCATCTCTGATTATTCTCTCAGAATACCTAAAACTGAAAGTACTAGCTTAGTATTTCAGGCTCTTCAGATCCTGAATTGCCTTTTGGAAGAACCGTATCCTGTTAGACTCTGACTCATAATTAATGAGACTGGCCTATTTGTGAAAAATAAACAAAACAAACTAAAAAATCTTATACTTACTGTCTTCAAGTAAATCTGTTATATTTAATTCCAGAGAAGGAAAAATTTTTTTAAACAGTTTAAAGTCTTTTCCAAATCGAGGCATCTGAATAATCAGACATGATGGTGCCTAAAAACAAGATACATGTATTTTTAGAATCAAAGTGCTGAACAAAATTCTCCCTATGAAACCGAAGCAGTCATGGTCATCACGCCAAGCAGCGGTTCTGCTATGATACCAACGGCCTGTATGCAGGATCCGAGCGTGAATGCAGAGCGGGGAGGCAGAGAACCAACGAGCCACAAGTTTTCAAGTGGTCCAGGATCCATTCCCTGGACACCCAGAGGTCAGGCAGGTCAACATCCCTGGGTCTCTAACAATATGATGACAATCTAGAGTAACACTCCACTGTGGGTTTATATTTAAAACAAACATTTTAGAAAGATTGTTTTGGCAAGTATAATAAAGAAACTGTGGTCACTGAAGGACACCATTCCTTCTATTTCAACAAATAACTGTAGCCATTAAAAGCTTTACCAGAACATTCTTTCAGAAATAAATTCAATAAAAATAAACCACAAGCACGTACCACTAAGATCATGAAGACACAGTAAACAATAAAAGAAAAATAATTTCTATCACTTGTTCACTAACAAACCAATATAAGTGAATTTATTTTGCCTCTTGTTGAAGGAAAAGTAAACATTCTTTTTTGATATGTTTGGCTAATATGCTTAGATAAAATGTTAAACTGGGTAAAATGACAATTTAAAAAAAAAAACACAATTCTTCCTTTTGCTTCAAATACTACTTAAAAGTTTTCAAGTTACAAATTAGCTTTATATTTTCTTTTGCACCGAAAATCCAGAAAGTCTAATCTTAATTCTAAGGCATTTTCTGCAAGGACACAAATGAAACACTGACCTTTTTTTTTTTCTTAATTTGTGTTTTGTTAACAGTTACTATGTTCTCAGTGGGGTAAAATTAACAGTTATTAAATCTAGTAGTAGTCTCAAGATTACTAAGGAATGTCACATAAAATATAATAATCACTAACCTCTGCAAATTTCAGGTTACTGTTGATAAAAGACCATTCCAATAACTGCTGAATTGTAGGAACTCCAACTTTCTCATTTTTTTCCATAAAAATTTGATAGAAGTAACAATCTTGTACTTTTTGACCTGCTGATCTAAAAACATGCAGAAAGAAACATATGATTTTTCTCCAAAATGCTTAAGTCAGAACGTGAAGCTGTCCCAGCAGTATTTGAGGCCAGAAAAACCTACGGCATTGATGGTGCCCCCTGGGTCATCAGAACAACAGGTGAAAAACAATAATGCAGATTAATTAATTAAATGTACTTTGCATAAAACCTTAAAAATGAGTTCTTATTTTAGTTTTCATATCCAAAAGTCCCCTTAGTGATCAGCAGAAAAATAATGGAATAACATCTGCAGTCGAGAAGCACTGTGTGAACAATAACAACCAGAAGCTAAAATTACTTGGTTCAACTTAACTGTCTAAATCTAACAACTATTTTTAATCAACAATCCATTAAACTATTGATTGTTTAAAATCTAAAAGGCATTTAATGCTTTAAACAGGAAAATAAATTCTTATGTCTCTGAATGGGACAGACCCTTAGAGACCTTCCAGACTCAACGCTTCACTTCTAAAATGAAGGCCCTGAGTTCTAGGAAAGAATAATCATCGCTTCCTGGCAACTTAAAGCAGAGCCATGTGTCCTATCAACCGCTGACTATTCTTTCCATGAAAGCATGCTATCTCTTTAGATGGTCACTCATTTATTCAACAAATACCAAGTAAGCTCCTACTATATGCCTGTCACAGTGTTACCAATATATTATACATTTTCCCTTTCAAATATTTTACGACAGGGGCGCCTGGATGGCTCGGTCCGTTGGGAGTCCAACTCCTGATTTCGGCTTGGGTCATGGTCTCAGGGTTGGGAGATCAAGCCCCATGTCGGGATCGGCACTCAGCGGTGGTCTGCTTGAGATCTCTCTCCCTCTCCCTGCCCCTTCCCCCACTCACACATGCTCTCCCTCTCCTCTTTAAATAAATAAAATCTTAAATTAACTAAATATTTTACTATAGAATACCATTAATCTTTAAAAAACTAACTCTACCAAAAGGATTAATAATCTTTAAGTGTACTATTTACCTTCTCAGCAGAATTTCTGGGTACAGAATCAACCTATTTTTATAGCTAGATTTCAAGATTTTTATAGAAATTTATTAACATAGTTTTCATAATGAAACAGCTGTTCAGAGACCAACCTTCAAAGCCCTCAGCTTTCCAAGCAATTTATGTCCTGAAATAAACAAAACTTACTTGTTAACAAAGCCAGGAGATTCATGAGAACCCACAACAAATAAAAACAAATGATAACCAAAAAACCTGAAGGTTATGCTCTATCAATATTTTACTTGGTTGTTGATGACTTTATAAAAGACCAGCATTTTTCTGTGAAAGCCAAAAGCACAAAAAAATTTAACTTACAGGTAACAGGGAAAAAAAAAATAGGACAGGAAACTAAGAAAGCATAAAGTGGTCGAGGTCAGTAGTTGCAACAATTAGAAATAATAATGGTGAGGGGAGAAGGGGAATCGTGGTTGATGGGAACCCAAGAGCAGGCATCGAGAGAAGGGAACCAGAAATGAGGATGAAGACCAACAACTTTACGATATTGAGGCAGACGGATTAGGAGCCTGGGAGGGGGGTGGGGGAGAAAAAAAAACAAGCACTCAAATCTCATTACCACAGTTTTAGAAGGCTAAAACCCTAAAGTTAATAAGCGGGTCATTAAGGCACACAGACACAAGAATTACAACAAAGCTGGTGGGATGGCACAGAACCGTACAATTTAGATTGCCGCTTTCCACTAAGAAAATCTAAAAGCACAAGGGTACAAATGTTGCATTAACCTTAAAAGAAAACATATATCTATGGAGAAGATAAAAACAAAATTCTTTAGATTCTGGGCTATCTAGCACTGTGGAATAGAATATATCCATGTAATAAGAATACCCAGACCATGTTCTATAACGAGAAGTAGTCAGTAACTCAACCTGAAACTGCCCTGTATCTTTGCTTCTTGATTGCCAATTTTATTCTGTTTCTTGGAATTTTTCTTTGCCTCTGTGCACTATCCTCTCTTACAAGTGGCTATGACTTCAGTTTTACCTTCTCTTTAACACCCCACACGAGTCATCATTACCAATACTCTTGTTATTGTTGTTTTTTGAGTATGAAGGCTTAATTTACCTATATTTATGACCTTGATCTTCCCTGTTTCTAGCATACTACTCCTTTGTTCTAAATTCAGCTTTGTCTTTCTAAAGTATATCCTGTAGTAAGTCTCTGAGTTAGGTGATTTAGTCCTGGTTCTTCCTGCTCAGGAATCCTGTGCACCTTTCTTCTTAGAACTTAAGTCTGCCAAAAATTCTGGAAAATACTCAGCTGTTATCTATCAAAATTATTGCTTCTTCCCCATTCTCTCCAGTGTCTCCTAGAACTGCACTTAGAATCTGTCTTCCACGTCTCTTACCCTCTCTCGTTTTCCAACTTCTTTCCCTTGGGGCTACATTCCAGGTACTTTCTTCAGATCTATCATCCAAATGAGCAATTCTCTCTTCAGCAATACATACTGCATCCAGTGACGCACCCCCTCCCAGCCATAAAGCATATATACAGAGATAGACATTTTTAATCTCTATTTCTGGGAATTCTATTTTTGTTTATTTGATTTTGTTTGTTATCTAATCCACATTTATCCTCCTAGGTGGCTAAGTCCTTTGTCTCGTCAGTCCTGTAAGACTTCTGTGCAGTCTCTCAGACTGTTCCACTATTTTAGAGTTTACGGTACTCCTCTTCCTAGTTGTTACATCAGCGGACTCTCCCTCAGAAAGAAAGGCTCGTGCAGGTGAAGAATGACACTTGGGACAGAAAAGCTAACGTTTGAAGTATCTTTTTATATCTTCTTACAATCTTTAAACGAGTGACTCCCCATATGAAGAGGCCACTGAAAGGGGAGGGGAGCAGTGACCCCTTCGAGGGGTGGCGGAACTTCCCAGGGCCCTCTCCAAACCCCACAAGCCCTTCAAGCACCAAGATGCACTCTTACATGTATCCAGCCCTCCTCACCCCCCTGAGAATCACAGCTGTTTTCATCTTTGTTATTACTGAGAGTCTATGACATTCACAAAGGGTGTTGGGCTATGGGGGGAAAAAAAAAGACAATTGTTTTAATCATCTGAAATTTAGCTCTTCCAGAGGAAAACAAAAGTAGCTTTTTTTCTCCCAAATTGCCTGTTAGATTTCCTACATCATATATTAAACACAGCTTTCTTTCCTCATTTGTGTCTGAAAGCTGACTTGTAAGATACTGAGATTCTATTTTTGAGCTTTCTATTCAGGTCTATTGGTCCACTTTTATATAGTATCACACTGTTTAATGTCTAGTGCTTTGCCTTACAGCTTATAATAGAGCTCTTAAAAAAAAAAAAACCCTCAAACTTCAATGTTTTCACCCATTTCATCCTGTAAAGAACTCTAAAATCACTTTACTGAGTTCAAAAAAAAAAGTTAAGATCCTGTTTATGTACAAATCATTCTGTAAAAAATTAACATCTCTAAGTAACTTACTATTCTTAACTGGAACACAATCTTTCTCACTAATTAATTAACTCACCTTTGAGCTCTGGGCAAGTCTTTTAAAAAAATCCATCTTAATAAAATTGATTTCTTGGCATTTTATACTTTCATGAAGTATGAAAGCATTCCCTTTTCATATCTGCTAGAAGGTATATAGAAATGCTATTGATTTCTCCATGATTATTGTCTACATGGTCAAATTACAAATTCTTGTGTTACTTCCAGTAGTTTCTGAACAATTCTCTAGGATTTTCTAGATGTTCATATAGCTATTACCATCTCTGAATAGAGAATAAATATGTATTCTTGATGTTTATGTATTATGTCTTATTTCATTAGATAAAACTTCCAAAACAGTATCAAACTGTAATTGTGGTACTGTCCTCCTTTCCCTTCCTTCTACCCATCGATTCAACACTGGCATCAAACAACATCACTTACGACACAAAGACGAGTAGAGTATTTGTACGTGACCAGCTTAGGGAAGTAATAGTAAATCAGCAAGATTTTCAACAGAGGAACCCAAGCTGAAGTATAAAAGGGTCCAGCACTTAGACTGTGATCATTAAACCACCTGGAAAGTTCATCCATTTAGAATATCTCACTAAGAACTTCAGTGCATCAGATTCAAGACTTTCATTCAAGATGGAGGAGAAAAAAAGGCTAAGTTACAAAACCGGGAACAAAAGAGCTAATATGAGGCTAAACTAATTCTGAGTGATGGATCATCAAAAACAGCATTCTCATGGTATTTGACTGGGTTAGAATAAGATTCTCTCTTTTTTTTTTTTGAAGATTAATCTATCCACTTTAGAGAAAGAGAGAGAGTGCAAGCATGAGCAGGTGGAGGGGCAGACGGAGAGAATCTCAGGTAGACTCCCCACTGAGTACAGAGCCAGACGTGGGGCTCCATCCCAGGACCCTGAGATCATCACCTGAGCTGAAATCAAGAACTGGATGCTCAACTGACTGAGCCACACAGGCGCTCCAAGAATAAGATTCTCTTAGAATCTTGATTTCCCTTAGAATCTTTCATTAATTAAATTATAAAAATATTTATGTACAGTTTTATAAGAAAATGATTTGCAATAATATTTATTACTAGGGTTAAAATTAAAAGCATAAATTTACACTGGATTCACTCTTCCAGTTAACTATGATACTATGGGGAGAACAATTAAACTAATTAATTACATAATTAAATGGTTAAATTTGCATCATAGGAACCTAGCATATTAAGATTCCTAAACAAATACAATATTACATAATCACTAAAGAAATCATTTTTTTGGAATGATGGCAGAGAAAATGACGATCGCCTATTTTTTCCAATGCTTCTGTAACAATTTAAAAGTTACCTTATTTTTAACAATGGCTCTACCCTTAAAATATGATGAAACAGGATATTCAAGAATTCTTCAGGATCTAGGAGAAAATAAAAAAATAAGTCACAGACGAAATTTTTAAGTCATTCTATTTTTTCATAATAGTTATATTCTGATTCTAAATTCACTTTCATAATTGATACTTTTTCAATTAAAAGCATAGTTCTCAAGTTTTCCTGCCTAATGAAAACTATAAAGGATATTTAATAGTTACGACAAAATAGGACAGTCCAATTTTGTTATAACTTTACTGTGTATGAAAATGTATAGTAAATTCATGTATAATGAAATAATTTTAATTTCTTCTGGGGGGTTAAGCAGAATAAAACTGGAAATATAATCTTGTTTTTTCCTGTTATTTGAATAATTACCAAGTCTCTAAACATCATAGCTGCTTACAGTATGCTGCTAACATGTTCACAGTCAGGAGCTGAAGCTCTAAGGAAATCCATTAGCTAAGCATAGATTAAAACATGGTCTCTGACCATAAACTTAATTCTAGTTTGCCATGTTAGTCCCTTTATAACAAGGAAAGCTAACTGGAAAAATGGGGATGAACCCAATGCAACCCTTCACCCCTAAAGGGAAACAATGATGAATACCATTGCTGGAAGGAAAGACAAAAACTATTTATTAACTTAAAGTACTACAACTAGGCAGCTTCTCAAAGGGATTCATTTTCCCACATATCACTCACTTAGAAGAGATAAAGTATTTACAAAAAGGGGGCAAAACTGTCTGTTACACAGAAACTAATATTACACTGTGTGTTAACTGGAATTTAAATAAAAGCTTAGAAAAAGAACTTAAAAAAAATTGCACATCACACAGAAAGGAATTTCTAGTTTAAAATAAAATCCCCAAAACTACACAGACACACATTTCCGCCAATAATTTAGCATGTGCTTTCAAATTATTTTTAATGCATATCCTATAAATTAAGAGCCACCTTTTTCTTCAGAGGTAAATCCTGATGCAGCCTCAACTTTTTCAAGTATTTTCCTCAGCTTCATAATCTTTGTTGCACACACATATCCGTATCTACGTTAGTAAAAAACAATTAATACTGGCATATATATTAAATTAGTATAACCCATTCTGATAATCACACAGTTCTTATATAATTCCAATATGTCATACATAAATTCTTAGCTAGACAATTATTTTGAAAATCACAGTTATAGGCTGCTTCTTGAGGTTTACAAATTAAAAATCTAGCATCAGAATTACCCCAGACACTATCATGCCTAAGTAATGGCTGTCATATACTAATCTAAGAAAAAGCATTTTTAAATTACGATGACAGGTCTTCTGATTCTATTTGCTTAAGAAATTAAAGCATTTACTTAAAAAAAAAGAAAAAAAAACTTTGAGAGCAAGTCCTTTTAATACTAAACACTGAAAAAGCTGCCAAAGGGAATGGTAAAGGGCCTTGATAAAAAACTGAAAATTGAAAGTGCAACCAAGCTGGTCATCAAGTGCATGACATTGTCTCTCATCTTTATCTGAATACAGGACACATTCAGTACATTCCACGGGGATCCCTGACAAAAT